>NC_070616.1:42875468-43192187 GCF_027172205.1 Podarcis raffonei
GAGTAAGGGTCAAAGTTGGCAAGTACTAAATATGGTACCTGTCATTGCACACCACAACTCAGATATGTGATTGTGAGAGGTCATAAAGGGGGGGGGAGTCTCCTCTTTGTCATGTGAGGAAAACCTCACATGACAATTTTTTTTATTTTGCATGGAACTTGGTAAGTTGCTTTTTCTGCTTGTATACAGTGCAAGGTGGTGTTCCTGAATCAGCTCAGTTAGACTGCATACACACCAGACATTTAAAGCACCTTCCTCCCTGCCCTGCTCCCCCAAAAAAGAATCCTGGGAAGTGTAGTTTACTCCTCACCCAGCTACAGCTCCCAGCACCCTTAACAAACTACATCACCCAGGTTCATTTGGGGGAAATTCATGTGCTTTAAATGCGTTTTAAATGTATGGTGTGTGTGCATGCAGCAAGCCAGATGCAGAATCAATTGCTGCTATAATTTGAGTTTGCTCCCTCAGTAAAGAACGGAGGAGCAATGGATCCAAACTGCAGGAAAGAAGATTCCACCTAAACATTAGGAAGAACTTCCTGACAGTAAGAGCTGTTCAACAGTGGAATTTGCTGCCAAGGAGTGTGGTGGAGTCTCCTTCTTTGGAGGTCTTTAAGCAGAGGCTTGACAACCATATGTCAGGAGTGCTCTGATGGTGTTTCCTGCTTGGCAGGGGGTTGGACTCGATGGCCCTTGTGGTCTCTTCCAACTCTATGATTCTATGACTCTTTGGGGAAAGTGAATGAACTGACATTGCACAATGTGTACTCTCCTAATTATGGGAGCAGCTTAAGCTCCATGACTGACACTTCCTTGGGGTTAACCCAAAACTGACAACTTTGTATGGAGGGAGCAAGAAACAAGAATTGCTGTAGAGCAGGGGCTTTCTTCTCATTTAGCAGCAGAACAGCAGTGCATAGAAGCTCCTTGCTCTTGTTCTCCAGCACTGAGCCACAAGGAGCCACCAGGCACGTAGAAGCATGTACCTCGGCTGGTTCCTCTTTCAGTTTGTGGCAGCAAAGGGAAGGCACTTGAACTCAGTTGCATCCTTGCTTGTTCATTGCTGGACTCATTGCCTTGGAGGCAGATGATGAAGCAACCAAATTTTGCTCACTGTTTTGCAAGAGCTGCAGGGTTGGTTTGTTATGTTCATTAAACCTCAAGATCTGAATTAAGATAAAGCAGGCAGTCTTCCTGGCCCAACAACAATCACAAGGAAGGCAGCATGGACAGGTGCAGAAGGAGAAGAATGGGGTCATAACAACCAGTCTCCAACCAAAGGAAGACCCAAGGTCTAGCCCAGTCATGTGTCAAGATTGTAATCAAATGACTTTAGTTCCCAGGATGCTAAGCACTGGTGAGTCTAGGCAGAAGCTGCAGTTTTACCAATTCCACTGCTTGAAGGAAATGAATTAAAAGAACTGAGCTGCCTTACTGTCATTTCCCGCCTCCCTGCCATTTTATCTAACACATGGCAATATTTTTCTTAACAATTAAATGTAACTGAGGCAGGACAATGCTTTGGGCACCTCTACCCTATTCATTATTATGGGTCAATGGGAGTTGACCTACTATTGATTAGCTGCTTCTATAGTTAAAAGATTAGGAAGTTTGAGCTTGACAATTTAAGCAATAGATATGTTTATTGCATGTACACCAGTGGGAAGTGTAGGCAAAATACACAATGGCATGGGCGTAGCTAGGATTTATTGGGGGGGCAGGCTTTATGCTGGGGGGCAGAACCTTAAGTAGTTTGTATTGATTTACTTGTTTTAGGGGGGCGGGTGCCCTTCCCTAACCCCCCCCCCCAAGTTATATCCCTGTACAATGGCTTGGTTAATTAGGCTGCATGTGCCTGCAGGCTTCTGGAGAGCAGCTTGTGGCTGCTTTGCTCTTCCCTGGTCTCTTTTGTGCCATGGCACACTAAGCTAAGCCAAGATTTGACCTAGTGGCTCATGGTCAAGCTCCTTTAAGCCATGATGGCCTGTGGAACCTTGAGGTTCAGAGACAATATGTCTTTGAGCAGCACCTGTTGTGAAACAAGAGCAGGAGAGGTCTACTGCCTTTGAGGTTGAATCCTGACAAGACAGAAGTACTGTTTTTGGGGGACAGGGAGCGGGTTGGTGTGGGGGATTCCCTGGTCTTGAATGGGGTAACTGTGCCCCTGAAGGACCAGGTGCGCAGCCTGGGAGTCATTTTGGACTCACAGCTGTCCATGGAGGCGCAGGTTAACTCTGTGTCCAGGGCAGCTGTCTACCAGCTCCACCTGGTACGCAGGCTAAGACCCTACCTGCCCGCGAACTGTCTCGCCAGAGTGGTGCATGCTCTGGTTATCTCACGCTTGGACTACTGCAACGCGCTCTACGTGGGGCTACCTTTGAAGGTGACCCGGAAACTGCAATTAATCCAGAATGCGGCAGCTAGACTGGTGACTGGGAGTGGCCGCCGGGACCACATAACACCGGTTCTGAGAGATCTGCATTGGCTCCCAGTACGTTTCCGAGCACGATTCAAAGTGCTGGTGCTGACCTTTAAAGCCCTAAACGGCCTCGGTCCTGTATACCTGAAGGAGCGTCTTCACCCCCATCGTTCAGCCCGGACACTGAGATCCAGCGCCGAGGGCCTTCTGGCGGTTCCCTCATTGCGAGAAGTGAGGCTACAGGGAACCAGACAGAGGGCCTTCTCGGTAGTGGCGCCCGCCCTGTGGAACGCCCTCCCATCAGATGTCAAAGAGATAAATAATTACTTGACATTCAGAAGACATCTTAAGGCAGCCCTGTTCAGGGAAGTTTTTAATATGTAACGCTGTACTGTTTTTAACACTGATTGGGAGCCGCCCAGAGTGGCTGGGGAAACTCAGCCAGATGGGCGGGGTATAAATAATAAATTATTATTATTATTATTATATGTGTCCTGCTTGGGAATTAACCAGAAGACCTGCAGTCGGTATCAGAGTTGGGCTGGGTGAAAAGTGTCTGGGGCAATGAAGCCTCAGCAGGTGGGGAGAAGGATGTCCCCCTCATCTATACAAAGCTTTCATTGTAAAAATTAGCCCCACCCAATGCCAGTTTTATTGATGAATGAAGAAGAACTGGGACTTTCCCCCTTGTTCAGAATTTGGCCTTGAAGCCGTACATACTTCATGACTCACCCTGTGACTTCTTCACAGAATGTTGCAGCCATGGCTGCCCAAGCAAGTTAATGGACGGGAAAGCAAGCTCTCTGAGACTAGATACAATTTCACTTCTTGTTTCTCTGTTGTTGTTGTTCTCTGTCCATGGTTCTCAGGTCATGGGATCAGAAGCTTGAGGGAAATACATTTTTCATTTAAAAACCACTGGTTGTCCTCTTCTCACACAGGCTGTGAACACACGAACCTGTTTGTAGCACTAAAATGTAGGTTTTTCCCAATCTAGAATCATTCCTTCTTGTCCTCAACATACTGCCTTCAATTTAGATTGATTCTGGACCCTGCTGTCCACCAGGATGGATGTCATTCCTTGATACACGTTTAAAAGCCCTCCTCTTGATTAGCTTAGCCTTTTCCTCTCTGCATTGTGGGTCTTGGATTTGCATGCCACTTACTTCCACTGATTGTTGCAGCCCTGCAAAATGAGATTTTGAAAAAGGAAAACAATGTGCAGGCTCGCTCCTCCTCTTCCACGGTTACTGGTGCTTCATTTGTGTGCAGGTCTGGAAGTTTGAGTCTAGCACAAAGATGCCTCCAGGGTGTGTGTGATTGAATGTGCCTGCTCAACTTGGCTGCGACAAGTGGACAGGGATGGAGGTGGAGACGACACGAAATGCTGACTAGAGGAATGAATGGGAAAACATGAGTTTTCAGGAGTCTTTCCCCAAGTAAAATCTAGCCCTGGACTAGATTAAAAATGAAACAGCTAGGCCCAAACTTAATGGCAAGTTGGCTGAGACCTTAGACAGCAACAGCATCACTGTGTGAGAGAGAAATCAATACAGTATTATGTGACTACCACAATCTGAACTTCCCATGGTTAGCTTGAGGCTGTTTGCAGCAGTGTGGTGGTGGAAGCTGAAACGAGTGTACTCTCTGATTTTGTGTTATGCTCCCCATTACATCCATTTTGTGACTGATGCCCACAGCACTTTCTGAAAATTCAAAATGTATGCTCTGGTCCAATAAGTTTGGCGACCCCTGAGCTAAACCATGTCACCACGCACAGCTTACTTCCCCACGGTCTGTCTGCTTTCTCCCACCCCCAAATGTCAGGACACATTTCTTCTCAGCCAACCTCCAACAGTTGAAGAGGTTCCAGATGATCAGAAAGCAAAGGAAGGATCCAGCTGATGCTCTACTTGTGCTCCTGTTGGATATGTGATTGAGGTAGTTTGTCCATCATCACATGTAGCTTGATCCTGAGTAAGAGTAAGAATTTGTCATTTCTCTTCCCTTTCCAGGTTCCTGGGACATGGAGAACTTTGTGGATTACTCTCACCTTGGGACCCCTGTGGCGTCAACCCAGTTTATCACTAAGAACTACAACAACTAGCAAGATCGGTAGCAATATTCCCCTTTCAGCTGAAATGCTTGGCTTGATCCCTTTTTCTCTTTGAAATCTAAGAGTGAATCATCTCCGTGCAGCACCAGGCTCTTGACGTGACTTGCCAGCTCAGAGGACACCATAGAGGTTGCTGTGATTTAGTCTTACAATTCCAACCTTCGTCTAGTTCACTTTGGCATGAAGAGTAACATGTAAAAGACTCTAGCTTTCCAGACATTTTGCAGTATATGGGATGGAGGCAGAATCTGCAGGACTTGTGTGGCACTGAATGTGTCCTTAGGGTTCTTTTTATATTAGCCTGGATCAAAATGACAACAGACTGGTTCCAACAGTTGCTTTTCTAACTAACCTATTATCTCACACCCATCTCTGCCACTAACCAGCTAGATTCCTGGAGGATGGGTCTTGAAATCATAACCATGCATATTTTCCAGCAAGCCAGGTTGTGCCCCCATTATACTAACACTGCATAAAAAGAAAGTAGAGGTTATGGCTTTGGAATCCAGTGGTTCCACATGCCCCACTCAGGGTTATCCACACTTACCTTTCCTCTGCTCTTTCCAGGCTCTATAGTTCTATGCATGAGTGCCCCCCCTTTTTTCTCTTTGCTCCGAAGCTTTTCAAATATTGAGAGCTGAATTGGAGCAAACAGCAAACAATGGAAAACCCAAATTGTCATTTGCTCCAATTCAGCTTTAAAGAGCAGGTTTTTGTGGGGAAAGCTCCAGAGTGGGGGGAAATTGTGCTCAACACCAAACTTTAACACACGGACCTGTGCCTAGAAAGAACAGGGCAAAAGCTAAGCATGCATGAGTCTTCAGCGTGTTTAATAATACAAATTGGTCTCAGACTAATTATTTCTTAAGTCAGGCATAAACTAGAGAACCTCTAGTGCAACCCACAAAATATCATCATCTAAGTAGCAGCAGTATTAGAAGACAGAATATCTTTAATAACTGGAGACCTTTCAAATCATTTGAGTTCTATCCAATGCTGACAAAGTTTTAAGAGCCACAGCAGGAATGTTCTTTCCTATCCAGGCTGTTTTTAACTGTTACTATTATTGAAAGGCCCAATCAGAGCTTCAGCCATGTGTCCTGGAGCTGCACAGACGCTTCTTGCTTTAAGTATTTCATTGGCACTAAATTGCCCACCTCGACTCTTTTACAGTACTTCCCTTCATGGTTGTCTTTCCAGACATGGTGTTTCCGTGTGTGTGTGTGTGTGTGTGTGTGTGTGTGTGTTTGCCACACCCCCAAGTAGTAATACCTACTATGCATTGCAGCAATCACAATAAAGCAACAGCAGGATTTGACTCTGGTTTCCTATAGCTTTCCTATACCAGGGTTGTGAAACAATCTCATTCTTGCAGCGCCTGGCATGTTTCAGTACATAAAATCATAGCCAAAACAGTAAAACATCAACCATACTCAACATCACCTTGACTGTGTAAAAGGCTCCGGGTTCAATTCCTGCCCTGCCCTGGTAAAGCTGGGGAAGACTTTGGTCTGAAACACAGACTGGACAGTTGATCAGTGTAGACAAGACATTCTCCAAGTGTGGTGTGTGAACTGCTGGTGGTCCATGAACTCCATTGATATGGTCTATGCTGGAAAAGTTGCAGAACAGTCAAGGAAATCTGTCCTGGACCCTGCACTTGCTTAATTTTTTTCTAGCAGAGATTGAGACTGTTTTGACCAGTGTAAGATTACTGAACTGGTTAGCAAAGTCCTGGCCTTTGGCATGTGACTATTGTATCAGGGCACTGGTGCAATCTATGAATCTTTCTCTTACCATTTACCAGTTAAAGTGGCTCTTTTCAGTGGCCTGGCTTAGGACCTGTGAATTTCAATCAGATTTTGATGATGGTGCTGAAGAAAAAAACAAAGACCATGTTATTTTTCCACATATTTAATACAGAAGCAAAACAAGTGAAGCTCTACAATGTAGAATGACAAAGTTTATTAAGCGGTCTGACAAAGCCCTCAGCAATTTTCAAGTGGTCTGCAGGGGTGGGAGGGGGCAGTGGTGTAGCATAGGGGTGTCGGGGATGCCGTTGCTCCAGGCGCACATTGGGGGGAGGGCATGAACCAGGCACATGCCCCCCCCCCCGAGATCTGCGAGGGCTGGGTAGGTGGAAAGTGAAGAGTGCCCTCTATGCCCCCTGCTTGCCCAGTGGTGGGAGCTGAGTGAGTGCACTCTGCCCCTGCCTGGCGCATGGGCACTCACCCTGGACGCTGGCGGAGAGCCCTAGGCCCCTGGGAGGGGAAGGAGTTGAAGAACTTCTGGTGAAGAGAATACTGAGATAGGTGCAGTGGCGTAGCGTGGGTTGTCAGCACCCGGGGCAAGGCAAGTAATTTGCGCCCCCTAACCCGTGGATTTGTGCCCCCTAACCCCAACCCCCAGAAGTTGCGCCCGGTGCGGCCGGCCCCCCCTGCACCCCCCACGCTACGCCACTGGATAGGTGGACCAATGGACTGACTTAGGCAGAAGGTGCTTTCCTGGGATTCCTCTTCAGGAGGAAAAGTGTCTTTCTGCCTCGCAGAGCCTTGCTGACTCAGCCATCCTAACAGGACCGACAATTATGGATAACACACAATTGTCACAGCAAGGCCATCAATCAAAACATGCAGCTTACAGGTTCATGCTTTCTTCAGTGAACACTCTCCCCGCCATGTTTTGGTATCCTCCTTTTGCCCCCTTCCCCAGGAACTCTGACATGATAAGAGAGGGCAGCATATTAGTTCCAGAGCATGAAAAACCAAGTCGTGCTTGTGTTTTCATCTACAGACCTAGATTTAGAAAGATGACTATTGGCTTCTATAACCAGTAGAAAAATCTAAGAAGCAGAAACGTCAGGTGTTTGAAAGCTGCTATGTTCCAGTGGTTGTAGAACAGAGCTGGGTGGCCCAAGACAATTTAACATCATCATCCAGCATCAGCATATTCCTAAACCATCCTTCATCCAAAGACTGCAGAGTACAAAATATAAAACCACACAAAAATCTTACAAGAATGCATACAATCTTAAAACATATAATACACCACAAAGGTCAAGATTGTCACATACTAAATGTCCAACATGGCCTTACTATTTCATTTCCTCCCAAATATTTGAGTGTATAAGTACCGGTATGTCTTCACCTGATAAGATAAGACTGAGAGGGGGCAATCATAATTGGGGGGGGCACAATGAAGAAGGTGCTGGCGTGTAGCACCACCTGCAGAGCTTCTCCCAATGAGCCCAGGTTGAAACGTCCTAGAGAAGGTGCTCCAACAAGCATTTGGAGTCCCAAGTTATTCAGGGCTTTGAAGAGTTTGGATTTGATATCCCGCTTTATCACTACCCTAAGGAGTCTCAAAGCGGCTCACAATCTCCTTTCCCTTCCTCCCCCACAATAAACACTCTGTGAGGTGAGTGGGGCTGAAAGACTTCAGAGAAGTGTGACTAGCCCAAGGTCACCCAGCAGCTGCAGGTGGAGGAGCGGGGAAGCGAACCCGGTTCATCAGATTACGAGTCCACCACTGTTAACCACTACACCACGCTGGCTCTTTGTAGACTAAAGTCAAAACCTTCAATAAGGCATGGTGCCACAGGGGCAGCCAGTGCAACTCCTGAAGGATTGGGGTATTGTGACTCCACCTAGAAATATGATACAGCAGCTAACCTTCAGCGTTTTGCACTAGGTGCAGCTTCCAGGACATCTTCAAGAGCAGCCCCACACAAAGAACATTGCCCTACTCTAATTGTATTCTGGAACATAGACAATAGTGCCTAGGTGAGCCTGGTCCAGAAATGGCCATAGCTGACTATTATTATTATTATTATTATTATTATTATTATTATTATTATTATTATTATACCCCGCCCATCTGGGCTGCTTCCCAAAAAAATACTCCACTCTGGGCTGCTTCCAAAAAAAATATTAAAATACTGTAATACATCAAACATTAAAAGCTTCCCTAAACAGGGCTGCCTTCAGATGTCTTCTAAAAGTCTGGTAGTTGTTGTTCTCTTTGACATCTGGTGGGAGGGCATTCCACAGGGAGGGCGCCACTACCAAGAAGGCCCTCTGCCTGGTTCCCTGTAACTTGGCTTCTCGCAGTGAGGGAACCGCCAAAAGGCCCTCATTGCTGGACCTCAGTGTCCGGGTAGAACGATGGGGGTGGAGACGCTCCTTCAGATATACTGGACCGAGGCCGTTTAGGGCTTTAAAGGTCAGCACCAACACTTTGAATTGTGCTTGGAAACGTACTGAACCAGCCAGGTTTTGGCCTATGCGTTCCTTGCTTCCTGGGGCCACTTGGGTCTCTCGTGTCAGCTTAGAAAGGAAACAGTGCCGTAAGCTGAAATAGCATGATATGCTTTTCTGACCCACAACATTTCTAGGTCTCATGAATGTCTGTCATGATTCCATTTCCAGAGTGATGCAAGCTTCGTAAGGACTGGTTCTTAGCATAGATGAGGGAAAGAGGAAGCTTTGGCTTGTAACAGACCACAAGCAAAGAGGAAGAAAGTCCAAAACACACAACCCTAGTTGCTTTGTGAGTTAAAATTAGAAGCAAGAGGAAATGACAGTTCAGCATGTCATGGAAGTCAGCTAAAGTGGGACCTCTCTTTTTTATATTTATCATTCGTAGAGGGTGTAATTGGTGTTTCAGATTAAGGCTGAGGAGCCAGTAGAAATGAAAGGTCACACTTTGTTGACATCCTGTCGTCAGACTATAGTCATCCTTTCCTCTCTGCCTTTAATTCCTTGTGGCGAGCATGTTTACTTTGGAGAGAAAGGGAGTTGGGAGAATCAGATGTTAACTATCTAGGAAACTATCCCTGTCCCTTTTTTCTTGTTTTGCTTCTAATTGTGATGCAGAGAAAAATGGCAACGCTCAGAGTAGACCCATTGAAATTAATAAACATTGCTAACTTAGGTCCATTAATTTCAATGGGCCTGGTCTGAGGAGAAGTTAGTTGGATACAACCCTAGGCTTGGAGTGACCCACAGGGTCTTACTTCTGAGCAGCCTTGTGCTGTCAATTTGTTGCATCAACTGGGATCAGTGCAATCCTAACCATGGCTATTCAGAAGTAAGTCCTATTGAATTCAATGGGGCACATTCCCAGGTGAGTGGGGTTTGGTTTGCCAGCCTAGTTACTTATATTCTGTATTGTCTGGAGTATGAGACATTTTTTAAAATGCTTGTGCATGTGCAGAGTAAGACGCATTCATATATAAGTGTTGAAGACATTTCAGATCACAAATACATTTAAAGAACAAATCAATTAAATTTGAAAATCCTTGAGGTTTTCGGTCAGACTTGATTTGACAACCACTCCAACAAACATATTATATGCACCCATTTAAAATGTTCTGTTTTGCCTCAATCTAATTCTTTGCTAATGTCTGTCAGTATGTCAGAGTGCATGCCTCTTTTCTGCTATTCTCCTGAGCAACAGGGAAGTCAAAGAATGGACTTGAAATACATGGACATGAGAATGACCACAAAGCATGAATAATTAGGAATATGGTATTATTGATAATCAAGAAGATAGGATGAGGTCTTAGAAAACTTCATAGTAAAACCTCAACAGGTGAGGAATAACACAGTCCCTGTAATATATTTTCACAGGGAAGTAATTAGTTATGGCAATTTCCTCTAGAATAGAAGACATAAGTCAGAATGGGTAGACATGAACCAGCCTATCATGCTGTTGTCTATTGTGGCCAATGAGATGGCTTTGGGAAGTCCATAGTCAGGTTGACATAAGTCTGTAGAAGCCATTTTCAAAAATGCAAGTGCTGAGAAGTAGTGTGGTCCCATCAGATAGTCTTGACAGAGTTGGCCTTGCATCCAGGAGATATGTGCTCACATCCTACCTCTATCTTGATTTGACTGTGCCTATTGGGTAAAGGCTTAGTTCAGCAGCTGACAGGAGAGTTATGGAGCATAGGGTGAGGTGAACTGGCAACTTGATGGGACAATAGGAAGGGCCTGGAGCACTCAAATTTCTGGCAAGGACTTCCATTGGCAATCAGACTCAATGGGCCTTTTGGGCAGAGCCGTCTTTCCCATAGGGCTTAGTGGTGCATCGCGCCAGGGTGCCGGCCTCCCGTGGCACCCCAGCAAGTGGGGGAGCTGCATGGCTTTGCCAGTGGCCACCTCTTTCCCTGCACACCCACCAGCTGCCCCCCACCAAGCATAAGCCTGGTGGGCATGCGGCTTCCCTCCCAAGCCTCCCAAGCCTCTGCGAGGAACGCTCTCCTCCCGAGGAGGCTTGGGAGGGGTGCAACTTCACTCCCAAGCCTCTACGGGGATCGCTCTCCTGCAGTGGCATGGGGGGGGAGTTGCGTTCCCCCCCCCCGATGGCTGGCAGTGCACAGCTATAGCCACCCCAACACTATCCGTGGTAATTTGGGGGCACTGGGTGGATATTGCACCCCAGCGCCACATCTGCTAAAGATGGCCCTGCTTATGGGTCCCCAGAAATTGGAGTGGGGGGGGGAGACTGGGGGGAGGGAGGACAAAGCAAGGGCCAGAAAAGAGTCCTTGAAATCCCCTGGCAGCCAAAGTACCAGGCAGAGGAAGAGGACTAATAATCCACTCAGCTGTGTTCTGTGGTGAAAAGTGGGGTCAACCTTCACCCAAAAGTGTCCTGGGCCTACATTCCCAGCCCTTCCTCACATCTGTCAGCTTCAGTTCCCCAACTGTAAATTGGGAATAGTAGCAACTTACACTGGCATGGTGAGACCAAAGGCAGTTAATTATTACAGAGTAATTTGCTGTAGAGATAAGTAACTATACTGGGTTTCAGCATCTCAGTGCTACATTTAGAAGTGGGATTGAAGAAGTGCTTGATGAACATGGTCTGTAGAGTCCCATCCTATGGTGAGGGGTGGGATCTTTACCTTTTTGTGACTGAGGCAGAAATCTGATTAATTTCAGATTTAAAGATGAATTTATCTACCGTAATTCACAATTTACAAAACACAACCATCCCTCAAAATTCACATTTATCCAAATCTTGCAATGTAGTTCTCCCACTGAACGATGTTTACCAAATGCATATAATATTAGGGGGAAATTGGCATAAAAATGCATATATTGGTGAAAATAATTCACTAAAATGCAATATTTTTTACAAAAATGTGCACATTAATCAATACTTCATGTACAAATGTACAGGAGAATGTAGAGGAGAAACTAAACTACTGAAGAATTTTCATGAGCATTAAAAAACACACACATAACATTGCAGAAATGTGGAAAGCTGAATGTTAGATTGGAAAAATGAGAACTAAAATTGACACACAGTTATTCCACTTCCTTGTATCCTTTTTGCCATCATGTCCAGTTTCCCCCCAGGTTGTTCGTATTATGATTAACAAGTAGGACTTACAGCAACAAAAGCATTGCAGTGTATACACCCACCCACAGAAGTGCTCCTATTCAGGGTTTCAGTTAGCCAGCCAAGCCAACTTGGTAGAGCCTGAGACTCTTGATCTTAGGGTTCTGGGTTCGAGCCCCACGTTGGGCAAAAGATTCCTGCATTGCAGGGGGTTGGGCTAGATGACCCTCATGGTCCCTTCCAATTCTACAGTTCTATGATTCCAGGGGCCTCAAGCAAGCCTGTTCACTTAGCACCTTCTCCTGGTGATTGCGGGATGCTCAGCCCTCAATGGGTTGCTTTTTGTAAGTGGTTTTTTTGCAAGGCTTGCCCAGTTTTAAATGTTCTTGTTTTTTATTGCTTTATTTCTGCAAACCTTAGGATTCCGCAAAGCTTGTCAATACCACTCTCCGCACATACATGAGTCCATGCTCATTTATTTATTTATAAGATTTCTTACCCACCTTTATCTTAAAGTCCCAGGGTGGGATAGTCAATATACATGGTGTAGTTAATATGCATTGTAGTTTATACATTGCATAGCAGGGACATTAATCTGATCATAACCACAAACTCTCACTTCAGTGTTTGCCCGTGTTGTGATGTCTGGAAAATAGTGATTGTGGGTTTTGTTACTTAATGAACTTCTTTTTAAAATAGTAAAGTACAGTCATCACTTGGCCAACCCCCTTCTATTCTTTCATTTGCTCATAAGGAAAAAGAGAGAAGCTAACTCTCTCTGTGGCTAAATGTAGAAAGTTTTGTTTCTAAATCAGTCAGTGATGGAAAGGAAACACGTCACATCCTGGAGGAAGAGGCTAGACTTCAGCATACAAGTCTTCAGCAGTGTTGCAATGGAACAGGTCAGCACTGAAATAGATTTAAACTTATTCCCTCCAGAATATTTACTTTTATCTTTGTGCAGGTATCATTTTTAGCATCCAAAGGAAGTATGATTGGTATTAGTTAGTCTGAATTTCCATTATAACGTGTTTTTGCAATGGAATGAGTACGAGAAAATAGCTTACAGTAAGGCAAATTATGAATGCATTATCAGTTGGTTAGTTTGAAATGAATTACTAAAGCTTTGATCTTTTATCCATTTTCCTGGGAGAAAGCCCCATTGATCTCAATGGGACTTACTTTTAAGTAGATATGGGTAGGATTGCACTGTTTAAAACCAGAAGTTGGAGAGAATAGTTTCCATTGAGAGTGCCAAGCTTTAGAACCAGCTCTGTTGAGTACTGTAGGTCTGAGGGAGTCACATACTGTATCACCTGATTTCTGATGATAGCAGAAACATTGTGGGAGATGTTTGACAACAGAATATACAAATGATGCTTTTGTGCCAAGAATCTACATTCTCTGATACTTACCAGGTTGCTAATTCTTTGGAAAGTAGGGCCAAAGACATCAACCGGATTAATAGAAGGAACCCTGATAACTGCCAAAACAAGCATGCATGTTGCCAGTTTCTCCAGACAATACAGGGATTTATCTTGTCTAATAACCAAATTCTGGTGCTGGAGGAGACTCTTGAGAGTCCCATGGACTGCAAGAAGATCCAACCTATCCATTCTGAAGGAAATCAGCCCTGAGTGCTCACTGGAGGGACAGATCCTGAAGCTGAGGCTCCAAGACTTTGGCCACCTCATGAGAAGAGCAGAGTCCCTAGAAAAGACCCTGATGTTGGGAAAGATGGAGGGCACAAGGAGAAGGGGACGACAGAGGACGAGATGGTTGGACAGTGTTCTCGAAGCTACAAACATGAGTCTGACCAAACTGCGGGAGGCAGTGGAAGACAGGAGTGCCTGGTGTGCTCTGGTCCATGGAGTCACGAAGAGTCAGACACGACTAAACGACTAAACAACAACAACAACACAATATCCAAAACAATGTTCTTCCTGGGCATGCAAGGCAAAATCCAGCACACAGTTAAGCATACTTAAATCCCATTGTTTCCCATAAGATTACTGTACTTAATTATGTGCTGGATTGCACTCAACATTTCTAGAAGGGAGATAGTATCTGAGCCATGTCACTCATTTCTTTCTGGCCATAAGGGATGATAGCAGAATTGAAAGCAAAGTTGCAATAGAAACTTTTATCTTCATTCCTGGCTGCAACTATTCACCACTGTCTGGGGCTTTTCTTTTTCTTCTTCTCAACTTCCATGACCTGAAAGTGCTCCAACAGGTAGAATGTCCACTATTCTTATGCAGAAACATGGGGTTATATCTGCTGAGTAGGACCAGCACTGGATACAAGCCATGATATTGGTAATGCAATCCCCATAAGAATATTAGTGTTTACTTCTTACATGATTTCCAGTTCTAGCACATTTGAAAGGTTCCTTTTTAGTTGTCTATGCACAACTATCACTCAAGAGATCCTTCAGCTCTAAAAATATTGCTACACCAAATGACTACTTTGAGTGTTCGTGTAATCAGGGTGGCCCTGCTTCAGTCTCGGGCGCTCTGAAACTCTTTGGAAAGCTTTCCACACTGCTGCATAGTAGCAAAGCAAGACCAGTTAGGGCTGATGGCCTGATGGCCCGATGAGAAGGTGTTTGGCCTGTGAAGGGTTCTGAGGAAAATATAGAGAGGACTGGATGGCCATATGTGACCCCAGGCTTGAGGTCCAGCCCCTCTGTGCTAGATGTAGTTATTTAAATACTGCTATTCCACCTGAAAATTGCTCAATGCAACTGCCCCAAACCCCTCCTTTTTAAAAAGTATAACATGCAATAGATAATTCCTGACACTGAATCACTCCTTAATCATAGAATTGTAGAGTTGGAAGGGATCCCGAGGGTCCAACCCCCTATCAAACTTTCAGTAAGCTGGTCTAAAATTGGTAAACCTCCAAAAAGATGCCAAAACTTTCCCTAAATGTCCCCCCTTCCCTAAATTTCCTCATGTCCTGCGGATGCTTGTGTGTGTTATTCATTTATAATGAGCCTTTCTTCTAAGAAAGGGGAAGTGCAGTAGCTCAGTGGCAAAACATGACAAGGGTGATGTTGATTATTAACTTTATATCCCTTCTTTCCTCCAAGTAATTCAAGATGGCATGCATAATTCTCCCCTTCCCTGTTTTATGCTCACAACTACCTTGCGAGGTAGGTCAGGCTAAGAGACAGTGGCTGACCCAAGATTACCCAGAGAACTTCAGGGCTGAGTGTGGATTTGAAGCCTGGTCTCCCACGACCTGGTCTGATACTCTGGCCACTACTTCTGCATGCAGGAGGTCCCAGGTTCAATCCCCAGCATCTCCAGGTAGGGCTAGGAGAGACCGCCACCTGAAGCCCAGGAGAGCTTCTGCCAGTCAGTGTAGACAGAACATAGCTAGAGGGACAAGTGGTCTTGTTCAGTACAAAAACCACATTCACCAATCAGCGTATTGATATTTATCCTCACTTGGAAGCTATGGATTGGACAATGTACAAATCCATCTCAGTATAAGGCAGCTTCCTATGTTCCAGTGTGGAACTCATAGTAGTCTCATACAGTTCCCAAGTGACCTCCCACACAGCCCTTTGTCATGTATCTTCAGGCCCCACCCTGGGAGATTTGTGTCTCACCCACTGCAGTGTTGCCCCTTCTTGACTTCCTCTGAGCTCTCTCAGAATTATATTAATAATCACTGGAAACAAAAGAAGAAGAAAACAGAACCTATTTCCTCTAGTCTGTCTACGTTTGGGCAAGGAAGTGGTTACAGAGGATGGGTGGCTTCTAAGCATTTTCTGCAGGGCACTGCTCAGAAGGGGTGGGGCAAGGGAAAAATCCCCCCCCAGTCACCAGCTGTTGCTTCTCTCCCCAACCGTGTCCCTTAGACCTCATTGTGTCAGCATTGCAGACCCAGTTAGTAACATCACTCCTGTCACCCATGATATGCACAACAGAACAGTGTCCCATTGACAAGCAAATGCCCCTGTGGCCAGTTGGTGGGCTTCAGACGGTGCACATTTCCTGCCCAGCTCCCCAAGAATCCTGAGAACTGTGATTTGTTAAGAGTGCTGGGAATTGTAGCTCTCTGAGGGGCAGATTACAGTTTGCAATCTTTTTTTGGGGAGGGGAAATGTGCTTTAAACATGCTATAAAGCAGTGGTGTGTACGCAGCCATAGGCTCAGTAAGATGCATCCAGATGCTTTAAGCAAGCCATATACTGTGGCCGGAAGCCTGTGCATATTCTGCAGTTCCATCAACGGCACAGCTGTATGTTGGGCATACAGTTCAGCGCCCTGAGAATCTCACTTTTCTTTGTTCACAGTTGTGGCTGAGCACTTAAAAGTGTGGACAATGACTCCTGAAGTCTCAGAAGCCAAAAGGGTTTTGCTTAAAAATGTTCCCAACCCTTAGATGTGCAGCTTCAGTTCACTGCATAGTTCCGCAACTAGTAAAATTATGAAAAATAGTAAAATAAAGGGGGGGCTGCAATGTGCAAGAGAAGAGAATTTCATTGCTCAATATGCATAATTTAATAGGCCGCTTTTTGTAAACTGTTCTGAAGTTTTTCCTTACAATCAAGCAGTATACAAATTTTATGAAATAAAAGAAATATACAGGTTGGAGAACTTGATTTTTATTGGTGCAGAATTTGGATGGCCTGGATAAGTGGATTGGGTGGATATGCCAATTTCCAGTTTGTATAACTCTCACGTATTTTGCATAGTTCCATTATATTTATACAGTGGTACCTCTAGTTGCAAACAGGATCCGTTCTGGAGCCCCGTTCACATCTAGAAGCAGACGTAAACAGCAATGGCACGTCTGCGCATGCGTGCGTCGCTTTTTGACGCTTCTGCGCATGCGCGTGACGTCATTTTGAGCATCTGCGCATGTGCAAGCGATGAAACCCAAAGTAACGCGCTCCGTTACTTCCGGGTTGCTGCAGAGCGCAACTCGAACACACTCATCCCGAAGCACATTCAACCCGAGGTATGACTGTACATCAATCAGTGTTTTTAAAGAAAAGAAAAAATCCTCTCAAAATGTGTACTAAAATGCTCATATAAATGCATATTTGAAAGTGTATTTTCTCTCAAAATATTATTCAAAGGTGCATTTTGACAAATGCAGCTGTTGAGAAGTGTGAAATCTAGTTGATAGCCAAGTTCCAATATGCAGGTTAGTCTTAAGAGGTATGGATCTAGTAATTTCATGTAGGAATTTGCAAAGATCAGATTCCTCAAGCATCCTTCGTCTGGCTGCACATAATTATTACTATTGTTGTTTATCTTTAAACACATGGTACACATAAACCTGATTAAGGACTAGCTTGTACATTCAACAAAATCCAGCAGTAATGCTCTGTAAGTTTAGGCTGCAGGTGTGGAATTTACATGCTTTTATTAGTTAATTATTTATTAAATTTGTATACCCCCCTTCGTCCAAAGATCACAAGGTGGTTTGCTACAAAAGATTACAAAATAACAACACCAAATACATAACAAAGAAAGGCAAATGAATAACCCCCTCCCACAAGCACATTTAAAAGCCACAGAATGTTCAGTCAGCCAACGACTTGGTTATAGAGAAATGTTTTTAACCTGGCAACTAAATATCTGTAATGAAGGAGTCAGGGGAGCATCCCTAGGCAGAGCATTCCGCAAACAGGGAGCCACCGCAGAAAAGGCCCATTCTCGTGTTCCCACACTCTGGGCCTCTTGTGGAGGGGCCATTGTGGGCATTGAGGAAGGGCCTCAGACGGTGATCACGTGGTCTGGGTCGGTTCATATGAATGCTCCCTCATGCAAAAAACAATGATACCACATCTAGCAAGCACAGTTCAGATGCACATTGCACATGCCTTCAGGCAACATTGACTGGTGGTAAAAACTAGCTCTGAAATAAATGGCCTCCCTCTTGATCTTGCTGGCAAACCAAGAATGAGGTTGGGCTGCTTGGACCCAGGCTGCATTGTCCACATTTCTGATTCCTCTGAATGACTGTTTTATGTAAATAAGAAAAGAAAGAATAGCAGTCATGTAGTATAAACATTGTCATAAACTCATTTTTTAAAAATGTATTTAAAAGTGGGAGAGGAGGAAAGAGAATGGGCGTGTTCTTGCTGTAACCAAAGGCAGGTCCCAGGAGTCATTTCATCTGAAACTGGGCCATAGTTCAGGGGAAGCTTGTGCAAAATTTGGATGCCTAAAAATCAGCAGGGTAATAATTATCTATTTTAACAATTATTGAAATAATTATCATAATGAAAATTGCAACCAATGGCTCTAGGGCAGCCTCAGATGCCTTTGCTTAATGAGCTACCCCTGTGCGTGACTGCCTGCAATGTGATTTCCCTACGGCAAGGTATCCTTTCACTGTCTGTCCCAAGGTAACTGGGGTGGGGGCATAATGGGGATGCTCAGACTTGCACAAAAGGAGGAGCAAACATCAGGAACATGATGAAGCAGGCAGACCCACCTGTACTGCTCAGGCCCTGTAGGTGCCTAGTGGTGGGGAGGGACAACAGGGACATTTTAAGGCACCCATCAGCACCTCTCTGAACCAATATACCTTTTAAGGCACAAAAGCAGCAATGTCACAAATATCAGCTAGAAAACCCAGAACTGGGCATACGCTGTGCCAAAATGAATTCATATCTAAAGAATGCAAAATAAATTGTATTGAATTTTCCCTGGTAAATTGCTGTTCATACTGTGTCTCTATTTTTGCCTCTGTCTGTGTGTGTGTGTGTGTGTGTGTGTGTGTGTTGCTAGATTTGCCATTATTCAGGTTTCAGCCCTCCAGCTGAGACTGAGAGTCACCCAATGTGAAACCTCTGAGTTGGGAGTGCTGGTGGATGCATCTTGTCTCTAAAAACACCCATGTAGATGCAAAAGAGGTGAGAGAAGCAAGCTAGTATTGTGGGTAAAGGTAAAGGTAAAGGTACCCCTGCCCGTACGGGCCAGTCTTGACAGACTCTAGGGTTGTGAGCTCATCTCACTCTAGAGGCCGGGAGCCAACGCTGTCCGCAGACACTTCCGGGTCACGTGGCCAGCGTGACAAGCTGCATCTGGCGAGCCAGCGCAGCACACGGAAACGCCGTTTACCTTCCCGCTAGTAAGCGGTCCCTATTTATCTACTTGCTTCCGGGGACAATGGTAAGCATAATGATGCTGGAAACACTTCCGGGGGCTCCTGTAACGGCTACTGATATAGCTGAGAAAACGAGGAAAGATGCTGTTCTCTCCCGTGTGCTCACTTGGGTGGGGAGGGGGTGGCCAGGTGGTCCACATGAAGACAAATTCAGGCCTTATGCGACAAGGCAGCACGAGTTGTCCATGCATAAGGGTTGTCTCCTGTGGGGAGATAGGGTGATCATCCTAGCACCACTGAGAAACAGGGTTCTTGAGACGCTTCACATGGGACACCCGGGAATGGTCAGGATGAAGTCACTAGCCCGATGTTATGTGTGGTGGCCTGGAATGGACCAGAACATAGAACAATGGGTACGAACATGCAAGGCATGCCAAGAGGTGCGGCCAGAAGTGGCCAGAGCACCAGTTCACTGGTGGGAGCAGTCCAGATCTCCCTGGAGCCGGCTGCACTTAGATTTTGCTGGGCCATTCCAGGGGAAGGTCTTTTTGGTTATCGTCAATGCATATTCCAAATGGTTAGAAGTGGCGATGGTCCCTAGCATGGCATCAGCTGCCATAATCAAGGTGTTGAGGCAGCTGTTTGCAAACCACGGGTTACCTGAGACCATTGTATCAGATAATGGGGCAGCTTTTGTATCTCAAGAATTCAGGGCATTCTTGGCTGATAACTTCATAAGAGGGGTCACATCCACGCCCTTTCACCCATCCTCCAATGGGCAGGCTGAGCACATGGTAAGAACAGCCAAAGAATCCATTGCGCGCTTAATGGAGGGTAACTGGTCAGCTCGCATCGCGCGAATGTTATTTTTGCAGCATGCGACGCCGTGTACTGCGACGGGCAAGTCGCCAGCTGAGCTGCTCTTGGGTAGAAGACTGGTAACGGTGCTGGATTATGTCCACCCCGATAAAATGCCAAACCGTAATTCAAGAGCTGAGACTGACACAACAAGGTATCTCGCCCCTGAAAATCTGGTCTGGGTGAGGAACTATTCACGAGGCTCGCGGTGGGTGGCTGGTGTGGTCACCCGGACTAGTGGACCTGTGTCCTATTATGTGACCTTGGAAAATGGGCAAGTTTGGAAGAGACATATAGATCAGCTGAGGCGCCGGGTGCTCAGCAGTGAGGGGTCAGATAATTCATCCCTGGCTAACGACGCAGAGCTGCAAGACCAGAGTGAAAATGGCCCAGAGGTGCAGTCACCAGGGGCTTCAGCAAATGAACCAGGGTCTGCTAGTCCTCAGGATGACGAGGTACAGGTAGGGGACCCTGCGATGTCTGGGACTCCATCTGTTCCTGACGAAACCCCTATAGCACCCCCCCTACCACAGGTAACATCCAATCCAGAACCGACAACACCTGTTGTCAGGAGATCAAGTAGAAGTTGTAGGACCCCACAGTACCTGAGAGATTACGTCTGCGGTGCTCACTAGGGGGGGGAGGGGTGTTGTGTATTGAGTCAAAGGATTTTATATCTGTATTATTATTGTCTGTATTTGCATTAGAGTAAAGTAACTGCCTTTTGGTTCCAGAGGGTACAGCTACTATTGGTTCATTTAAGCTGCTGTATTTGGATCCTCTGTCTTATTGGTTTCCTCCAAAAGGCAGGACTGTGATTGCCTGATATTGTTCCCTCCAAAATGTATCCTTTCTAGCTAGTTCCCTGTCCCTATAAATGTAGCTCTCCCCTCCTCAGTCTCAGTCTTGTTTGCTTTAATAAAGAAGTGTTACTACAGAACTGTCTCCAGCATATTATGTCAAGAGAGCTGAAATCACAAACCCCACGTCACAACATTACCCACAGCGCCACCCGCGTCCCGAGTATTGTGGGTACCCAGGTTCAAATGCCCACTCAGGCATGAAGATCGCTGGATGATCATGGGCCAGTCATCATCTCTCAACATAACCTACTTCAACATGGGGTGGTGGAGAACCATTTGCAATACTTTGAGCTCAGTGGTGGCTGGTGCCCATTGGGAATGGTAGGGCAAAAGGCAGGGAGACTAACAGGAAGTGGAAACAGAGCTAATGACAGGCAGAGCCAACTAACTTTGGATTTGTACTCATCCTCCTCCCTGCTGCATTCTGCAAGGGCAGCCTTGAGACAGTGAGGGAGGAGAATGTGGCTCAGGAGGGGTATGTCCTGGGATGAGTCTCAAGGGCCAGATAGAAAAATATAGAGGGCCGCATTTGGCCTCCAGGCCTGTGATTCCCCACCTCAACTCCAGGGCCATCCAAAACCTGGAACCAGCACTGATTATAGGTTCAGCTAGCAAACAAATTTATTTATTTTTTTTGAAAGCCTAACCAACAAAAGAAAATTATTGTGGTACATTATTTACCAGATGAATCCAGTAACAATCACACCAATTTTTATAGTTAGGGAAATTGAAAGAGCTGCAAGTAGCCTAATAATAACAAATAATATAAAATTGACAGAGATGTTATAATAGCATAAAGCAAATTGGACTAAGTAGCTTTACAATATGTGAATCTGGTTTACCTACATGAGTTACAAACTGTCTGCAATCAAACTTCTATTATATTGTTATAAGTTGGGGGGACTAAAGGTAAAGGGGGACCCCTGACCATTAGGTCCAGTCACGGACAACTCTGGGGTTGCGGCGCTCATCTCGCTTTATTGGCCAAGGGAGCCGGCGTACAGCTTCCGGGTCATGTGGCCAGCATGACTAAGCCGCTTCTGGCGAACCAGAGCAGCGCACGGAAACGCTGTTTCCCTTACCGCCAGAGCAATACCTATTTATCTACTTGCACTTTGGTGTGCTTTCAAACTGCTAGGTTGGCAGGAGCAGGGACTGAGCAACGGGAGCTCACTCCGTCGCAGGGATTCGAACCGCCAACCTTCTGATCAACAAGCCCAAGAGGCTCAGTGGTTTAACCTACAGCTCCTCCCCCTAAATTTGTTATGGGGCTATGCCAGATCCTCTTCATAATTATTGCATTTATTAAAAGTTCAGATTAATCAAGGTTTGATTAAAACTGTGCCAAACACTGCTGGATTAACTTTAGGGTAACAAACTAGCACAGCTTGACATCAGCTATTAAGAAACAAAGGCTGAAATGGCCAGTCACTAACCATCAATAGAAGCCATCAACAAGGCACACAGGGGAAGGTTGCCAGGGTCACACTGGGCAATGGTAAGCAGAAGGGGAAGTTGTGTTGGGCTGGGTGAGGGTTTCTGGGAAGGAGGAGGAAGGAGTCAGAAGCCATGCAGACTGACTGGAACAAGCTGCTTTAAAGAAGAACAGAGATGGCTGCTTGGCTGCCTTTGAATCTAATACTGCACTCCTGCAAGAAGCAGGCCCCTCTGGAGATGTGAATGCTCAGAACTCTCTTCACAGTAAACTCAGGTGTAAAAAGGTAAAGGACCCCCGACAGTTAAGTCCAGTCACAGACGACTCTGGGGTTGCGGTGCTCATCTCGCTTTACAAGCCAAGGGAGCCGGCATTTGTCCGCAGACAGTTTTTCTGGGTCATGTGGCCAGCAATGGAACACCAAAAGCAGAGTAGCGCATGGAAACGCTGTTACCTTCCCACCGAAGCGGTACCTATTTATCTACTTGCACTTTTTGGCGTGCTTTCAAACTGCTAGGTTGGCAGAAGCAGGGACCGAGCAATGGGAGCTCACCCCATCGCAGGGATTCGAACCGCCGACCTTCTGATCGGCAAGCCCAAGAAGCTCAGAGGTTTAGACCACAATGCCACCCGCGTCCCTATAAACTCAGGTATATATACGTGTAAATAAAACCATATATCTTAAAGACTCTAGAGTGTCCCCACAGTGCCTCATTTTTCAAAGGAAACAAACCCTGGTGAAATCTCGCATTGCTCAAAAGAGATTGGGGTGGTTCATAACCAGGACTTTTTTCAGCTGGAACTCACTGGAACTCAGTTCTGGCACCTCTCAGGTCAATGGCCATTCTAAGAGAATGAGGGAGGCATTCATGGTGAGTTCTGGCGCCTCTTTTTCTAGAAAAAACAACTCTGCTCGTAACAATATTAAAAATCTCTGGTTTATCCACAAATCACCTGGCCTGACTACGGGAAACTGTGCTGTGCTCAAGTCTGCCAAAAACAAAAAAAACCCCTCAATCTGGTGTGAGAAAAGAAGCTTTTGCCAACGTGAAGAGCTTTTCGCCTGTCAAACTTCACTGGGAACTGGAGAAGGCTTTTCATGCCTCATCTAGAGGCTCTAGAGAAAAGCCTACTGGAGCAAATCCTTGGCCACTCCTCTGCTCTTTAGCCCTAAGTAAATTGTTCCATCTCGACTGCCACTAACCCGGCTCTTCCGAGCCCTAGTCTGCCTCGCCTGTTTATGCTGTATGGAGTCCAAGGGCCTTTTTTGCAGAGAAGTTTGCCTGCTGTGGCACATATCACAGCCAGGACCTCTAGGGCCTCCAGCAAACAAAGAGGGTTACATGTGCCTGAGAATAATTGGGCCAGAAGATAAAATCTGCAGTGAAGCATCACCTCCCTTAGCATATGGCCTGTGAGGCAGTAGCAGAACTGGCTGAGCAAGACACCGTCCCTGACTGGATGGAGGTTCATTGCTTCTAGGTATCTCATCAGAAACACAGGAGTCAGATTCTTGACCATCTCACTCAGTACTGTCTACACTGATTGGTGGCAGCACTCCAGGATTGCTCTCTTACTACTCTGCATTTATTATATGAATCTCTCTTTCCATTGCGGACTCACTCTCATTGACCCACCACCCCAGGGAGCAAGGCCTGAGCCAAGAAGGGAAACAAACTGGACAAGACAACCTTCTGGGATTTTAAAATTGGTCACAATTTTATTGATTCCATATGTAGGTGGGATTTACTATGCTCCTCCTTAACAGCTTTATGAGGACAGTGAGGATGTTGCAGGAAAGGACCATGTCTGCATGTGTGTCTTGTGCTGTGTGTTTCTCGCTTTCACTCCCCGCAATAACAAAATATTTCTGCTTCTGATCTTAATCATGTTTTGCCACCCCCGCCCCCCTCATGTGCACACTCATCCCAGAAAAGGCAGGCTGGGCCTGCCAAGGTGGAGTGTATCAGCTTGGCCCTGCGGAGCAGTGACATTGCTTGGGTTCCCATCAACACATGCGCTCCCACTTATGTGCCTGCCAAAAATGGTGCCAAAAGGGGCGGGGCAGAATGGGAGAATCCCCAGTGTAAGTGACTGCAACAGGGGAGCTATGGACTGTGCACAGGTACTCAAGACTTTGTTTAGGGCCATCACTTGGTTAAAGAATGTAGCTTTATCGCACGAGTTTTTGTCAGTTTATTGGTTATACACATTTGCATATGAGAAAGGCAATAATTCTAAATGGGAAAAACATCCTTTTTTAGAGGATGCACACCTTTGTCACATCAGGCATTATCCTAAAAGAGCTATTACCCCTGTTCCCCCAGTCTTTCTCTCGGATATATCCCAGGGAATGCATCTTCTAAGATGCCCAAGAGGCTCAGTGGTAAGGAAAACAGTGTTTTTGTGCGCTCTGGCACTCGTCACGCTGTCCTGTTGCACCAGGAGCTGTTTAGTCCTGCTGGCCACATGATCCAGAAGGCTGTCTGCAGAGAAACACTGGCTCCCTGGCCTGAAAGTGGAGATCAGCCCCACACCCCGTAGCCAAGTTTGACTGGACTCAACCATCCAGGGGTCCTTCACCTTTACCTTCTAAGATGCTGTAGTGCTTGGAAGTACTTAGATTTAAAATAATGTATTTAATATTAAAAAGCCTGGATAAGTTTATCAGGTACATCTTTTTAGTCAATCATAATGGGCTTTTATTTTTTTTAAAATAATATTTATTACTTTTAAACCTTACAAAAAGGAGAAAAGAAAAGAAAAAAAGAAAAAGCAAAAGAAAGAAAAAACAATACAGTACAATATATAAACAATACACAACACAACATTAACACATTAAACAAAACAAGAGCAAAAACAATTCAAAAAACACACATCATACCATCTCAATACCCTCTCTTTCATTCCCTTGTTTCATCGACCTCCTCTCACCTCCCTTTTTGTATTCCATTTCTATTAATTATTTCAGCAAATCCTTTCCATCTTTCTCTATTTTCTGTCATATGGTTATCTTAACATATTTTAACCTTATTTTCCATTAATACTATAGTACTTATTTATGCTTAATTCCTTATAACATTTCTACTAAAGCCATATAATTCCATTCCAACATTTTTCTAACACTCATTAATTTTACATTATTTCCACATATAGACTTTAAACTTTTTCCAATATTCTTCCACCGTCTCTTCTCCCTGGTCTCGGATTCTGCCAGTCATTTCCGTCAATTCCACATAGTCCATCAACCTGGTGATCTTCTGTCCGAGGCTCTTAACTCTTTTCCAAGTCCCTTCTGCAAGTCTTCTTCATATTTATACATGCACTTTACTTTGTCTTCTCCTGATCTTGTACTTATTTTCCTTCCTTTGATGCTGAAGAGTAGATCTCGGGAAAATTCCCACCTAGCAATGATTTTATTCCTTCTCGACAAGTCAGCCAAATCTCCATAGTTAAAACTAAGATTCAAAAGATATTTCAGGACGTATTTCAAAGTTCCTCCAGATCTGGCGGTCCCCACAACTCCAGTCTCCTCCTGACCCAAGTCCAGGTCCCAAAGGTCAGTAAATCCCTGCATGAAGGGATCTATCCAACTTTCCTTCTCCAGTCCAAGCGGGGCTCCAATCCTCAAAATCTGACTTTCTCTAAATTCAATCATAGAAAGCATCAACTTATAGTCATCAAATTGCATCTGTAAGGCTGGGGCTCTCCTTCTCCACTTGTGCTACTTTAGGTTCAACAACAACAACTTTCTCCCCCGCCTTCTCCACAATTTGCCATGTCAAAGTAGATCCCTGTATCGATTCCTGAATAGTTTCTGTATTAATATTCACTTTTTGTCCCAAATTAGTCACTTTTTGTTCCAAGTTATCAATTTTTATAGTCATCACATCCGTCTTCTTATGGAGCTGTTCCAGTGAATCATTTATCTTACATAATGCAACCACTAAGGCTTCTTCTGTCAACATTCTTAACGCTCCAAGGTCAATCCCAGATTCTCACAGTTTTTTATCTTGCAGCTGGAAATTCCCCCAGCTCACCTCATGTAACAATTTCAAAGGCTTCCTCTAGGGGGAAACAATTTCTATTTGTATCAATCCTTTTAAGTTCAAGCAATAAAGTTAGTTTCAATTTTCAGTTACTTTTACTCCTTTTTAAACGCAGGAGGAGACAATGGAAACAATGTATTTCACTTATTTAACTAGCTGTCAACAAACAATCTATTCACAGTCAATGAGCATTTCCAAAACGTCAGTCTTACTAGCAGCCCGTTTCCAGGTTCAGAGCGGTGGTAATTTGACTTTCTTCACTCTCTCCTGCAGGCTTACACGATCCAAAATTTCCCCCCTCTTCTCCTGCTTCCAAGGGGGTTTGATGATTTTAGCCGATGGAAGTTTAATCCTTTACGGAAGGCTTTCCAAGACTTTAGCTTGCAGCCTCTTTGCTTCAGTCTATTTACAAAAGGGGAAGGCGGACTTCCTGTTTGAAACCTCCCCGTTTCGGTGCCAAATTAAGACGTTTAAAAATCCAATTTTCTACTCACGGGTAGTTGTTTTAAGATCAAATTGTCCACAAGAAAAAGTCAGCGCTCTCCGGCAACAGCAATGCGGCTTCACTCCGTGAAAGAAGCAGTCAATTCGAAGCACCGCACCACTCACCCCACGTCGCTCCGGATCCCCGAAACCGGGTTTCCCCACGAGTAGGGGAGGCGCAAAAGGTGCCAGCCGAATCCCACGTTCACAGGCTTCTCCCGTCTGTGATTTTTTTTGGGTCCCCGCCTTCGCCGTGGCAGCCAGACCCTAATTTCCACGAAGCAAATTCCTCCCGATCAGAGGAATTCAGCCATTACCGGAGGCGCTAACCCAGATGTCCAATCATAATGGGCTTTTAATCAAGAAAAGCCACTCTGCATCAGATTGAAAGTCTATATAATTCAGTTTTTCACAGTTACAGAGCCAGCCCAATACATTTCATTGCCTAAGGTGATGGGCAAGACATCACCTTCCACCTTTCTATGTACAAAGTCAGCTAGGCTGAATTTTGCTTCAACTGGTAATGGAAAAGCATCTTCCACCACACCTGGCAGCATCTTGGGGAATGTTGTGGGGCACACTCAGATCTCCCCCCAAGGCAGCTACCTCACTCTTCCTAATGGTAGGGGCAGCTCTTCACACTGGCCAGCCAGATGCTTCTGAGAAACCCATAAGACAGGGGTGGGGAACCTTGAGCCCAGTCCTGCCAGGTTTCCCTGTTGGTCAGCCAGACTGTTTCAGCCAAACCACACCCACCTGTCAGGTATGGGACAGCCAAAGGCAGGACTTGGATCAAAGGGGCAGTGCCTACAAAACCCCTTGCCTAGTGCTACCAGCTAATTGTTGGTGCTAGGGAAATGCTGTGCACACTTATTCTTTTTGCCAATGCAGCTAAAAAAATGTCACCTGACATCAGGTGATTAACACATGGGCAGCCCTACCCCCTGTCAAACACAGCCCACATTTGAGTGTGTGTAGATAAGAATCAGACCCACTGGCCAGATCCAGTTCTTCACTCCTGCCATGAGAAAGAGCTCTCCCCTACTGTGTTTCCCAACATATGCTACGTGGAGCATCTTGGCATCCTGACTGGTGGCCAATAATCAGTAAAACATTGAAGCTCTTTCTAATAGTCATGCCATCTTCTCAGTGAATCCTGAGAAATGTAGTTCTGGAATTCTCAGCAGCTTTGCTAAACAACAATTCTCAGGTTTGGTCTGGGGAAAGTCATGGCAGTTAATCCGATGTTAAGCCACTCTAGGAATGTAGTGCCAGTGTGCCTTCTGTTTCCTCTCTGCCAGTGAACATGCTTTCTTTGGGCTTAGAGTGGACCATGGAGGAATGAAATATCACAAGCTTCCATTTAAAGATGGATAAGCTGAGTAAATGGATAAGCTGCCACTTGATCATTTGCATCCCATTCTGCAGAGGTTCCAAGGATGGGGCCCATCTTGAAGGCCCACTGCAACTCTGATCGTTTTTTGCCTCTTCTTGTGGTCATTTGGGGCTTCCTTTTTCTGATTGAAAAGAAAGACTTGCCTGTGTGTTAATGTCCTTAAGGCTTTATAGGCCACTCTCAGTCAGAAAATAGTTCAGCTCATCATGCCTAGTAAAAAGCAAACATGGGAGGCCAGGGGTGGACAGGAAGCCCCCTTGGAGAGGGGCATTACCAGACCCTCTGGCATTACTAACCAAAAACTGACCAAAATATATCATGGGTAGCCCACATCTCCTCCAGCTCTTAAGTGGAACCATCCCTAGCCTTTCATGCTTGTCTTTGCTTCCTCTTTTCACCCATCAATTTTCATTAAACAATATTCCTTCTTGCCCATGGCTCTTAATGTGGATTTTGCTGCATTCATCAAAGGTGGGGAGCAGGGTGGAAAAAGGGGGGTCCTGAGCGACAAAGGAGAGGCTACCTATTCATTTCCTCATTCCTTTTCAGCAGCAGATGCTGAAGTTACAGTGTTTGCCTGCATGCATACCCACATATCTGCCTACTTGTTTGCTCTGTTGGTTTAATATTGGTTTCCTTTGTACGAAGACTTAGAACAGCTCCAAAACCAAGTAACCTACTGCTTGTTGCAATGATATCTTGTAATGAATGCAGTTGTTCATTAAGAGGTTTAAAACATGCAGGTTGTTCATTACATCATCGCATAAAACACTCCACTTGATGGCATCAGGGCTGGATTAACTACTATTCTAAGGCATCTAAAGAGAAGTGCTCCTGTCAGTATGTTATATGGTGCCATTATCTGGGCATTTCTCAATGCAACAAGTGTGGACATCCTATTTTTACACAGGCAGATCCTTTCAAATTCCCTGAAACTGAAAATAAAGTGATCATTCCATTGTTACATGACAAATGAACTATGCTAAGAGGAAATATATGATTATACCAGCCAACTAAAGGTAAAGGTAAAGGTACCCCTGCCTGTACGGGCCAGTCGTGTCCGACTCTAGGGTTGCGCGCTCATCTCGCTTAAGAGGCCGGGAGCCGGCGCCGTCCGAAGACACTTCCAGGTCACGTGGCAAGTGTGACGAAGCTGCAGCTGGTGAGCCAGCACCAGCGCAGCGCACGGAAACGCCGTTTACCTTCCCGCCATAAAGCGGTACCTAAAAAAAAGAAAGAACTGCTTCAGGTGTATGTTGGAAGTGTAAGGAGAAAGAAGGCACGTTCTACCACATGTGGTGGACGTGCAAGATAACAAAAGCATTCTGGGAAATTATATATAATGAAAAAAATGTTTGTGAAAAAAATGGAAGCTTTTTCACTAGCAATTCTAGATGCAGAGATATCAAGGGAGCTGAAATGATTATTTATGTATACGATGACCACAGATCCTTCTGACCCAGAGATGGAAAAAGGATAAAGTCCCAACCAAAGACGAATGGCTGATGAAGATGATGGATTACGCTGAAATGGCGAAAATGACCAGGAAGATCAGAAACCAGGAAGATAGAAACTTTAAGAAGGAATGGGAAAATTTAACAATTTATTTAAGAGAAGACTGTAAACAGCTAAAACCTTTCGCAGGATTAGAGTAACACTTGTAATATATTAAAAACCAAGATAAAAATGGACTATTCTAAAAAAATAGTGATGTGATGCAGTAGGAAAAGTTTGATTATGGAGACTTCCAGGTTAGCGCCATTGGCAATGGCGGAATTCCTCTGATCAAGAGGAACCCGCTCCACGAAAATTGGGTCTTGCCGCCGCGGCGAAGGCGGAGACCCTTTAAAAATCCCAGGCGGAGGAAGCCTGGGAATGTGGGATTCGGCTGACACCAAGAGCGCCCCCCCACTCGCAAGGAAACCCCTTTTTCGGGGATCCGAAGCGACGTGGGGTGAGCGGCGCGGTGTTTTGAATCTACCGCTATTTTTACGGAGTGAAGCTGCACAGCCGTTGCCGGAGAGCGCTGACTTTTTCCTGTGGACAATTGGACTCTAAACAAGTACCTGTGAGTAGAAAGCCACTCCCGAATTTAGGAGGGGGGGGTGTTGCGGGCTCATGACCCCGCCCACACGCACTCTCGCGGGGCTGGTGTCAGCCCCGCGGGAACCAGGGATTCCCTCTTATTATTCATCTCCTGCAGCCTCAGCCAATCGGCTGGCAGCAGGGGCGGGCCGACCTAGGGGCACTTAAGGTCGGGGCAGCCCTTGGCTCGCCCCTTTTCCTCCTTCGCAGCAGCTGTGTTTTCCCACCCACCCGCCCTTTAGGTTAGCATTCAGACTTTGCTATGGGCTTTGGCTGGTCGCCGCAAGGGGCCTGGTACGAGTTTTTCCATTTGGCTAATTGGCTGGAATTTTGAAGCCACTTGGTTTTTTCGCCTACCTCGTAGCAAACATCACAACTTCTTGGTCTTGGCGGTTAGGCATTGGCCGGGGTATTGTTATGCAAATGAGATCGGGGGGGAGGAACGCCATCACCTCCCCCACTTCTTGAAGGGTAGTTCGTTAAAGGACTCCGAGGGGCGTCGCCTCGTCCGAAACCTACGGAGGCTAGGGCCTAAAGCGCGCTCCCGAGCGGTAACCCCTCGGGGAGCGCCTAGGGATGTGCATCTCGGGGGCTCCCCCTGCTGCTGTTTAACCCTTCCCGGTTAGAACCGGATAGTCTGTTAGGGCCAATGCCTAAGCCAATACCGCTCTTTCCTGTAATCAATAAAGTTGTGGCCATTTTTCGCCCATTAACCTAAATTCTGGTGTCCTGTGTCTTTATTTACTCCATTTGTGGGAGGGGGAGGGAATAGCCACGCAACGGAAAATTGGATTAAGAAACATTTTAATTTGGCACTGAAGCGGGAAGGTTCTAAACAGGAAGTCCGCCTTCCGCTTTTGTAAATAGATTGAAGCAAAAATTGTGCAAGCTAAAGTCAGGAAAGTCGTATATAAAGGTTTAAAATTCCTCCAGTTTTAACCACCAAAACCCCTCTTGGAAGCAGGAGTAAAGAGGGGGAAATATGATTGTTCAAGCCTGCAGGAGAGAGAGTTAAGAAAGAAAAATTTCCACCGTCTCAAACCTGGGAACAGGGTGTCAGAGACAGAGATTTTTGGGGAAGTTCATTGACTGTGAATGGAACGCCTTTTGACAGATAGTTAAAGAAGAGAAACAAATTGATTCCAATGTTGCCTTTCGCATTTAAAAGAAACAAAGAATTTGAAAAATGAAAGTAATTCTCTTTTGTTGGACCTGCTTTCAAAAGATGGATACAAATAGAAATTGTCTCCTCTAGAGGGAGCTTGTTAAATTGTTGCTGGAGTCGATCTGGGGATTTCACAGCTGTGGAGATTAAGATCGTGGGACCAGACTCTGACCTTGAATAAAAATGTGTTTGGAAGAAGTTTTGGTGCTTGCTTTTTGCAAGACAAGCGCTTTGTTGGAGCAGATGCATGAGAAGATGGATTTGATGACTGTTGCAGTCAAAAATTTTGGACAAACAGTGAATATTTATACAGAAACCATTCAGGAGCCAACGCAGGAACCTGTTTTGACAGGGCAAGTGCAAATGCAGAAGATAATGGAGGAGGTTGCTGTTGAACCTCAAGTAACACAAATGGAGAGACCCGAGGCCCTGCAGGAGCATAAGCCGCTGTCCTTGAAGACTGAATTTGGAGTGGGCCAGGGGGGGTCTGGAGATGTGGGGGCCCTTAATTTTCGAGGGACTTTGAAACATGCTTTTAAATATTTTCTGGACTATACAGCCGACTGTGGGGAATGGGACTGTGGGGAATGGGCTGATCTGTTGAGGAGAGATGGAGTTATTTTTGAGTTGGAGTATCCCCGAGACCTACTCCTCAACGAGAAAGAAAAGAAATTAAGAAAGAGATCAACAAAAGACAAGGTAAAGTGCAGGTACAAACAAGAAGATCTGCAGAAGGGACATGGAAAAGACTTAAGAGCCTCGGACATAAGACTACCAGGTTGATGGACTAGATGCAATGGACAGTAAGGACTGACATAACCCGAGACCAGGAAGAAGAGACGTTGGAGGAAGATTGGAAGAAATTTTTTAAAAAAAATTATTTTGGGAATTAGTGCAAAATTAATGAGCATTAGGAAAAATGTTGGAATGAAAATATTTGGCTTTAGTAGAAATGGTATAAGGAATTAAGTACAAATAAATATTAAGTTTTAAGCTTTAAGGTATTTTATGGTAAGATAAGGTTAAAATAAATTAAGGTAAATTGAATGACAGAATATAGTGAAAGATGGAAAGGATTTGCTGAGTTAATTAATAGGTTAGACTGTTAAGACAAATTACTCAATAAAAATTGAGAAAGATGGAAAGAATTTGCTGAAACAAATAACTAAAATAGAATACAAAAAGGGAGGTGTGAGGAGGTCGATAAAACAAGTAAATGAAAGATAAAGATATGGAATATTGGATGTGGGTGTTTTTTTAAAATTCTTATTGTTGTACTGATTTTTATGTTTTTTTTTTCCTTTTTTGATGTATTGTTATGTATGTTTTGTTAAATTTTTTGTTGTTTTCTTTTTTCTTTTTTCTGTAATTTTTAAAACTTCTAATAAATATCATTTTAAAAAAAGGAAAAGTTTGATTATGGAAAGCATGGAGGGGTGGGGGGAAGTCGGAGTGTGAAACTGAATAAAAAAGATTTATTTATTTATTTATTTAAAAAGGAAGAGAGAGCCAGCTTGTTTTCTCCTGCTCTGGAGGGTAGGACTCGAACCAATGGCTTCAAGTTGCAAGAAAGGAGATTCCGACTAAACATTCGGGAAAACTTCCTGACAGTAAGACCTGTTCAGCAGTGGAACAGACTCCCTTGGGAGGTTGTGGACTCTCCTTCCTTGGAGGTTTTAAGCAGAGCTTGGATGGCCATCTGTCATGGACGCTTTAGCTGAGATTCCTGCATTGCAGGGGGTGGACTAGATGACCCTTGGGTCCCTTCCAACTCTAAGATTCTATGATTCTGTGATTCCTTGCACACTCACACTTGTTTGAATGTCTTCTTTTAACATTTTTTTATTAGTTTTCCAATATTCCCCCAATAACAGCCAAATTATAACAATATCAATTAATTGTTTGAATGTCTTCTTGTTCCTTATGCTAAAATGTGTGTGCATCCGGGTGCCATCAGCCAACTGCTAGTGCTGCCGTCTTCCAGGTTCAGCTCTTTCAGCTGCAGATGGACCTCTTCACTCAACAGATTTTCTATCCAAGTTCCAAACCTGCCCCAAGTACATGAGTGATTCAACACTCTGCTACGATGTCCCCAGTACTCCCACCATTTGCTAGGTGGCATCTCCACAATAAGGAGGACTTTCCATTTCCACAGTTAAGAGTGAAGTCATGTGACCAAAAAAATCACATACTCTGTGCTGCAAGCACAATGAGCATTACTGCTGGCTGTGCAACAAAGCAGCCTCCTATTGCTCCATCATGCATCTCTTTGTTTGCTTTTTGCCCCAGAGCTTTCCCTACAAAAACCTGCTCTTTAGTGCTCGAACAGAGCAAGCATAAATTCAGATTTTCTGTGGAGTGCTGTTTGCTCCAATTGAGCGTTGAAGAGCAGGTTTTCACAGGGAAAGCTCTGGAGCAAGAAAGAAAGAAAAAAGGACTCAGACACAGCACTTTAAAGTGTGGACTGTGCCTGGAAACAGCGAAGGAACAGTAAGTGTGGATAAGCCCAAGGTTACATTCTCACACTCCTCCTCATGGACTAAAAATTGTCCGATAGCCACATGTAGGGATGGAAAAGTCTATCTGTTTGGTTTCTGTCAGTTTCTCATTTTTCCAATCTTAAATTCAATTTTCCACATTTCTGCATTGGTTTACAAATGTGTTCTTTAAATAGTCCTCATGAAAATTCAGCAGCATTTTAGTGCAAATTTCTAATATACATTTTTGAGTGAAATTTTGCCTGATATGCACATTTCAACAAGTAATTTTCCTTAATAGAATACATTTTGTATGTTAATTTCACCAATATATTAATTTTTATGCACACAGTCCTCTAATATACATTTTTGTCTACCTTATGAGTCTCTAGGGGGCTACCAGGGGAACTTGTGGATTTACAAGGCAGTTTCCTCTATCATATGGATTTACAAGGCAGTTTTCTCTATCATATGGATTTGGAACAGCACCAAAAAGGAAGCTGCCAAAAATTTATTATTATTGTTCTTGTATCTATTGACTTCACACAGTTTCCAGATATTGTTACCTGAAGAATGGTCTATCTGCCACAGTGCAAGTATATGGCTGTTCTGGCTAAGACATCTGAACAATTCCCAATCACAGAAATCTCAGCTACCTCTGATTAGATGAAATCTAGGCACACCTCTGGTCCTTCTTCTAAAAATGGCAATGGGCTTTCCTTACTCATTAACAAGTTCACCAAGCTTCAAGCTGCCTTGCCTCTGAGCTGCCACCTACAACAATGTCAACAAATGACTCAGTGGAGTGTGCAGTACACCAGACTAGCACATGGTACTGTTTCAGTAACACCAACCCCTCCCTATTGACCAATACTTCCTGTCTCAGAAGAAAGCAGTGTCCTGACACAATGCATCTGTCCTGAAGTGCAGCAGGAAATGTGGGGAATTGGTAGCCTAGATGTGAGGAGCCTCTAGTAGGGAAAGCTTTTAATCAAGAGATGCAAATCAGCTGTAAGAGCAGCATCCTTCAGCAAAAAAACTAGTGCACAGTGAAGACCAGGCAAGAGATTTGACAAATTGTTGTCAAGAAGAACCAACATCTCCATGCTACCCAGCCATTATAATCTTTCTTCTTTGTTTCAGTCTTCTTGTTTCCAATTGGAAACAGATCCTGCTATATTAGTTCACGCAGGCATGTAAAGGCAACATATTTTTAAATTTGGAAATCAAACAAGGCACTGGTTACCTTGTTGTTATGTACTGAGTTGAATAGGATCCAAACTGCAGCAGTCTGATTGGTCCTAGAACAATAGGATCCAAAGTGCAGCAGTCTGATTGGTCCTAGAACAATAGGATTCAGAATGTAGCAGTCTGATTGGTCCTAGAACAATGCAGGAGTATGATTGGTTGGCAGGAACCACCCAATCATGCTCCAGATATAAGTGAATCCACAACCTGATTGGCTTACAGTAGAATTCCAGAATTAGCCAATAATGTGCAGCCCATTGTGTAAATAATGTATATAAAGCAGATACCTTGAGGGGACTTTCATTCATTCCTCCTCACCACTATGAGCTGAATAAAGAGCATGAAATCACTTTGCGACTCTGAGTATATTTCACTTGTCTAGATTAATTTGGGCCTTGTTGCTTCCAAACACTTGAGATTGTTGTTGTTGTTTAGTCATTTAGTCTTGCCCGACTCTTCACGACCCCATGAACCAGAGCACACCAGGCACTCCTATCTTCCACTGCCTCCTGCAGTTGGGAGCTTCGAGAACACCATCTAACCATCTCGTCTTCTGACGTCCCCTTCTCCTTGTGCCCTCCATCTATCCCAACATCAGGGTCTTTTCCAGGGAGCCGTCTCTTCTCATGAGGTATTGGAGCCTCAGCTTCAGGATCTGTCCTTCCCGTGAGCAACACTTGAGATGTCAGTCCACAAATAAGGGCATTTGGCTAGGCAAGCAGGGTTGGCCCAAACTGTGTTTTCCAAGGACTTGCAAGAATCAAATTCTGCTCCATCTCCCAGACAGCTTGGTAAGAGAGAAATTTATGCAGGGCCAGATTTAGGTTTGATGAGGTCCTAAGTTACTGAAAGAAATGGGGCCCTTTATACGGTATGTGATATTTTAGGGAGCAGGCTAGCATTACTTACATCATAGGAACCTACACAACACAAAACATTGTTGCTGTATGTAGGTTTTATTTTGTTTTTTATCTTATATTTTGGAAATGTACATCCAGTTTTGTTTCCCTTTAAAAAAATTTGGGTGCCCCAAGAGAGTGGGGCCCTAAGCTATAGCTTGTTTAGCTTATACATAAATCTGGCACTGAATCTGTGTAGTGATTAAATAACACCTATGTTTATGGCATGTAGTCAGCAGCCTTGGCATTCTTTAGATGTTTTCTGTGACTTAGGTACATGATTTGATGAATCCAAACAAAATATAGAACCAACATAAGAGTTTCCAAAACCCTCGCTTTGTCTCAAAGTCAACACAACTGCCAGAATTCAAGCTGTCTCACACAGTTATCTTGCTTACTTTTGCCAGATGTCAAGGTTTTTACTTGGACGAACCAAGTCTGCCATGCTGGGCTAGAGGTGCCGTAAAATTCTGAATATATTAGATCCTTTAAATGCATAATAAGGATCCAGTTACCACTATCCTATCCTTTCAGGTGCCCATTTTCCCCAGCCTCCTGCCGTTAAGGGAAAATCTATGGCTGGGTGTTATTAACAACTCAAAAACATTCCTATGCAAATAATGCCTTATCTACACTACAAACCTAGATCCATTTATCGGTTTATTCTACATTACTTCCTGCAAAGAATCCTGAGAATTGTAATTTGGCAAAGGTCCAGAGAATCCTTTGCTAGAGATCCTAAACACCAGTCACAAAATGACAGGAGAATGGCTGCTATTTATTTTAGCTCTATAGTGTAGAATTAGTTTTTACTAGAACCCCCGAGCTGAGTACAAAAGACATCCATTTAGAATTAAAGAACAAGTTGCCTCTGAGCCTAAGAATTTGTTTCCAGTATCAGAATTTTCACCCAAAAGACCCTTCCTGGTTATCCCAAACCTTTCTTCATTTCAACAGCCTGATTTAGGTGGGAAATTAATATTCCTAAACAACTGGGAATCCCCAAATCCTTGCCAATGTACTGAAAATCACAGAGAGATCTGGCAGTAGATCCCAATCTTCTGACTTCCGGGTTAGCGCCAGCGGCTAATGGCGGATTCCCTCCGAGCTCCGCAGGGAATCGGCTCCACAGGATTAGGGTCGTACCGCTGCGGCGACGCGGAGACCCTTAAAAATCACAGGCGATGAAGCCTGTGAACCTGGTGACTCGGCGGGCACCATTTGCGCCCCCCCCCGACCTGCGAAGGAGCCTTTTTAAAGGCTTCGGAACGGGGGACGGGCGAGCTGCGCGGTGCTGTGAGTCGACTGCTCCTCCTGTGGAGTGAAGCCGCGCTGCCATGGCCGGAGAGCGCTGACTTCTTCTTGTGATTTGGACTTCAAAATAACAACCCGTGAGTAGTACGGAAATTGGATTTTTAAAGAAAATTTTTCGGTGAATTAGGTACGATCGGAGGAGGTGTAAACAGGAAGTCTGCCTCCTCCTCCTGTAAACAATCTAAAGCAAGGACCTGCTAACTAAGGTTGAGAGAATTTTTTCTTTTATTATTGGGCAAAAGACATTAATTTCACGATTTGGCACTAGAAGAAACCTTACTGGAGGATAAGAGCTAATTTTGGGAGCTGAAGTGCCACCCCCCCGACCCGGGAGTGATCCGCGAGAGAGCCTGTTTAAGGTATTGAAGAGTCTGACAGCTGTTAAATCAGCTGTCAGACGGAAAAAGAGAACTTTGTTTCTGTTGCTTCTGCTGGCTATATTTGCTACAATTTGACTATATTTTGTTGGAAACAAGGAAGAACTGATACAAATTAATTTGATTTTTGGATTTGAACTGGAAAGAACACTAAGTAACCAAAATCCCTCTAGAGGGGGTTTGGGGACATTACAAGAATGGCTGAAGGAGGGGAAATTCAAGCTGAATTGGACAGAGTCTTTGTTCTCTTGGGAAACTTACAAGGCCAAATTGATGTTTTGGCTACAAATGTTACAAAAATTTTCTTTAAATTTTCTTCCGAGCTGGAAAGCCCACCACCTGTCCTCTCGACCCGTGCCCGTCTTGGCTGATTAGAGCGTGTCCAGACGAGGTGCGGGCCCTCCTGGGGGATATCATCAATTTGTCCCTTGGCACGGGGACATTCCCAGGGGAACTGAAGGAGGCAGTGGTGCGCCCGCTCTTAAAGAAAACATCATTAGATCCTTTAGATCTATCCAATTACTGCCCGGTTTCCAATCTTCCGTTCCTGGGTAAGGTGATTGAGAGAGCGGTTGCTGAACAGCTTGGTGGGTTTCTGGATGAAACATCGGCTCTGGATCCATTCCAGTCTGGCTTCCGTGCTGGTCATGGGACCGAGACAGCTCTGGTTGCCCTAACAGATGATCTTTGTAGACAGCTGGATCGAGGGGGGTCGGGGCTGCTGATTCTTCTAGATCTGTCAGCAGCTTTCGACATGGTCGATCATGAACTTCTGGACCACCGCCTTGCCGACGTGGGGATCCAGGGCACAGTCCTTCAATGGCTGCGCTCGTTTCTCTCTGGTCGGGGACAGAGGGTGGCGATTGGGGGGGAATTGTCATCGCGCCACTCCTTGGTGTGTGGAGTACCTCAGGGTGCGATACTCTCCCCAATGCTTTTCAACATCTTTATGCGCCCCCTCGCCCAGCTTGTCCGGAGTTTTGGGCTGGGTTGCCATCAGTATGCCGATGACACCCAACTCTATCTGTTGATGGATGGCCATCCTGACTCGGCCCCAGACACACTGACCAGATGTCTGGAAGCTGTGGCTGGATGATTACGTGGGAGCCGGTTGAAGCTAAATCCTTCGAAGACAGAGGTCCTGTGGCTGGGACGGGATGATATGGGATTGGGGGGGCAACTCCCATCTCTTGCGGGGGCGCAGTTAGTGCCAGCACCGTCCGTTAAGAGTTTGGGTGTAATCTTCGACACCTCCCTTTCCATGGAGGCGCAGATTGCAGCTATAACAAAGGCGGCATTTTTCCATCTCCGCCAAGCTAAGCAGTTGGCTCCTTACCTCTCTCGCCCTGACCTAGCCACTGTGATCCACGCGACGGTCACCTCCAGACTGGATTATTGTAACTCGCTCTACGTGGGGCTGCCCTTAAGACTGACCCAGAAACTCCAGCGGGTGCAGAATGCTGCAGCGAGACTCCTTACGGGGTCTTCGCTGCGAGATCACATTCATCCGGTGCTATATCAACTGCACTGGCTCCCGGTGGAGTACAGGATCAGGTTTAAGGTGCTGGTTTTAACCTTTAAAGCCCTATACGGCCTAGGACCCTCGTACCTACGGGACCGCCTCTCCTGGTATGCCCCACAGAGAAACTTACGGTCTTCAAATAAAAACATCTTGAAGGTCCCAGGCCACAGAGAAGTTAGGCTGGCCTCAACTAGAGCCAGGGCTTTTTCGGCTGTGGCTCCGACCTGGTGGAACACTCTGTCACAAGAGACTAGGGCCCTGTGGGACTTGACATCTTTCCGCAGGGCCTGCAAGACAGAGCTGTTCCGCCAGGCCTTTGGCCAGGGCACAGCCTGACTCCCTCCCTCGGCAATCTTCGCGGAGCTCTGGCCCAATGGTGGCCAGTGGCTTGAATTTAATTAATTTTATAATGAATGATTTTAGAGTGTTGTTTGTGTTGTACTTTTGTATTGTTTTATTGTTGTTAGCCGCCCTGAGCCCGGCTTCGGCTGGGGAGGGCGGGATATAAATAAAATTTTTTTTTATTATTATTATTATTATTATTATTATTATTATTATTATTATTATTATTACAACTCTAGACTTAACAGTAAACAAATTCATTGAATCTGATAAGGAATTGTCTCAGGAAGCCCATGCAGCTGAACAAGAAGAGAAACTTGAGAGCATTGAGAGTGTGAAGAAAGAGATTTATGTTGTTCCTGAGAAAAAGGAAGGAGGAGCTGTAATTTTACAGATGATAAAGGAGAGCCAGAGGCCTGACATGATGGCTGCAAAGGAAAATAAGATCTTGATGGTGAAAATTTGGTTTGAATTGGAGACTGAAGAATGGAGAGATCTTCTTGTGTGGAGATCTGAAGACCCAAGGATTACAAATCTGATTAAGGTGGAAGTTGGAGCTTTGGAGACATTTGGATTTGAAAGGAGTAAGAAACAAGATTTAGGCTCCACTTTTAAGTATGGAGGTCTGGTTGGAAGAAACATGGACTTTATTGGACTAGAGCTTCTCCGAGATTTGGTGTTTAATACCAAGGACTATCAAAAAAGCCGGCAGAGAGGAATTGAGAGAGAATTAAGAGCCTCGGACGTGAGGTCTCCAGGCTGAGAGTAGATTGATTGATGGACGATTATTGGGGATTGGAACCGGGAAAGGGGGGGTGGAGTTTGGGAATCCAAAGGGTGTATAATTATAATTTGTTTTGCTTTTATTTTGTTTTGTCATTTGTATGAGAATTGAGGAAATCGTGGAAGGGAATTTAGGTCGACTTTAGAAAAAGGCTTTAAGAATAAGCACGGATGTATAATTATTGATGTTTATAAGGCAAAATTGGTTTTTCAAAATGAACTAAATATAAAATATAAAACATAAAAAGGTTAAAAACTAGGGACAAGAACTTGGTGAACTGTTGTTTAAATATTGATGTTTATAAGTTAAAATTGGTTTTTCTAAAATGAATTAAATATAACAAGAACTTGTTGAACCAACAATCTGAATTGGAATACAAGAGGGGGAGGTATGGGGAAGTCAGGGAAATATGTCATTGAAAATAAGGACTTTGAATTCTATGTGTTTTAAAAAAAATTTGTTTCTTTTTTTATTTTTTGATGTATTATAATGGAAAAATCTTAATAAATATCATTTAAAAAAAAAAAAAAGATCCCAATCTTCTTTCTGTCCATTCCTGGTGGGATGTAATCCACTGGAGCAGTCAAGTACAACATTACCTGTTTTGCTAGAGTGGTCATGCAGGGGATGTTGGTCCAGCCAGTCGAACTTCCTGTTACACCTGTCTGGAGCATCCTTCTTTTGCATGTGACTAGTAGGTGGGCGTGACCTTTCCAGACCTGGTAAAAGGTCAAGTCATGTAGCCACCTCCCTTCTTTTTTGTTCTGCCTACTTCCTGCTTCACTTCCACTGCACTGCTGGCTGCCAGCCAGAGTCTCCCCAGGTTATCTCCCATATGGGGTAAACCTATTTGTACATATTTGTAACTTTAAGCCTAAAGCCTGCCTTCAGGTAGATGTTGCATTGTAGCTAACATATTGCACGGCAAGTAAGTTTTTCTTGTCCTTTATCCAAAATAAACATATCCATCTTGGCTTTTAAATCAGTGGAGAAGACGGTAAACAGAGACAGTAAGCATGCAACTTGCACACATTTAACTTGTGCGCATTCAGCTTTATACGCCTGGCAAAATAATAATAATAAATTAAAAGGGGGGCAGATGTCCAGGGAAAAAGACTTTGGCATTCCCACCCATCACTGCACCCAATGTGTTTTGACTATACGTGATTTTAGCTTTAGGTACAATCCTTGGAACATAACTCCTGCATAAGTTGCATAAGGGTCCAAAGCGCAAGTGGTCACCCTGATCGATCCAAGCGTCTTGTCTGAATCCTCGAGCCTTACTAGCTGAAACTCATCCAGCACAACAGGACTAGACTGTGCCCTTGAGATTCATCTGCTGTAACAGCAGAGTCAAGATCCCGATGGATGCAAGCAATTTTATCCTCAAAATGCCTTGCAAACAAGTCACAGCAAGCTGCCATTGGTTCTGCCACCGCCTTTGAGCCAGACTATAACAGGCCCCACACTACTCAGAAAAGTTCTGCTGGAATGAGAATATTCCCCAAACCAAACACAAGCATTTATATCTACCACCTTAAGTGTTGGCGGTATAGAAAAGATGTTTCAGCAACTCTAGAATATGCTCAAGTTCTTGCTTTGGCAAGTCTCCAAAGGGAAATGTATTCCATTATAATAGAGCAGTGACTGAGGACAGCCCCCCCCCCCCTTCTCTAACAAGCATGGCACTCATAAGGCATAGTCCAAAGAGCACTCACTCTCTGCTGATTTAAGTATCAAATCAGGACATAGAGAGCAGGTAGTATATAGCAGGTAAGCCACTGGTGGCTTTCCAAATTCTGAAGCACCGAATGAATGTGCTGCTTGTGAACCATCTCCTTAAGGAGAGGAGCTGTCATGTTCAATTCTAGCCTCAAGCAATCTTCAAAGGCAGCTCTACACAGCTAGTACTGTAGTACTCTAGCAACTTACCCAATTACAGGGTTCAACATACAGTTTATTTCACATTTAAGGCCTTGTCATTTTCAGCCTTCATATACCCATACATGTTTTGTAGAAGTCACAGGAAAGACTTAAAAATAACTGGAGAAAAGTGAGCAAGCCACATTTCCTGCTCACTCCCCCTCCCTGAACATGTCTCTCCATCCCTCAGTCTTGGGACATTCCTACAGTGATACTACTTCAGACCAGAGGAACAGCCAACAGCTGGACAAGCAATAAAGAGATTCAGGACTGGCCTCTCTCTCTCTCTCTCTCTCTTTCTCTCTCTGTAAACTATTAACTCCTTTGTTTTACACTCTGAACAGAGCTGCCTTCCTGAGAGGCAGGGACTTTATCAATCAAACAACTCAGCCTCTAATTAAAATGTGTGTGTGCGAGTCTTTTTAAACCATCTGTTTAGATTATTAGTGAGGAGTAGCATTTTTCTTCATCCACCCCCCTTCCCTGAACTTGGTGGCAGAAGATGTCTGAGGCAAAAGGTGTAGCTAGCAATGTGTTCACACACTGCCTGCTCTTTTGCCCCTCCACCCACTGTAGACTCATCATCTCCCCAGGCAACTCTCTCTCTCTATTCATCCTGTTTGGTACCATGCATGTGGAGCATTGCCAGGTTTGGGGCTGGGCTTCCTGGCACTCAGATGGATGCAGGGCTGGAACCTGCCTTTCACCATCTCACAGGGTGAGGACGGCTTGGGCCAGTGCCTGCTTGCTCCTGCACAGTAATTACGGATGAAAATTCTCACCTGTGCCTGCCAATAGAAGAAAGCAAACACTCAGTCCCTCCACTATAAAGTCTGGAGCAACTTTTTTATTGTTATTGTTCTGCGTTTGGGGTTAGGCCGTGGGGAAGTGGGTGGTACCACAGTGCTTAGAGTCAAGGGAACAGGCCTGATCTGCACATATCTCACCTCACCTGTGTGCAATCTTAGTCCCCCAAGGCTGGGGAGTGAGGAGGGAAGGATTAACCATACTTTAAGAAGAGGGTTCCCATGTAGCACCTCATAGCTTGTCACTTGCTGATCTGGGTTTACAAGAGCTAGACAGATTTTTTTCACAGGAGCAGAATAAGCATGAATGTATGAAGAGCTCGCTCATTGCTGATCTCTTTTTGTGGGGTGAAAGGCAGCTATTAGTCCTTCTCTCGGCCTCCGTTCTCCACCTGTAAATCAAGAGCTGATATGTCTAACCCTTCTCTTCCCTTAGAGCAAGGAGGGTTACTATAAAAAAACCAAAAGATGCAATGATGGCTGTTGTAATGGGATCTATGCATACAACAATTGGATCTGTTCCAAGCACACCTACAAAATGTACCTATTAAAAGCTTCTTTGTAAGACACGTCTACCAAGCATTGTGTCCAAAGATGAGGATAGCAAAGAAGCCCTTGTTCCATTGCCCAAGGTGACTTGGAAGAAAGTGGAAATAGGGAATTCAGTTGCTGTTGCATGAAATGTATGTGGCCAAGAAGGTGGAAAGGACCAACACCATTAACTTAACCCTTTGGCCCTCTCTCAAGAAGGTAAAAATATCTATCTTTCACATATCCTATTGTTACTTTCTATACTGAAGCTCCTACAAGTTTCTATTGGTTAGAAATTGTCCAATTGCACTCTGGTGCTTTTACATCAGATGTAAAATACCTATTTGTTTCTAAAGATATTTATGTCTTGCGTTTATTTTCTTTTTACATTATTTTATTAATTTCCTATATTAAAACCCAAATATAAACATGACAAAGTGAATACAATGTTACAGACACATTTGGGTACATCACTAGTTAAGGTTCTGCTTTTCCTATTTTCACCAGAGTTTTAACTTGACCTGTTTGAAGGTGTTTTCATATCACATCAGGAACAAATAGTCAAGAGAGTTCCAAAGATCAACATACTGTAGTGGTAGTGCTTTATCATAGTTCGTTTGTTATCACACATAACAAAATTAAGCCAATCTGAGATAAACTTGTATTTCCTATTTCCTCTGGCCACTCTCAATTTATTTGTCATTTTTTCTACTAAAGCGCTACTCCAAATTTTGTTATATACCCTGATTTTAAACCCCATAGGTTAAAATCAAATCAAAATAAAGCACTAATAAAATTTAATGTCCAAAAACCAAATTAAAAATATAGTTAAAACTGAGAGCACAATAAGATGCATGCAGTCAGTCAATAGAAGAAGAAATATAGCCAAACTCAAAAGCCAGACAAATTCTTGAGAGCCCATCTGAAGAGAGAGGGAAGCCAGGAAGTCCCAAAATCTGAGTGCCACAACTAAGAGCACCCTTTCCTCAATGGAGGCTGGTACACGGGGGCAAATGGGGCATTGCCCCACCAACCTCAGTTGGCCCTCAGCCAGCCCCCATTGGCCTGCCTTCTGACTTCCCTTCTGTTGGTCTCCCAGTGGACACCAGCCAGAGCTGCCTGTGCTGCATCCCAACCAAGCAAGCCTGGAGATGCAAAGGGCAGGTGCTGAAGACCACGTGGGGGGAGGTGGGTCTTCCTTTAACTTTTAACAGCTCAGCTGAGCTTAAGGACAAAAGAAGTGGCTTTTATGGAGTCAGACCACTGGTCCATCTAGCTCAGAATGGTCAACTCTGCACTGACTGGCAGCACCTTTTCAACATTTCAGGCAGAGATGCCAGGCATTGAACATGGGACCTTCTTGATGCCAGGCCAGTGCTCTGAGGCCACTGAGCTATGGCCCTTCCCTTTCAGTACTTCTTAGGATGCTTCTCCCCAGCACCAGACCACTGAGTTTTAAAAGCAACACAACCCAATCCTATGCATGTTTACTTGTCAAGAAGTTACTCCCAAGTTAGGGTGTATAGGATTACAGCTCAAGTCTGATTTAAAGCTCCCAAATCAGACAACAGAAGTATCAATTGACTTGATATCCTCAGCCTTTGCATGCCATAACACACCAAGATAAGGCACATAATTGTTATATAGACTGTATTTGGAAAGCAATAAAGAAAGAAAATAATTGTATCCTACTGGAGTGGCATTAGGCGTTTTGCTGCCACATGCACAATATTAGAATGGTATGCTGACTTCAATCACCCCAAAGCCTTCCTGCATTTCTATAGCCAAAGCAGCAGCAGCCCATGTTGTTGTTTCCAGATAATCTTCTCTTCTTTGTACCTGTCAAAGAAGAGCACTGTCACCTCCTCCACACTTATTTATTACACAAGGGGGACCTGCAACAAAATGTTGTAGTATTGATTGCTCCCTTTCAAAGTTTCAGCCAGCCATGGCCTTTTCCAGGACACTCCATTTGTTTCTCCTCCATTCCTCCCCTCAGCAGACACTCCGCATTTTGTGTGCCACTGAGCATGCTCACTCCTCGTTGGGCTGTTTTTGTGGTTCTCCCCATTGCATTTCCCCCTCCCCAAATATTTGTTTTACCCTTGCAAACATTAAATTCCCCAAGCCTACTGCTACCTCTTTCTTGTGTGTGTGCTACTGTTTTGAGTACGTAAGATTCCATACTTGGAGATTGCTGCTAATATCTACACCCTCCTTTATCTTACAAAAACCCTGTGAGGAAGGCCAGACCAAGAGACAGTGACTGCCCTAAGGGTTTCCAGTGAGTTTTATTACTGAGTGAGGATTTGAACTTGAGGTCTCCTCTGTCCTAGCCCAACATCATGTTGCAAGTGTACAGTAACAGCAGGGATTATTCAGTTTGTAACTTAAGAATTTATTAAATAGCCAAGAGGGGGTAGGGGGGTTGCTTAGCAACCAGGAAGAGTAGCATGTTGTTTGCTGAGGTAGCACGTGCCCTGATTGGCTGTGTGGATCTCAGGGAGCTTTTCCTCTCTAGGTTTGGTTGAGTATCTCCCTGCCATGTACAAGGCCTGCAGGAATAAAGACAAAACCTCTCTGTTTATTTCTCCTCAATTGTACACTGCTTTTGTTCAAGTTTCCTCAGTAAATTGTTACCAAGACTGTTCCCTTTGGACTCTGTTATTTAAGTGATTCTGCTAACAGTGCTGTACAGTGCTGTTGTAATCATGGACTTTACTAACACACCACACTAGACCTCACATCAGCCATGCACCCTGCCTCACCCTTGGACACACTGTGCCCCCATCCTGTTGGGCCAGACCATGCTATTGACTGGCCTCTCCTCATCTCTCACTGCCAGGCCACCTGCCTTTCCCCTACCATCTCCCATTCCTTTGGAGGAGTGGCTTCAAGACAAGGAAACCCCTTCCTGTTGCCTAAGGGACTGCATCCCATAGAACGCTCCCCTAAGTAGGCACTAGGAGTGAAACTGGGCTTTGGTAGACATCACTCCTAAGAACAAAGCTGATGTCATAAGATGGTGCAGAGCTCTAGAAACCTAGAAGCTGGCTACTAGAAAGGGATTGTTTGCAGAGGCAATACTAGAAATATGAGGTGAGGTTTCTGCATGCCATTAAGCACAGCAAACAGGAAGACAGATATGACTTATGGGGGCAAATAACGGCGTTATACAGCTCTTGTTCATTGTGGGGATGATTAGGGAGGCATATATTATTTAATGATCTCCTTCCTAACTTGCACTAGCAAGTTCCATATTCTAGCAGAGTTCCGAACATCCCACTTTTTAAATTAGGCAGCGATCAGCTTGTTGCTGACTCATCTGACTCTTACTATTAAAGAGTCCTTCCTGGTAAAATCCCTTCTACTCCCTCTTAAAAAGAATAAACACAAGAATCTGATTAACGTTAATATAAAAGTAGTTTACTCACAGATTCATTCAGGTTCACACACATATCCCTGAAGGCAGGCTTAGGTTACATAACAACTAGAACTAGTCCATAAAGAAGTTAGCCCCAAGTGACTGTGACTAAGCAGTCACTTTTCCAAACACACAGCAACATACACAATGGAGAACACACACACTAATCAGAACATGGAGGCTGTGTGCTCCTCCATGCTAGTACAACACACCACACCCTTTTCAAGTCTGTCCCAGCTCAGGAGGAAACGGGAAGTCCTCTCCTGAGTGGGACAAAACATCCCCTAACATGCCCACTGTAGGGATGTTGTACTTGACTGCAGTTTTACATCCCACATTCATGTCAATCAGGCTTTTCCAGGTGAATGCCCAAGTGAATTGTGCCCCGCCCCCTTAATTACAGAAAGGGTCCCATTTAAATTTTCTTCCGGTGGCAACAAAATGTGTTGGATCCACACTGGCTATGTGGACCCCAAAAGTGGATCCTGAAACAATACCTGTGAGTATAGGGAGGTAAATAAATTCAATTAGTAGTAGTAGTAGTAGTAGTAGTAGTAGTATGTTAGCTGTTCAGGGTTCCAATAAGTCACATCCTTTCCCAGGATACTCTATTCTATGGCCACTGAGCATGCTCAGTTCTCATTGGGCTGTTTGAGGCATTTGTCCTTATACAATTTTGCTCACACCCCCAATGTTTTTGCACTTTAGCAAACCTTGGGGATTCCCCAAACCTGCAGATTCCTCCCTCTTATGGTGTCACTTTTTCTACATAAGGATCCACACTTGAATAATGAGTTTGCTATTAGTATGCAGGATTGCTCCTGTGAATTGCCTGACTTGGTTGTTTTAAATATGTACTATATGCCACCTTCCTACCAAAACAAAAACCCCAATAGTGCTTTTCACTCACCACTTTCCCTCACTTCCAGAAAGCCCAATAAATTTCCTACATAATCTGAGAGGTATGCCTCATCAACCATGACAGACGAAAGCATGTATTTCTTCACAGAACACATAATTAAAGTACGGAATTCACTGTGACAATGTGCAATGGTGTCCACTAGCTTAGATAACATTAAAAAGGGAATAGACAAATGCATGGGGGAACATGTCTAAAGTGAACCTCCAGGCTCAGATGCAGCATACCTCTGAATAGCAGTTATTATGGGGAAGATGACAGCACAGGAGGGTGATTGTCTTAATGTCCAACTTGTGATGCCTCTTGGAAACATCTTGTTGGGTACCCTGTGAAGCAGAGCTCTTCTTATGTTCTAGGTGGATATTGGGGTGCACGACTTAGATCACACACTGCATAATCACTGGAGTCCCCAGTGGTTTTCACACATGCACCCAGTGGGTTCCAGTAAGGTCAGCCTTAATGTCACAATTCCTGAGAAGCCTTAAACCCAAGTTCTCCTGTTAGACATTCATGTGGCTGCTACACCCAGCAGTGACCCTCTCATGAGAGAAGGTGCAGTGCTTGCATTGGGCAGTAGATTTCCCTCACCCTAGAGGGTGGGAGGTAGGCATGTACACGGGGTGTGTGTGAAATTATTCACCAGGTTGTGCCCAACATAAGCCTCATTCAAATGTGCTGTGGGTTAAATTAAATGATGGGTGGGATGCCATAAGGATTCCCCCCCAATTCACACACATCCCAAATGCCCTGCCAAGCTGTGCCCGCAGTCTAAAGGAAGGGGACAGGATAATCTGTCCTGCTTTGTGTGAGGATGCCTTGAGTGCTGTGTGGTTTCACTGCTGAAGTAGGTTTATTTTGAATAAGATCTTGGACGCCTACTGACTAGACCACAGGGAGCAGGCAGCCGAAACCTCCACAGTTTGCCCACAACAGGAAGGTCTAGTGCCCACTTCCAGAAAGCTTGCAAGCAGTTGGCCCTCTGCCCTTATCAGGCAGTGAGGTCACAGATTCCGACTCCTCCACTGAGAAGCAGAAGCAGCATCAGATTTGGGGGGGAGGGAGGGCAGCACAAATGAGCTTTGGGAGTAGTTTGGGAGTGGGAAAGCTCTTGAGATCTATTCCAGAATAAGGATGCTGACATGTTGCCTCTTCCGTTCGTTTAAACCCAGTGAGACTTACTTTCAAGTAAACATGCTGAGGATTGCAGTACAAATTGATAAGGGGAAATGTTTTTATTATTGTTGCTTTATTATTATTATTAATTATTATTATTTTAAGAACAGTTCTCATTTTCCTATTTTAGAGCTCATAATCTAGCAATTTAATCAACACAACTCAAATTCTCTCTCACACACACGTGATTTGTGTTTTAGTTGTGTGTACCTATTTATCATGTTTTCTTGTAAAGAGACACTGAAGCTCCTATCCTAAACATATTTCCTGGGAAACCCCAACTGTACACAGGAGGACTGGCTTGTGGAGTAACCAGGCACAGGATTCCACTGTCAGTTCTGTTCGCCATAAGCGTGTACAGCACTTGTTATCTCCAATTTATTTGCACCCCGCCTTTCAGCCATGGCGTCCCAGGGCGGCTCACAAATGAAACATCAATCCGAAGTCATACAGCTGTCACTTTAAAGAGCAAATAACTGCTGCCGAGTGCCTTCTCTCTAATAATAATCTGGATGGGTTTCCCCAGCCACTCTGGGCAGCTTCCAACAGAATATACAATAGTCAATTAAACTTTAAACAAACTCGCATAGTCTGAAATACAGGCCGGAGATGCATCCCTCCCCCTGGGATGGGGAGGGGGTGCAGAGGCGCCAGGCGGCCGAGCCCTTCTCTGTCCTCTGTTCGGCAGTGGACTCTCCTTCCTTGGAGGTTTCTAAGCAGAGGTTGGGTGGCCCTCTGTCATGGATGCTTCTGGTGAGATTCCTGCATCGCAGGGGGGTGGGCTAGATGACTCTGGGGACCCCGTCCAACTTCACAGTTCTACGAATCTTTGGCGCTGGCTTGCTCCATTAGCTTAACTTGGGGGGGTGAGGGGGGGGTGAGAGAGATTGCAATCGTGCTATGTGCACCGAGAGAGGAAGGGGGGGCACGGTTGCAACGCAGTGGGGGGAAGAAGAGGAACTAGCAGGAGAACACTGATTTCCCTCGGCAGCTCTGCGGGGAAGGAGGGACCAGCCTGGGCTCCTTCCTCGCCGCAAGATCCTGGCTGCGGGGCGCAATCCGGGAGGCTCGGCTGGCCGGGCCCAGGCCCCGCGGGGCTCCTCCGCGCTCCCCTCCCCCGGCCGGCGCCGGCAAAGGCTGCGGGTTCCGCTGCGCCTCCGTCTCTCTTTCCACTGGTAGCGAGAGCGGGGGGCGGGGGGAGGAGGAGGAGGAGGCCACCCGGGAGCCGGAACCGGGCGCCAAATAAGGAGAGCGGGGCGGGCCCGGATCCTGGCCTTGTATGGCGCTTCCCCTCGGCCGGCGGCCCAGCCCAGCCCGCGGCGGCGGCGGCGAGGCGATGCCCGCGCAGGGGGGCGCCCACCCCTCGGCCGCCGCCCCAGCACCTGCCCGCTCCTCCCAAGGGGCCTCCTCTCCCTCCCGCCTCTTCGCAGCGGTCCTCGCGGGGGGGGGCAGGCTCGACTCTCCCCTCCCTCTTGCGCCCCGTCCCGCGCGCGATCCTGGCCAGGCTCCGGCTCCGGACCTCCTTGCTGGCGCCTGCTGCTCCCCCGGGTCGCCCAGCCCGACCCTCCTCCCAAAGGAGCTGAGCTGCGCGCCGGGCGCGCCGAGTCCCGAGCCAAGTCGGCGCGCTTCTTCTCCGCGCTGCCGGCCCGCGCGCGCTTCTGCTCGAATCCGTTTGGGGGCGGGGGCGCGCATCCACCTGCCGGGGGGGGGAGCGGCCCTTGCACCGGGACGAGAAGAGGCTTAGGCCGAGGGCTTTGACTCCCCCCACCCCCGTCTTCGGACTTGCACAGGAGTCCGGTTGCAGGACCGAATTCCCCCAGCATCTCCTGCTGGGGAGAGTGGAATCCAAAAGGGCGCCTGCCCCACCCAGAACTGGGAAGGGCCCCTGTTATGTACTGAGCTGAATAGGATCCAAACTGCAGCAGTCTGATTGGTCCTAGAACAATAGGATCCAAAAGGCAGCAGTCTGATTGGTCCTAGAACAATAGGATTCAGAATGCAGCAGTCTGATTGGTCCTAGAACAATGCAGCAGTATGATTGGTTGGCAGGAACTACCCAATCATGCTCCAGATAGAAGTGAATCCACAACCTGATTGGCTTACAGTAGAATTCCGGAATTAGCCAATCATGTGCAGCCCATTGTGTAAATAATGTATATAAAGCAGATACTTTGAGGGGACATTCATTCATTCCTCCTCACCACTACGAGCTGAATAAAGAGCATGAAATCACTTCGCGACTCTGAGTATATTTCACTGGCGACGAAGGTGGGATCCCGCTGAGCTGACTGCCACACACAGCACCGCAGCACCGCCACCTGCCGCACCGCTGCCTCGCACCGTGTATCCAGGCTTCAGCTCCGGGACACAAGGAACTCAGAATGGCAACCGACAACAGCTTCTCGCCATTCAACCCAGCATCCGGAGACTGGGAAGCGTACGCCTCCCGTTTCACCTTCCTCCTAGAAGCCAAAGGGGTCACCGATGAAGAAGACGCCAAGAAGAGGGCGATATTCTTCAGCGTCTGCGGAGAGGAGACGTTTGAAATCGCCCGGGCTCTCCTTGCGCCTGAAGATGTCGCTACTGTCCCATACAAAACAATAATGGAACAGCTGAAGGGGCACTTTTCGCCGCAGCCCTCAGTGGTGGCTCGTCGAAATGCCTTCTACGCAAAGCGGCAAGCCCCTGGGGAAACCATAACTGGGTTTGTGACCTCTCTCCGCCAAGCCGCCCGGTTCTGCAACTTCTCAGAGCTGGAGAACATGCTTCGTGACCGCCTCGTCGGTGGCCTGAAGGATGAGAAGCTGCAACGACACCTCTACGCTAAGAAGGACCTAACGTTCCAGGTCGCTCTGGAGGAGGCCCTGGCAACGGAAGCTGCCGAGAGGTCGACGCAAGAGGCACGGCCGAGCCAGCTGTCCCAACCGAGGGTCCACCACGAAGACCTCACCGACGACTCAGGATCCGACAGGGAGGAGGTGCACCGAGTACAGCAGCGCACTCAAGCAGCCCACATACCACAGCTGCCTCGACGAGAAGGAGGGAACTGCGCAAGCTGTGGAGAAAGCCACGAGAGGAGGACCTGCCGTTTCCGCAATGCAGAGTGCAGGCAGTGCAGAAAATCGGGACACATCGCCCGGGTGTGTCGGGCTCGGCCCACCCGACGCCAGGCATCAGATGACCAATCCAAGAGCCCCAGGTCCCGGGGCCCAACGCACCAAGGCAACTCGACAGAGCTCACGGACGTCCAGGTATACCAGTTGCCCCACCCCAACGTAGAGAAAATTTATGTTGACGTACAGATAGAGGGGGCCCCATGCCGCATGGAGCTTGACACGGGTTCAACTCTATCCATAATCTCGGCAAGGACCTTAAGGAAACTGTGTCCTACTGGGGGTCCCAAACTCAGGCCGGCCCCATTCACCCTCCGGGACTTCCAAAAACGTAAGGTCCCCACAATGGGGGTGGGGACCTTCAGGGTGCAATACCGAGGGCGGACGCGGCAACTGGACTTGCTTGTGGTCAAGGGCCCCTACATTAGCTTACTGGGATTGGCATGGTTTGGACCACTGGGGCTAGCCGTCACCGGGGTGAACCACACAAGCTTACAAGTGGACGTGGACGCCATATGCAAGGAATTTCCGGGGGTTTTCGATGGGAAATTGGGACAGTATACGGGCCCCCCCATTGCTCTACAGCTTGACCCCGCAGTACGACCGGTCAGGCTCAAGGCCCGCCGGGTCCCGTTCGCCCTGAAACCCCGTATAGACGAGGAATTGGACCGGCTCGTGGAGCAAGGAGTGCTGGAGCCGGTGCCTAATGCCCCCTGGGAAACCCCAATCGTCACGCCCGTCAAGCCTAATGGTTCGGTCCGCATCTGCGCAGACTACAAATGTACCATAAACAAGGCCCTCACGGCCCATGCATACCCAGTGCCAGTGGTCAGCCATGTTCTTGCCACCCTGGCTGGGTCGAAAATTTTTGGCAAGCTGGACTTGGCCCAAGCATATCAACAGCTGCCAGTAGATGAGGCCACAGCAGAGGCACAGACGATTGTGACGCACAGAGGAGCATTCAGGGTAAAGCGGCTGCAATTCGGTGTCAGCGTGGCACCAGGCATATTCCAGAATCTAATGGACTCTCTACTTAAAGGGATTCCTGGCGTTACCCCCTTCTTCGATGATGTGTTGATTGCCGGGCCCACACCAGAGGAGTTTGAGGACCGCCTCCGCACCGTTCTGCACCGTTTCCAGACGGCGGGTCTCAAGGTGAAGCGGGAAAAATGTCTACTAGGAGTGCCTCAGGTGGACTTTCTGGGATTTATGGTGGACGCAGAAGGGGTCCACCCGACTGGGGACAAGGTACGGGCCATTTGTGATGCCCCAGCGCCCAAGAACAAGACTGAACTTCAGGCCTTCTTGGGACTATTGAACTTTTACCATTCCTTCCTTCCCCACAAGGCGGCGGTAGCGGAGCCCCTACACAGACTCCTGGACAAGCGGGCCCCTTGGGTGTGGGGCCAGCGCCAGGAGGCCGCATTCCAGGCAGTCAAGGACTTGCTTGTCTCAAACTCGGTCTTGGCACACTTCGACGAGAGGCTGCCGGTGGTGCTAGCATGCGATGCCTCGCCCTATGGAATTGGCGCTGTCCTGGGACACCAACTCCCGGATGGAAGAGAGGTACCGGTGGCATACTTTTCCCAGACACTCAACGCAACCGAGCGGAACTACTCGCAAATCGACAAGGAGGGTCTGGCAATCGTGAAGGGAGTAAAAAAATTCCATGATTTCTTGTACGGGCGGCCCTTCACCGTGGTGACTGACCACAAGCCGTTGCTTGGCTTATTTGCCCCTGAAAAGCAGACCCCCCAAGTGCTGTCTCCTCGCGTCCTCAGGTGGTCAATTTTCCTTGCCAGCTACCAGTATGCACTGATTCACCGTCCAGGGAAGGCGATGGGCCATGCGGATGCCCTCAGCAGGCTACCACTACCGGAAACAGGCCCCGACCCAGCACCTGCACAAGAGGTTATGAGCCTGGAGCTGCTTCCCGACCGCCCCATTCAGGCACAAGAAGTTGCACACCATTCCAAGAAAGATAGGGTCATCTCCCGGGTCCTGGACTGGGTGTGGAGGGGATGGCCCAGCAGCAGCCCCGGGCCAGAATTCGCCGGCTACACAACCCGCAAACATGAACTGTCGGCCCACAAGGGGTGCCTGTTATGGGGAAGCAGGGTCGTTGTTCCCCAGCCCCTCCGCAAAAGGGTCCTCACAGCCCTACACGAGACACACCCAGGGGTAGTAAGAATGAAGGCCCTTGCCAGGAGTTATGTGTGGTGGCCGGGGATCGACGGAGAGATAGAGGCCTGGGTCAAACACTGCCAGGCCTGCCAAGAATCCCGCCCAGATCCCCCAAGGGCCCCAGTCCAGTCCTGGGAGTCCGCCCGGGCACCATGGTCACGCCTGCATGTGGACTTCGCTGGCCCCTTTCAGGGGAAAACATTCTTCATAGTGGTGGACTCCTACACCAAATGGCTGGAAGTCGCACTGGTACCGTCCACTTCTACGTCCGCAGCCATCCGGGTACTACGCAGGCTGTTTGCAACCCACGGGCTCCCTGACACTCTCGTCTCAGACAACGGGACTGCATTTACGTCAGGAGAATTCCAAACCTTCACAGCGCAGAACGCCATCCGCCACATCCGTTCGGCGCCATTCCATCCTGCCACCAATGGCCAAGCAGAACGCATGGTGCGGACCACCAAGGACACCCTTCGCCGCATGACGCAAGGGGATTGGGAGTACCGCCTTGCCACATTCCTTCTAGCACAGCACAGCACCCCCAGCTCAACGACTGGCCGGAGCCCCGCTGAACTACTAATGGGTCGGCGCCTTGCAATCAGATTGGACCGCCTTCACCCCGATAGAGCTCAGGATGAGGTAGTGGTGGGGGAAGGCAGGAACCCCCGGACCTTCGAGGCCCAGGACCCAGTGTACGCAAAGAATTTTGGGGCAGGCCCAGCATGGGTACCCGCCACAGTCACCAGGGTCACTGGCCCCGTGTCGTACGAGGTGCTAACAGATGGGGGGCAATGCTGGCGCCGCCACTGCGACCAGATACGGCGACGATTCCCGGGAGAAAACCAGGAGGAGGAAAGGTCAGAGGAGTCCCAAGGGAACAGAGGGGCAGTGAGGCCCATAGAGCACGAGGGGCCAGCAGGAGAGGCAGAATCAGTAAATACAGAGAGGACCTGCGAGGCCGAAAGGACACCGGAACCAGAACCACGACTGAGCGAGCCGGTTGCGCCAGACCAAATAGCCCCATCACAGCCAGCATCCTTGGAACACGAGCCAGAACCTGAACCCCGGACCAGGGAACACCCCAGGCCGCAACGCACACGTAGGCCACCGGCGTACCTCGAGGACTATGAATGCGACCTCCCGGGCAGGACTGGAACTTAGAGGGGAGGGGTGTTATGTACTGAGCTGAATAGGATCCAAACTGCAGCAGTCTGATTGGTCCTAGAACAATAGGATCCAAAAGGCAGCAGTCTGATTGGTCCTAGAACAATAGGATTCAGAATGCAGCAGTCTGATTGGTCCTAGAACAATGCAGCAGTATGATTGGTTGGCAGGAACTACCCAATCATGCTCCAGATAGAAGTGAATCCACAACCTGATTGGCTTACAGTAGAATTCCGGAATTAGCCAATCATGTGCAGCCCATTGTGTAAATAATGTATATAAAGCAGATACTTTGAGGGGACATTCATTCATTCCTCCTCACCACTACGAGCTGAATAAAGAGCATGAAATCACTTCGCGACTCTGAGTATATTTCAGCCCCTCACCCTCCTCTGCCCCCCCCCGTCCCTTGCGCCTTCAGGCTTCAGCGGAGGGGAGGCAGGATTGACTGCAAAGCTCAAAACGTCTGTTTTTAAAGAGAGAAAGTCATTCCCTCCCGCCAAAAGAAGTGTCCCCACCTCCTTTTTTCTTAATACGTTTGTCGTGGTTGGTTTCCAGCACTTCATAGTAACCGGATATCTAGGCGCTCTTGGGGATGATCCAGGTAACAGCTTCGTCGTCTTAGAAATAAATGGGGGGCGGGGGGCGCCTCGTAGTAGCCCATAAGTTAGTCAGCAACGCTTTCGACGCTCCAAACCTCCCCAGGATACGGCCTGGAGGGTGACGAGGCCGCCGCCTCGCTGAAGCTGAGCAGGACTGGGTCTGCTCAGTGCCTGGGATCTGGGTGGGTGATCTCCTGCGACCACGTGTAGCCACTTTGGGTTCCATAACAGGAAGAAGGGTGAAATAGAAAATGTAAGGGACAAATAAAGAAATTATATGGGCAAACACGCAAATACCCCAAACAAATCTTACAATGCAGTTCTATTGTACAGGTTCAGAGGCAAGTGCCACTATTTTCAGTGAGGCTCAACTCTCCTGAAGGATTACAGCCTGAGATTGCAGTCCTGTGCACACGGGCTTACAGCGCAATCCTAGCCACGTCCATCGAGAATTACTGCGCTATCAAAGTTAGCGCTGCAGCCTCGCGTGGGACTAACCCTCCATCAAGCGCGGTAGGGCTTGTTTCTGGGTAAAGACACCTAAAACAGCTCAGTTGGGATAACTCAGTTGGTAGAGCATGAGACTCATAATTTCAGAGTCGTGGGTTCGAGCCCCACATGGAATAGAATCATAGAAGTGTAGAGATGGAAGTGACCGCGAGAGTCATCTAGTCCACCCCCTGCAATGCAGGACTTTTGCCCAACATGAGGCTCGAACCCACGACCCTGGCATGAAGAGTCTCATGCTCTACCAACTGAGCCACCAAGGAGTAAAAGGTTCCTGCCTTGCAAGGGGTTGGACTAGATGACCCTCGTGGTTCCTTCTTACATTTCTAGGATTTTCAGATCGGGACTGTTAGGCATCTTGGCGCTGTGCCTCGCCCTCTGCCATCACCCCGAGTAGAAATCCTCCTTTGCACGTGCCATAAAGTTAAAGAAGAAGAAGCCTATGGGTGTCTGATCTCCGGAGCTGCTCTGCTCAGCCTCCTCGCGCGCTCCTGCCCCGCCACTCGCTTCTCTCCCCCTCCCTTTGCCAAATCCAGGTTTCCTTCCAGCGTGCATTTCACTCCCGTTGCAGAGCTGGCCGTGCAGGAGTTGGGTAAGTCGAGCTATTGCAACATATAATTTTTCCATACATTTGCTACATAACTCGGAGGGTTTTATTTAAAGATAGCATCAGTTGGCACACTTAGCACGAAACCACCTAATTACTGACGCCTCACAAGTGCCAAACTTTAAACCGGGAGGAGGGGAGGGCTAGAAATCACTGACAAAGTGCTGCTTGCTTGAAATTGCTCGATATACTATATTGCTGCGTCTGGTTTCCAGCCACGAATTATTGCAGCGGGGGGAGGGAAGGGGGGCAGCGTCGGCGGCGAACAAGGCGAGGGGAAGCCGAGTCTGCCCTGGCCTTCCTATTTGCATCCGAACCCAACTCCCACAAAAGCAGCGGCTGCAGCGGCTGACGCTTCTTGGCAACCGGCTTTGTTCCCTGGCTTAGACCAAGGCGAGGGTCCGCGAGGATCTCCGCTCTGCCCAAAGCTTTGGCCTGTTCGCTCTGGAGCCTTGCGCTGCGTTTCTTACGGCCTGCTTATTCATTTATAAAATCAGCCCGCAAGGTGGTTAACCTTTCCAGGTAGATTTACCTCACCATGTTGTTTTGAGGATGAGGGGGAAACTTTTTAGGCCGGGGGTGACTAAGCTGCGGGCGGCCCTGCAGATGTTCCTGGACCGTATCAACAGTTACCCCTGATCCCACAGCGTTTAGCGGACCACAGGTCCCTCATCCCTGCTTTTAGGCCACACTGGGCTCCTTTGGGCGTTGGGCCTATTCGCTCTATGGTGCGTTTTCATAGATCTCTCTGCGCAGCTCCAGCGCTCTGGGGACACGCAGGGCGAGCCACAGAGGAAGGACTTTGGCTGTGGCTGGAAGGGGGTCCTGGCGGGGCGGCGGGTCCGGCCCCTCCGGCTGCTTGTCTGTGCGGAGTGGCGCCTTCTTCGCGGCTCGGATCCCGCGGCGTGCGCACGGGTCTGTGGATGCAATCCAAAGCCCAAGAGGGCAGCTGCAGCACAGCGGAGCTGTTTAGCAATGGGCGCTGTGAAAACAAGGACGCGTGTCTGTCTGCTGCCGAGGCGCGTAATTCACCCCCGCTTCCTCCTCCTCCTCCCCGAAGACGAGCGCGAGGTAAATAGGGCTGGAGGAAGCGCGCAGGGGGCGTGGGGCGCTCGCCAGCCCGTGCCCTTCGGCGGGTGGGGAGAGGCCGGTCCGCCGCCTGGCGATGCTTTGCAAGCCAGGCAGGCGCGCGGAGCCGAGGGCGGCCTCCGGAGGGGCCCCCAAGCGGCGACCCCTCCTTGCCCCCCGGCCAGGTGGCCGTCCCGGGCTCCTCTTCGCCCGGCCGGGGGCCGCGGCGGCGGCGGCGGCGTGCAGCTCTCGCTGCTTCCTGCTTTCGAAACGTTCCATTGTGAGGAGCTTCCATTGTGACGTCTCGGCTTCGGCGCCGCTTTATCTGTCCATATATGGGCAGCTACGTCACGGAGCTTTCCCGTCGCTCACATAAATAGGCTGGCGGATTTCCCTGGTTGAGCATTTGGGCTGCAGTGAGGGAACCTGCTGAACGAGCGAGAGAAGAAGGCAGGGAAGGAAAAGCGAGGCCGGGGAGGAGGAGGAGGGGAGGCAGGGAGGGATTAAAGACTCCCACCATCTTCTGCCATCACATCTGCAAAGCAGATCGGGACTCCCACCTCCTCCCTTCAGGAAACACCTCCGGGGATCCACCGAGGATTGCGCGCCCCCACCGACCACCCACCTTCCCACCCTCCTCCGCCAACTGGCCCCCTCCCCCGGGCCCACAGCGCCTTCTTTCCTCCCCCAGCAGCGCCCCCCTCGCCGCCGCAACTTTTCTCTCGCATGGTCTCCTTCGCACGGATTTGCCACGCGGATGCCGCCTTGTCAGGAGCGGAGCTCGGAGCCGCTTTGAACCCGCCGCCGAAGCAGCCGCCGCAGCAGCCTCCTTCTCCTCTTCCTCCAGTGCTATGACAGGCAAACTCGTGGATAAGCTGCCAGGGACCATGAACACTTTGATGAACCAGTTGCCTGACAATTTGTACCCCGAGGAGATCCCCAACTCTCTGAACATCTTCTCCAGCAACGGCGAGGCGTCGGTGGCTCACTATAATAACCAGATGGCGACAGGTAAAGAAGGAAGGGGGTGGGGGCGTGTGGCGGTGGCGGGGGGGAGGGAGGGAGGGGGCGAAGCATGTCGCTCTGTCGGGGGTGGGTGGGCGGGCGGTGAAGCCTTCGCGGGCAAAGAGAGGCCGGAGCTGAGCCTGTGAATCTGCCCCTACCCCCATCTCCCATCCATCCCTCCACCGCCTCCTCTGCGCGCTGGAGCCATTGCTGCTGCCGCTGCGCTGCCGGGCTCCGGAGGAGAGGGGCAGGCAGGAACTCCCAGCGGGGGGAGAAGCTGGAAGGTACGGTGGGGCAGGGGCTGGCAAGCTAGGCGAGCGAGCGAGGGGCCGTTGGAAGCCACCCTTCTCCCTCGCGCCCCTTGGACTTTGCCCTTTGGAGGCCTTGCCACGGGTCTCTCGGGCGTACGCCGGTGGCCGTGGGGCTGATTCGCCCTTCTCCCCTGCAAGTCCTTCGCATGCGTGTCCGTGTGTCCGTGTGTGTGTGTTTCCCCGTGTCTTTTAGTCCTTGTGCGTGTGTCTCTGTCTCCCTCTCCGTGCGCTGTGGCTTCTCTGTGGCACAGGCTGCCATCGCCGCGCGGGCACCCCCTCCTCCCTGTGCACACGCACACAACCCAGCACCCCCTCATTCTCCTGCCTCTTTTTAGCTATACATATACAGAAATCATGTCGGAACGAGGAGCGGGTGGGAGCGGGTGAGAGGGATCTTCTTTTTCTGTTTCCCAACGTGGGGAGGTTTCTCGGAGGAGGATTCCTGGGGTCGGAGAAGGGGGTAGGCAAAGAGGAGAACTGAGGTTGGGGCCAGGAGAGGAGGGGGCTTCCTCGGCCTCCATCTCTCGTGCCGGAGCCATCCGGGGCAGGTGAAGTTGCGTCGGCTCTTTCTGGACGCCGCCAAGGAAGTGGAGGGGACGCTGGGCACCCGCGCGGACTGCGCCGGGAGGCGAGAGGTCTGCGCGCTGGGCTGGAGCCTCTTTTGCTGCAAGCGTTGCTGTGAGAGCAGACCCGGTTCGGTTCTGCCTAGCCTCACCCGCACAAGCAGCGCAGGGCTCTCTCATTTCGATCAACCAACACTCCCCCCCCCGCCAAGTCGCAACCCCTTCTCTCCACAGTATTGCTTGATCTCCCCCGCCACCCCTAAAAAGAGAGCGAGAGAGACAGAGAAAGAAAAACACCCTCCCCCTTATATCTTTCATAACTGGTCTCGACGCAGAAATCACGGCAAGTTTGTAAAGCTCTGCTGGAAGTCCCGGTCTGCGTCGGTGGGGTGGGAAAACGCCTGGAGAGCAGCAGAGAGAAAGAGAGAACGAGAGGCAGACCAGTTCGCTCTCGGCAGCCTGAGCCTACCTGTAACTTCAGGTACCTGCTTCCTCCTGACCCCGCTTCTCCTCCTCCTGCTCCTGCTCCCTCTCCCAATCTTTCCCCCTCTCTCCCCGGGGTTGTGTTCTCGTCGGACCCCTCCCTAAGTACACAGAGGCCCGACCAGCGTTGCCCGATGCCTTGGAGGCTCAAGTACATAGGAAACTCGGAGGCTCGTCCGGCGGCTCCGGCAATGGAGTCGCCTCCCTGCTCTCCTTCGCAGGGTTCCCGTGAAGATGGCCTGTGCAGATTACGTTAGCTGCTTGTGTGCGCGCGCTTAGATATTCTCTCGCGCGTGTGGCTGTCTCGTCTGGGTGTGTGTACGTATGTCGCTAACGTGTGTGTTTGTACATGCTTGCATTTCGTACCCAGGCAAGTGCCACAGTTGTATGTTGTTGCTTTCTAGCGTTCCAAGTGCGCGCGCGCGCGCATATGGCGGAGTACATGTATGCCGCCCTATATGTGCGTGTGGTGCGTGTGCTGAAATCGTTACAGACACATACATATCACATATCTGTGTGTGAGCTGATGTGCTTGTGTGCATACATGGCTATGTAGAGATGCACAGTCCAGACTCCTTGGAAGTTAGAGCCTCAGTTTCCCGGCACTTGTTGGGCGCGCGGGCGGGGGATCAGCCTTTGATCGGGTTTTGTGTGCCCCTCCCCTGTAGGATCCCGATCTTTGAGCAGATACACTCAAGGGCTCCGCCTCCCCGGCCTCCCGACGGCGGCTCTTTCCTTGTGTCTGCACCTGATCTGTCTCGTGTGCAAGACCATGTGTTGGAGGCGGTGCTGCTCAGCTTCTGCCCGCGCCTTCCCATGGTTTTGCAGGATTCGGACTTCCAAACTGGGGGGGGGGATCCCACCTACGCCCAATGAATTCTCCCTTGTCTAAATAAGGGCCCTTCCCCGCAACCCGACGACTCCCCCTGCCCCGCAATCGCTGACCCGTTTTCTTTCTTTCTTTCTTCCGTCCTTCCTGCCTTCCTTTCCCCTTTTCTCCCCGCTCTGGCTTCTCTCCTTCTCGCCCTCCGCAGATAATGTTATGGATATTGGCTTAGCCAACGACAAGTCCGGCCAAGACCTGTCGTCGTACTCGGGCTCCTTCCAGCCCGCCCCCGGCGGCAACAAAACGGTGACCTACCTGGGCAAGTTCGCCTTCGACTCGCCGTCCAACTGGTGCCAGGACAACATCATCAGCCTGATGAGCGCGGGCATCCTGGGGGTGCCTCCGCCGCCGCCGCCCTCCTCCAGCGCGCAGGCCTCGACGGGCAGCATGGTGCAGGTTCAGAGCCAGGGCGACGTCGAAGGCATGTACCCAGCGCTGCCCCCTTACTCCACCTGCAGTGACCTTTACGCGGGCGAGCCGGTGCCCTTCCACGACCCGCAGGGCAACGCCGGCCTCTCCTACTCGGCGCAGGATTACCAAGGGGCCAAGCCCGGCGGCGGCGGGGGCGGGGGCGGCGGCGGAGGCCTGGAGAGCAACCTCTTCCCCATGATCCCGGACTACAACCTCTACCACGGGCACCCCAACGACCTGGGCAGCCTCCCCGAGCACAAACCTTTCCAGAACCTGGACTCGATCCGGGTCAACCCGCCGCCCATCACCCCCCTGGAGACCATCAAAGCCTTCAAGGACAAGCAGATCCACCCGGGCTTCGGCAGCCTAGCGCAGCAGCAGCCCCCGCTCACGCTCAAGCCCATCCGGCCGCGCAAGTACCCCAACCGGCCCAGCAAGACGCCCCTGCACGAGCGGCCGCACGCCTGCCCGGCGGAGGGCTGCGACCGGCGCTTCTCGCGCTCCGACGAGCTGACGCGGCACCTGCGCATCCACACGGGCCACAAGCCCTTCCAGTGCCGCATCTGCATGCGCAGCTTCAGCCGCAGCGACCACCTCACCACGCACATCCGCACGCACACGGGCGAGAAGCCCTTCGCCTGCGAGTTCTGCGGGCGCAAGTTCGCGCGCAGCGACGAGCGCAAGAGGCATGCCAAGATCCACCTCAAGCAGAAGGAGAAGAAGGCCGACAAGGGCTCGGCGGCGGCTGTCAGCGCGCCCGGGGGGGCCGGGCCGGGCGGCTCGCCCGCCGTCTCGTCGCTGGCCCCCGTGGTCACCACTTGCGCGTGACGCTGCTCCCGCCCCGCCGAGCCCCAGTGCCTCTCCAGCGCTGTCTTTCGTGCCCACCTGGCGCAAAACCCGCCGAGCAGCGGCGGCGGCGGCGGCAGAAGCTGTTGGCCTCCCCAGGCTCCCGCGAAAGGGATGCCTTTGCGCGCAAGCCTCTCGCCGCCGCCAAGCTGGTGGTGGGAGGAAGCCTTGAACTTTCCGCCGGATCGTCTTGATTCTCAGCGGCTTAGGAGAGGAGGGCAAGCGGGGACTGAGCCACTTCTCCCGGAGGAGCTGCCCTGGGCATGGGGTGCCTGGGGGGGAAGCTCCGTCTGGCACGTGTGAAAGGGTAGCGGATGGACATGGGAAAACTTCCCTGGATTCCTCTCCCCCTACCCCAACAGATGCCCTTCCTCTGATCTTCCTCCTTCTCCCTCGAGGGAGGGGGCACCAAAGCGCAGTGCGCGTGTGTGTGCGTGCGTGTGTCAGCCTCTTGAACTGAACCTGGCTGTTTTTTAGCCAACAGTTAAGTTCCCCGTCCCCTGTGCACCGTGGGGTGGGCCCCCCACCAGAGCCTTTCCCCCCTCCCTTCCCAGTCCCAACGCCCTGGGGAGATGCTGGAAGAAATTGGGTGACTTTTGCAATGGATGGCGAGCCAGTCAGTCCCTTATAGGAAGGCGCTGCGGCTGTGCTGCTTTGCTGTAGCTGTGGCTGCCTCTGTCTTGGTCCCCCTCTCGGAGTGCCGGAGCCGCCTTGCTCTCCTTTGCCATGACTGGGGAGCAACCTGGGTGATTTCTGGCTTTTTCACATGGAGAGAGTCCTTCCTCTTTTTTCTTGGCAATTAAACCCCCTTTCCCGTAAGTCTTCCTCTTGCTCCCTTTTCTCCCTCCCTCCCCCATCCCTCCAAAAGTATTACCCAACCTCCTCCAAACCTGTAATAAAACCAATGACCCGCCCGCTCGCCCGCCGCCCCAAACACACGCCTGTCCTTTCGCCTTCCTCGGCTGGCTCCTTCGGCCTCCTCTTCTTCCACCTTGGAAATGAGCAGGGCTTTCCAAAACAGGGTCCGGCCCTTCCATGTCACTCTCAGCTTCCTAGTGCAGAGGGATTGTAAATAGCGACCACAGCAAAACTTAGTCTGGGTGTTATTATATAGCTTTAAGAATTGTTGAGGGTGGGGAATGAAAGCGAGAAAGGGGCAGTAACTGGGGAAACTGGTGCAGGCACTTCAAACTTTATTTCCTCCAAAGGAGGAGTTGGGTGAAGAGAGAGAATGAAGAAACATGGATTTATCGATCCCTTTGATTAGATTTGTCACACCAAGCCGACCTTCTTGTCATCCGCTGTTGGCAGCTCTGAATGTAGCGAGAAAAGCGGGTTGGAGGGAGTCAGGCTCCCCCTGACTTGAATGTACAGGACTGCTGAGGATCCCTATTCACTTTTCTCTGAGACTAGGCTACTGTTGGGGGTGGGAGAGGCAGGAGAGTTTACATGGTGTGTCTGTTTCGAGGGTCGGCTTTTGTGTGTGTTCATACCCTTGCCCCTTCTATTCTTCTTTAAAAGCACTGTGTGTGTGTGTGTGTGTGTGTGTGAGAGAGAGAGAGAGAGAGAGAGAGAGAGAGAGAGAGAGAACGTGTGCGCGTGTGAATGCGTGGTAGATTCAGATGAACTATTTAAATGTTCATAAGACCCTTAACAAACGAATGGGAGGCGGGTTAGCAATTTCCAGGTCATTTTAGCTCACCTGGGGGATGCCATTTTGGGAAAGAGGGCTAATGGGCATCAATTTGGGATGCGTTTTGTTTTGTTTTTTGTTTTTTTAGCACAAGGACAATTATTTCCAGAAATGCAGAAAACAGTGTTTTAAATGCGTACTTTTTATAATGTGATTTTATTGTTTTGTTTTGTTTTGATTTGGGGGGGGGGTCACTTAGCATAAACAGGGGTGGGGAGAGAAAGCAGTTTGCCTTTTTTCCTTTACTCCTTCTGGTACGTGCATGTCATTGCATGTCTTGCTTTGTTTTTCTTTTCTTTTCTTTTGTTTTAATAAAACTGCTCAGATATTTAAGCAAAACAATGATGATAATTATTAAAAAAACTTGTTGCCAAAAGGTTGTGTTTTATCCAGGTTTGATGTCTGCATGTTAAAAAGAAAATTAAAACAAACATTCTCAGAGAGAGAGAGAAATGCAGTCTATGTGAACTGAAAGAAACAAAAATCAGGTTTAACTACTAAAATCTAAGGGGATGATATTTTTTGAAAGACTTTTGTATAAAGTTGAGTACTTAGGGGAAAAGAGACAAATCAGATGTAATATATTTTGTGGATGTTTTTATTTCTTGGATTTATAGTACCTTATACTAAGGTTAAAATGCTTGATATTGTGAAAAAAGTGATAATTTTCACACACATTTCATTGGCTCATTTGTCATGTAATGCAAATATGATAGTTAATGCATACAGCATTTTAAAGGGGAAAATCAGAAATATTGAACTGATGTATTGTTGTACCATTTGCACTGTGAGCAAATGCTAATGCAGTAAATATATTGTGTTTGCTGACAATCAACTCCTTGTAGTAAATATCTTTATTTATTTCTTTTTAAATATCATTGTGTGTATATTATATGTTATACATTCTCTGCTTTGGGGGGATAAATTTAGTATGTCAAGGGAAAAGAAACTGTTCACTTTAAAGGGATTAGGCATTATGAATCCTTGTAGATCTGATATGGAAATGTATTCTGGCACCGTACAGAAGTGTGCACCTTGTTTGAATTTCTTTCTGGGTCTGTATATAGGGCTTGGAAGTCAGAATGGCGGCACCTTGACTTTTAACCCGTCTTGGTCTTGTGCAAAACCTCCCTTAGCACTGCAAATCACAAGAACATTTACTTGGAATTAAGCTCCATTGAAATCAAGGGGAATTACTTCCAAATAATTTAGTTTAAAACTGGACCCAATTCCCTGTTATTTAAACATGCACTTTAGATGGTGTTATCTGTGTTTGGGCTCCGCCTCTTAATGTTTCCTCCTGTGTTGTGCATGTGATCTTATCTTCACTGTTATGGGTACTTTACCAGAATCACCATCACGTGGGGGGCCCACCCCATTTCCATTTTATTCCAGACACTGAGCAGCCACATCCATATAAATGTTAGGTAATGACTGTACACTTATTGCTCTCCATTTAAGGCAAACATTTACATTGTGACAAAAGAAGCATTTGCACTAACTCAGATGTAGGAGGGTCTTAATGGCTTAGCTGTTAATGCTCTGTCTCCTTCCCAAAGCCTCATCACTTGAGGTAAAGGAGGGAAAACAGAAAAAAGGAATGCATTTGTGGCATGGCATGTATGGTTTAAAACATCTTCTAGACATTGTTTTTAGGAATAGTAGTGGTAACTGAAAGGATAGTGGAGGAAAATACGTTCATTAGAAAACTGTAAGGAACTCAACAAAGCTTCTAAAGGATAGGTACTATCTTATAACCTATCTAGTGCTATAATCTTCACACACACACACACACACTACCACCGTTGATGGGTCCTCTTGGCATATACCGTATTTTTTGCTCTATAAGACTCACTTTTCCCCTCCTAATAAGTAAGGGGAAATATGTGTGCGTCTTATGGAGTGAATGCAGGCTGTGCAGCTATCCCAGAAGCCAGAACAGCAAGAGAGATTGCTGCTTTCACTGCGCAGTGATCCCTCTTGCTGTTCTGGCTTCTGAGATTCAGAATATTTTTTTCTTGTTTTCCTCCTCCAAAAACTAGGTGTGTCTTGTGGTCTGGTGCGTCTTATAAAGCAAAAAATACTGTGTATCAATGGCAGTAGTATTTGTTTTTGTTAGTGCTTTATTACTCAGCTCTCCCATCATTTGAGAAGCAGCAGAGGGTAAATTTGATGATGGCAGCTGATGTTTCTAGACAGAGGTCTACAGACCAGCTCAGCTCTCAAGGGCATTACTCTGGTTTATAGGTCAGATGGAGTCTGAAATGTACTTATTTCATGAGTCTGAAATGGGTTTACTTGGCTGGGATCAGCAGAACCATAGCAAAAAGCTTTTCCTTGAATGCTCCCTTTCAATATGGAGGCAAGAATGTTGCATGTCTGAATGCTGCTGTCATGGAGGGGGCAGGGTTCAAAATTCAGTCCTTTAGGAACATAGACAACAGACTTGTCAAGAGACTTCTAGGACAAACCCTTCTCCCTGACATGTTGGTGTCTGTGTGCATGGTGATAGCTATTTCTCCCCCTCCCTGTCTCTTAAATGAAACATTTCCACCTCCACAGTGAAGGGGTACATCTATTCCAGAAAAATGAAGGGTTCTGCTGATTGCATACACTGACCCATGTTGTTTGATTGTCACAGTAATCAGGACTATCAAGTCGTCTTCTTAGGGTTTTGTCCTTGGACTCAAGAATGCATTTTTAAAATCCAAAAACCACTTGAAAACCATTCCTTCCTCCTCACTGGCAAGATTTATGTGCCTACTCAGTTTCTTCAGGAAGTATACTGTGTTAGTATTCTGAAATACATTCCTATCTGGTTAAGGCATGCAAAGTTTTGGGGGGCAGGCAGTCCATGGGTGTAGCCACGATTTATGTTAGGGGGTACAGAACCAAGTTACCTGTGATGTGATTGGTCAGTTAAGCATTTTTATTTATTTGCTTGATTTGGAGGGCAGCTGCCTCCCCCTTGCCTACGCCCATGGGGCCGTCATAGTTCACTCCATGCTGTCTGACTGGCTGGTAGCTCTCCAAGAGCCTTTGGTGGAGTCTTTCCCAGTCCTTCTGCAATAGGCTGCTTTTTTGGCTGAAGTTGTGGTGGATCAAAGTTGGGACCGTCTGTATGCAGGGCATTTTGATAATGCTCCTATTCCCCTGATCTTTACTTATGTATCAACCCTGGTAGACAGTCAAGTGAGTCCTCAGGTGCTCCCTATGTACATGGTGAATCAAAGTATGAGTAAAATTCAGCCAACTTTGCAACAAACTGGTGTAGGCTTCAAAATGAATGTAGGTTTCAGTTTTAGAACAGAAACACACACACACTTTTATACATAAAACAACCTGCTTATCATACTGGCATTTGATATCATTATAGCAATTCCAATCTCTGCTCTTCAACTTTTTTTCTTGTAACACATGGCCTATTTCTCATTGCTTTTTTGAGGAAGAGTATCCAATATTACTTGTGTCAGAGTAGGCCCATTGAAGTTAATGTGCGTGACTAACTTAGGTTTATTAATTTCAGTGGGTCTACTCTGAGAAGGACTAGCATTGGATACAGCCCTAGCAATTTGAACGCACCTCTTTCTCCCAGTTAGGCTCCTAAGATGACAGGACACTGAAGAACAAAATATTGTTTTTATTTCATTTAGATTTGGACAGTGGTAATACTTTTGAGGGAGAAAACTAGTTGACAGCTCTGGGCAGCCCAATTCCAAATAATTAAGCTACTCCTTCCATGTTTGTTGATCTGTGCTTGTGACTGCTGACATCATCATCACCATCATTATTATTACAATTACAATTACTACTGCTACTAATTTAATTTATATACCACCCTTTATCAAAAGATTCCAGGGTGGTATACAACATTAAAAAATACACTACAGAACATCTATCTCAAAAACATAATAAAAACATAGTGAAAAGCACACTAACAGCCTAATATCATCATCATCATCATCATCGTCCTCCCCACTCCCACACTTTGAGTAGAATCCATTTTGTCATACAGAGCTGTGCATTTCTGCAAAAAGGGGCTATCTTTAATTTGAAAGGAATTTCTCTTTATTATTATTTCTTATTATTGCTGCAATTTATTACCTGCCCTTCACTTTAAGGTCCCAGGACAGGTTACAACAATTAATTATATTATTATTAAAACACAATATTTAGAAACATTTTAAAACAACATTACCAAAATAAGGTGAGTGCTAAAATATGCATCTGAAGCCAAGGTAAAGAGGTGAGTCTTCAGCAATCACCAAAAGCTGTATAATGAAGTTTATAAAAACTTTATAACTTTGTTTAAAAACTTAAACAACAAAAATTAGCAGTTCCATTTACAAGCAACTTTTCTCTTACCCACAAACCAAACCCTATATGTCTGCTGGCCTTGGGAGTCAATTTTTGACAAAAGCTACTCTTGAGTAGAGAAATATCCCTGTCTTCAGAGTCAAGACACTTCCTCATTGTTTTTCATCAAAGACTCTGATTAGAATTTAACTTACCCACTTATATTCTAATCCTTTTGATCTGTGAGATCAATGTTTAGGCAATGTTTAGGTTTAGCTACACTAGGCCTGTATAACTGTGACTAAATGCCAGCCTGCAACCACATACTAGTTGACTGTCTTGAATCTTGATGCTTGACAATCCTCTATTCTGCAGTCCTGGGCAAGCTGCAAAATTATGTGGTTTATATTGGATCCCTGATGGAATGCTTGTCATAGCTGGTATGGGCAGCATTCGTTAATATTGGTGAGTCACAAGTTGTGCTAGCCTGATTTATATCTGTTTGGGAGAAATTTAAACATTCTGTAGTCCCTCATTTGAAGAAAACTTTGGTGCCCGTGAAAGAAATGACTTGCCCCACACCAGCTGTCCTCAGCCTGGTTCCTTCCGTATCAGCTCCAGCCAGCATGGGAAATGGTCAAGTTAGTCCAAAATACCTGGAGGGCAGCAGGTTGGGAAGGCTGCCTAAGATCACACTGGGCCTTAATATGACACTTGGAAAATTAGTCCCACACCTGGCCCCTTAATGAGGAGTTGGACATGAATTAAGGAATAACTTTAGAGGATTTTAATATATTTAACTGGAATGACCCTCCTCATTCTTTTTGCTTGCCCCTTACGAAAGGCTGACCTGGTGTTTTGGGGGTTTATTTAGCAAGTGGACAGATACTGATTTCCCTAATAGCCCACCTAAATAGTCCGATTGTTTGTGGTTATTAAACTCCTCACAAAATATTCTCTCTGTAATTATTGTTGTTTTAACAACTGGAGTTAGAATGCTCATTCAACCACCAGGCATTTAGCTAGCTTTTCTGTCTTGATCCTGGGTAGTATTCAGTGTGTTCTGTATCAAGTTGTTCGGCATCATTCTTGGATTTTGGTCCTCATTGTTGAAGCCCTTTCATTCTCTGAGAATGCCAGAAGGGAATAGGGCTGGGCAAATTGATATTGTTTCCTGGCAGAGATTAAGATAGACAGGAATGGAATGTTCATTGCACTATCCCAAGAGAAGGGAGACAGGAGAGATCTGCCCAGTTTTTTTGGCCAAGGTTCCAAACAGCCCATGCATGGCTTTCGGTTGCCTCTTGGCTTCAGAGCATATCTATGAGTCTTCAGATCTTCAATCTTCTTGGCTACATAGCCACATTGTGAACCTATTTCTTGTTTGCTCTTATTTCTAGGCCTTACCGTAGTTTTCTCTTTTTCTCGTTCCCTATTTTTTATTGCCTCCCACAAAATGAATAGTTTCCTTGAAGATAATTTCTCTAAAGAGTTGTGTGCTGCTTGCATTTATTTGTCCAGCCTGAATCTATCTTCGTTTCTAACCTCTCTAGATCCTTTTACATTAATCCTTTGTCCTCACTGCTGTTTGTAACACCTCCCAGTATAGCATCATCTGCAAATGTAATTACCGTGCTGTTTACCTGCCAGTCCAGATTGCTAATAAATAAAGCCAGTCCTTGCGCTTATCCCTTCTGGGCACCACCCTGTCACTGTGCAAATCCATGAGGCATTGCTCTTTGCCTCTGCTCCCCTGGGCGCTTTCTTGCGCCATGTGATGAGTCTTGCATTCAAGCCAATTTATATTAACTTTTCACATGAGATTTCATGAGGCATTGTGTCAAGTTGATATCCTAGAAATACTCACTGAAATTCAGCCTTTTATATTTTAGTGTTCATACTCTACTTTTCCCTCCAGGAGTTCAAACCAGCATACATAGGTTTCCCCCCTCCCCATTTTATCCTCACAACCACCCTGTGCCTTGCAAAAGGTCACCTGGTGAGCTTCACTGTCTGAGTGGGGATTCAAACTCTAGTCTCCCAGGTCCCAGTCTAGCACTATAACAGCTACGCCATGCTGGTGTAATAAAAAAGGTACCGTAGATGGAAAAAACCCTGGAACAGAAAGTGCTTCATAAGAAGAACCTGTTTTACCTTCTCACAAGGACATTTTGTGAGAAGGGGGCTCCTGTATAATAGATGTTGCTGTGTATTGTTATTTTATATAGTGTGAGCAAACATACAAAGCGTTTTAAGGAATACCATACACCAGGGGTAGGCAAACTAAGGCCCGGGGGCCAGATGTGGCCCAATTGCCTTCTCAGTCCAGCCCGCAGATGGTCCAGGAATCAGCATGTTTTTACATAAGTAGAATGTGTCCTTTTATTTAAAATGCATCTCTGGGTTATTTGTGGCGCCTGCCTGGTGTTTTTACATGAGTAGAATGTGTGCTTTTATTTAAAATGCATCTCTGGGTTATTTGTGGGCCATAGGAATTCATTCATTCCCCCCCCCCAAAAAAAAAAATATTGTCCAGCCCACCACATGGTCTGAGGGATGGTGGACTGGCCTACAGCTAAAAAAGTTTGCTGATCCCTGAACACTATCTGAATTTTGATAGTGAAGAGACAGGTGAGGAAGGGGAAGTTTGCCTCTCACAATTTTCACTGTCATTTTTCCAATCAAAATTATTTATGTATACGGTATCTGGATTTCCCTTTGTGTGTTGTTTTCAGTTTGCTCCTGGTTAGGTTGCCTCTATTTTGCTCGTTTATCTCAAGAACCTGCAACTTGATCCACAACTGTATTGAACCAAACTGCATAGATATGAGTTGCTTTTGGGTCCACAGAAGTACTACATGGAACTGAAGCCATGTAGTCAAATTTAAATTTAAAGCACATGGAGATTTGTCAGCCCTTGCCCTTTCCCTATTCCTAATTTCCACAGAAAAGGAATCAAGGTTAGTTCTCTTTCTTCTTTTCCATTTGGATGCCTCCCCTCAACTCCCCCCCCCCCATGGGATAAGCCAGCATCACCAGTTTCTCTTTGCCAATCCAAACCCATCAGATTTGTGCATCTCCACCTTTCCCCTCAGGTCGATTTCATCACCTTTATGCAACCTGCAAGTTCCTCCTTTCAGATCTTGATCTGTGGTCTGACCCAGTACTGATACTGGCGATGGCACCTTGTGCCCCACCTTCCTGCAATTCCTGCTCCTTCCCTCTCCCTATTCCTGTCAGCCTTCAACTGCAGGTGCTCATTCTCTGCTGATCCTTTTGTGTAACACTTGTCCCTTAAGCTGAGTTAAGCTGTTGCTGGGAGTTCTCCCTGAATTATTTCTTCACTACCTCTAAGAGTTCTTTGCTAAAGATTTTATTTTCTTGTAACATCTGGATTTACTTTTGCACAATGTGATATTTCCAATTATGTCACTGTCCTCAAATTTGACGCCTGTCTTATTTGTGCTTGGCATCTATCTGTATATCACAGAAAGATGTCTAGCCAACATTCTTTTTCACCTGCCTGTGTGCTCCAACTATTACAGTCCAAGACCCCCTCCGCAGCTTCTTTTCAAAATACTTGCCCAAGAGCTCTACCTGCTATCTGTGAGTGTCACACTGAGTTTCTCCAAATAAAAGACTCCGGCAGTCCACTCAGCAAACTACTGAAGGAACTGCTGCTGCTGCTTCACAAATAGTGGGGAAAACACATTCTTGGTGATCTACTCCATGCCTTTGCAGTGGACCACCATAATCTGGAAATATACAATAAGCAGGCATACATGGTGGGTGACTAAGATTTGCAGATGTGGGGTTTCCCCCTACCCAGACCTGCATTTCCCCAGTTCACTGTGGTCCACAGTCCAGACCTTTCCCTCAGTCTTTCCGCCTTTAAACAACTCACCCACCCTGCAAAAAATAAAACCCAGAAGAAAATAAGCGAAGGGTTAATGGGACAAAAAGAATGAATGGTTTTAGAGGAGATTGGTTGAAGAGATAAAAGTAGAAATACTAAGGGGGGGGGAGAGAAGGAAGGAAATAACAAAATGGGGGTGAGGTGAGTTTAAGCTTCATTTAAAAAACAACATACAAATTGTGCACTATCTTGCAAGGTCCAAGCATAGCTTGACTGGAAACTTCTCTGGTTAAGCAACTGGGCCTGAAATGCTGCCTACATAGCCAGAAAAACTGGAGATGGTCACACACCCTTTCCAGCAAGGATCCTTGTCAAGGAAGTTGGCCAACCTCATCTATGGCGTTTGGCCTTCCTACTCTAGAAGGAGCTCTCCCCCCCCCCCGCAATCTTTTTGTGCTCCCCCAGCGCCTCTCTCGCCACCTTTTTCTTTCCCCAGGAGCTCTGTGTGTCCTGGCTGCGGCGCGAGGCCACCCGGCTCAAGCGGCAGAGCCTCTGTCTGCTCGGACGGTGCCGGCTTCGAACCCGACTTCCCCAGCGAGGGCTGCCCTGGAGAGCAGATGCCAGTCAGGGTCCGCAAATACTGAGCCGAATGGGCGTTTCTCTGCTGCGGCTGCCCAGCCCGCCGGGCCCTTTCTCCCGACCGTCCAGGGGCCACCGAGCGGCCGCCTCGCCTTCCACTTCGCGGCCTCCGCTCGTTTCCCGCCTGGTCTTGGTGGGCTCCGCGGGGGAAGCACTCCAGTGGCTGCAAGGATCTCACAGCTGCAAGGAGCGCACCGCGGCGGCTGCTCCGAAACCCTTTGGCGCCCCTCCATCAGGAAATCTTTCTAAACAAACATTGGGGGGAAGAGGTGCTTTACAGAACGCAGAAGGTTCCTCCTTCCCCGCGCCAAGCCAAGAGCAGTCGTGCTCGCAACCTGCCAGAACCCCTCCGAGTCCCCAACTCCCTCGCTCCTGCTCGGCTCGCCCCACCATCTTTTGCTCCGGGTGTCCCGGGAGACCTCCAGCACCTTGGCGGGTTCTGCTTCCTGAAAAGCAGACCAGCTTCTTTCTTCTATTCCCATCCCGCCCTTCCTCTCAAAGGAGCCAGAGTTGTGCGCGCACGTGGCGCGCTGCGGGACTTTTCCTCTCCTAGACGCGCGCAAGGGGGGCAGCTCCGCGTTCACTGGGGGTGATTGCCAGGTAAACGCGCAATGCCTTGCTGGCGGCCCAATCCTATGTATGTAGATCCGGGGGCCATTTGGCGGGATGTACAGCGCATGCGGACGTCTGGAAAGTAGTCCTTCTGGAGTTCCGGGCGCCGGAGGGAGTTGGGGCAGCGCCCCGCACCGCGGGTGTGATACTGTGGTCCTCCTTTGGCTCCAGCCCTAAAGACGTGGCTGGCGCAAACGTTGGTTGGCTCAGTGGGGCTTACTCCCAGGTAAGCGCAGCAGCGCTGCCAGGCCAGGCCTGGCGACAGACGCGCTCTGAACGTCTCTTACATGAAGTACTGCAGTACACTGGACAGTACGAGGAGCCCGTAAGACCCTGGAGTGTAACTTGGCCCAGGCGCCCCCCGAATGCCCGCCGGCGCAGAGGACTGCAGCGCCGCCAGATGAAGAGCAAAGCTTCCCGGCCGGGCGCCTCCGAGGCTAAGGGCAAGCAGGCCGCCCGCCCGAGGGCGGATCTGACCACGGCCGGGGCTCGAGAAATGCGTCGCCAAAGCGCGCAGTGCTCGCTTTCTCGAACTTTTCCTTGGCCGGGTCTTTGCGCTGCGCGCAGGTGGCGGTCGACGTTCTTTGCGGCAGAGAAGCAGAGCTGCCTGCGCGCTTCCCTGGCGCCAGCCCCGCAACCAAGGATCGGCCGCAGCGCCGGTCCAGCGCGGGGAGCTGCCCGCCCGCCTTGCCCGGCTGCCCTTCGGATGGGTCGGGCTTGTGCGGGAGAAACTTCACGCTGCCCTTGTGGAGGGAGCTGGCCTTGGAAACAGCTCGTCTCAAGGCAGGCTTTCATCATCTGCAAACGAGGTCGAGGGTGCCTCTGAACATGTGCGGAATGCCTGCTTTGCGTAAGGGCAGCAGGTTCTCTCGCACCCCCCGCATCTGGGAGGAGGGAGCGGAGATTTCTGGGCAGAGGCCGGTTGGCTTCCAGACCCTCCCCAAGGCGGAGCGGCCTTTGTAATGCGAAAGAAAGAAACGAACGAACAGCTGGATGACCCTGCCATCTTCGGCATTCATCTCGCCCCATCCCTCATATTTGTTTCTTTTCTGGATATAACTTCAAACAACTCGTCAACCTTTCTTGACTTCTGCAAATGCGGAGGACCCCTTCGGATCCTTCTGCGGCCAAAAGGCGCGCTTGCAGCTGCAGGTCCTTCCGCTCTCCCAAGCAGTCGAGGGCGAAAATATTCTCCGTAGGAATGAAGCCAATCGTGCGCAGAAGGAAAGGCTTCCCAAAAGACGCGCCACAGAACAGGCTCAGCCTTGCAAAGCCTTAATGCTTGCGCGGTGGTTTTCGGTTGGGAGCAGTCCGGTGCTGCAAGGCGCGCGCACGCGTGGGAAAAGATGGATGTCCGAGCACAGCCAATTTGCAGCCAGCGTCTGCTTTGCGGAGCTTACCTTTTTAAATTGACACAAACTTTTAAAAGAGTGCAGATTGCTTGCTTTGCAAGTGGTGGTGCCGAAAAAGTAGATCAGATTCTTGCTGGAAGTTTTTGGCTGCGTTAGAGCGAAACTTACGGCTTGTGCACACTTTATCGATTTTTCAGCATTTATTTGGGAATAAAAGCTTTGCTTCTTGGCAATATGCTGTTAAAGAGAAGTTCTCTTATGGCACAATCCCATGGATGTTTGCCTGGAAATAAATCCTACGGTGCTCAGTATGAGCTATTTCCTAGTGTGCGTGTTCAGGAATGGAGCCTTAAGCTCCATTGATTTCAACAGAAAAGGTCAACCTGGGTTTTAACCTCTCTTGTTCAAATCAATTGGACTTAAAGGTACCTTTTTATCCTAGGTTAGTTGCCACCTTCCTTCTGTTTTAACATGACCATGATTCTGGGCTCACTACTTTGCCATTCTCTCACTTCATTTACTCCAGAGCAGACCAGCAACCTGACGGCCTGCTTGCTTCTCACTGTTCAAAATAGACCACCCTCCCCACGAAAAAGGTGGTGTGTGTGGTTGCAAAACTTGGCAGCAGGATGTCTCCCTTTCATTTAGAGCAGGTATCTCCAAGCTGGTCCATGGTACACCAGTGGTCCACAAGCTTCATTCAGGTGGCCCATGGCACATTTGTGGTTGAAGACAAGAGATGGCACACTCATCACATTAAATATCCATACTCATTTTTATTGCATTTTTATTGCTTCTTTTATTTCTTATATTGTATTGTATTGCATTACAATTTGAATGCAATGGAAGAAATAAAAATACAATTAAAACTCATATAGCATCTAGCACAGCATATTGCAGTTGCTACAACAGGCAGAAACATTATTAAGTAGCCCACCAAGATCTTCAGCAAGGTTCAAATGGTCCATGGCAGAGGGAGTTTGGAAACCATTGTTTTAGTGACAGCACCACAACAAAGAGTTTAGGGGCACCTTAATTAGCAATACATTTATTATAGCAATTGTGATTTAGACTAACTACTGTGTCTGGAAGCCAGGTTTTTGTCCACTATAGAGCTTCTACCACATATATAAATTAGATTTAAGATTCCCCAAGAAACTTGGGGGGGGGGAGGGTTGTTTGCATTGCAACAATGGACACCTCTGTGGTGTCCATTCCTTGTTGTCTTCATTCCTTGCTGAAATGCCCCCCTTACCCCGCCGGTTGCAAGACTGGGCATTTTAATTTATTTTATTTCACAAAATTTATACAATGCTTGATTGTAAATTGAATCCCCATGTCATTTACAAAAAACTAAAACAAAATTAAAATAATAAGTTAAGCTAAAAACAGATTAAACTTATACATGTCTGAACAAAAAAATTGTTTCTAGCAGGCTTTGAAAACAATAAAGTGGAGATACCTGCCTTATGTCAATAGACATGGAGTTCCAAAGTATGGGTGCCAGCACAGTAAAAGTTTGATTTCTTATAAGTACAGAACAAATGGCACTATCTCATTGCCAGTTGCACAGATCAAAGCGGTTCACTGGACATGTCCCAGGCCGTCCCTCAGAGTCTCAAAGTAACTTATTCTGGAAAATTCCCATGGACTTTATTGGAATGACTAAGTGTTTTAAGGATCACAACTGTACCTCTACCTACAGGAGGAAATCTGTAAAGTGTCCCATGTTTACTTGGCAATAAGTCTCAATTAGTTAATTTAGACTTACTCTCTAGTAACTTTGCTTTCTTCCTAATTTTTAGCACCAGTTCCCAACTTCAGCTTGCCAGCCCATAATATGCACAGTGCATTCAAGTAAGAATCATTCCCCCCACCCCGTCCCAAAATACTATTAAAGAATGTGGGAAGCAATTAAATGATCTCAAAATATTTTAAACTCCTTTTGAGTTTGTTTGGGAGTAAGATGTCTAGCGATTTTGTTTTTTGTGTTATTAAATTTCAGTATCACAGTTGGCTTTTCTAAGCTACGAAGGAATGCAAAGTGCCTGCCATGTTCCCTCCCCCTAGATGTTAAGAACAATTTTTCTGAATTCTGACATTCAGGGAAAATTGCACTAGATTTGAAAAGCAGACTATTCCCAGGAGAAAGGCAGGTAAAGATGATTTTTTACTTATATGAGAAGAGATGTGGCAGTAGCAGTTTTTTTATTTCTTTACTCAATGAATTCTTCCATTTTGTGTAATTTCTGGGAATAAGAAGTTCTATCAGTAATAGGTTTTACTCGTTAATGACAGTTAATGTACACAGTTAAACACAGGCTATCATATCTAAAAGCTCTGGCAAGACACTCTGCTACATTTCTGTCTTCTTTTAAGTCTGGGCGTTTATTTTTCTGGGTTTACTAAAGAGAAAGCCTTGCGACCCATGTCTTAAGGATAAATTGCTAGCCTCATTGATTACATTTCTCAAAGACATGGTGTAATATATTATTATGTATTACACACACATACATATTTTCACAAGCAAAACTGGTGGGATCTTGCCCCCCATGTATCTTAAAACATGCAACTGATACTTTAATGCCATATCACTTCACCACTTTACTTAAGGGATATATGTGTCAACTTGATCCCTTTGAGCTGGAGAACCTGCACTCCTAGGAGTGCCGCACCATGTCCATTCTGTTTGTCAGGAGTCATGCTTGCAGTGTGGCAGCACTTACTCCCTGCTGCTGACAATAGGCTAGTGCCGCCATTGTATTCTGTTAAGTGCCTTTTGGAAGCATTTCTGTTTCAACAGGACGATTCAGACACATGACTAGTTACATGTTTGATTCTCTTTTATTGTTTTTTGATGTTTTAACAATTTTTAAATTATTTGCTTATGTCTTCATTTTTAATTGTGTTTTTGTTACAGATCCCTTGGGAGGAAGGGTGGGATATAATTTGGATACATAAATAATAAAATAAATTAGCATGCTTGACTTGTGACCATTGGTCATCAGTGCACTTAAAATGTTGCCCGATTCCTTATACCCCTGCCTGGCCTTTGCAATCTGCCACTGAAGCCCATCTGATGGTGCTTGGCAGTGTCAATTGAACCTTAACACAAAATTATGCTTTAAGTGTGGGGCCATCGGGATTATGGAACTCTTTAGCTAGAGAAATCAAGTCGGCATCTGTAATGAGCTTCAGGTGTCAACTTAAAACTTGGTTATTTCAGCAAGCATTTATAAAATGATTTCTTGTTTTTATAACCTTCAGATACCCATTTTTCTTTTTCTTTAATGTATTCTGATAGATTTTATTAGTCATACTGTTTTGTTTTTAATTGTGATTCCGTCTGCCTCACAAATATATTCTCTGGAATAGAAATGGACAAGTTATAATAATCTCAACAATGGGAAACAAATCTGAAGCTTTCAATGCAGCAATCAATGTAGAAATGGAAACCTAAAACCATTTGTAACATTTGCAAGAGAAATAAATGCTAGTTAATAATGAAACCAGGTTGGCCTATCCACCATTGGATGAGTCCTCATAACATCTTGCCACATTTTGTGTAACCAGCTTACCTAACTGAATATGCCATAGTTGTCAACTTTTCCCTTTTCTTGCGAGGAATCCTATTTGGAATAAGGGAATTTCCCTTAAAAAAAGGGAAACGTTGACAGCTATGCAGTAGGGCACTAGTTAGATGACACTTGAAGACCAGCTGTATATGTGTGAAGAAAACAAGATTAAAGTGGTAGTATACTGTATATTGAAGGCTTTGAAATATTTCGAAGAATAATCATTTCAAAAGGAAGAACAATTTTGTTTTGCTCACCCCTGTTCTTTGCTCTTTACCTGAGGCATATAGAGTTGGCATAAATCAGATGCACTCCAAATGTAGAACCACCATGATCAGCCTTGCTAGAGGGATGGTTACCATAGTAGGAGGATTTCCTAAGGAGATGTCCACTACTCTGTATCAGAGTTTAGGAGTCTCCTGGGAAAAGTTCTAATTCCTTGGAGAAGGAACTCAACAAAGTGTGTCGCTTTTCCTTGGTGACTCCAGTTGACTCCCGTTGACTAATTGGCCTTTTGGCTATTGGCAATATTACTTTGCAAGAAGTTTGAACGTGTTTTTCCTTCATTTAGGATTGTGCATGACAAAGGCTGTGAATTATTGTTTCAAGGAGATGCACTGCAATTTTGTAGAGTTCAGTTTGTCGTTCAGTAAACATCCTTCCTTTGTTATAGTGGATGTGTTAGAGATTCAAGGCCTCAGCAATGGGAGATATTATTTGCCCTTTCTATGAATAGTCACATTTAAAAAAATAAAAAATAAAAAATAAAGCCTCTTACTCTTTTTTTTCTTAGGGAAACTTTTTTTTTAATGCAGGCAGTGATAACCAGTTGCTCAGTATTTAGTGAACCTGTATGCAGCTTCCAGTGTTCTGGCCAGTGAGTGTAAAGCAACAAGGATGACTGACAAGCACATGGCCACTTGGCATTAATTTCAAAAAAATATAAACATGATTTAACAAATTAAGGGTGCAAACCTATGATCCCTGGAAGGGCATCCCAGGGACCAGGAGACAGATTGGCTCTACCTTTTTGGCATCAGAAACAGAGCTAGGATGTTGAAGAGGGAGATCCACTCCAACTCTGCTGGCTCCTCCAAAGTCATGTTTCAGCCTTTGGTAGGAGGCAGCTTGGATCCCAAGGATCAGAAGCACCCCCCACCCAGGTCCAACAATGCAAAGCCCAAACTGGGGGAAAGTGGATACACAATCCTGAGTGAGTCTAAATCCCTCTCTTTCCCCTGCATAAAAACAAAACAAAACCCAGAGTAATATAAGAGTGTTCCTCTGCCTTTACTTCAAATATTCCATCCTGCCAGCTTGAGCCAGGCTTAATATAGGATAAGACAGTAGAACAGCCTTGTTCTCATCCCCCACCTTCACCACTTTAGGATTACAGTCCCCAAAGCTTTTAACAGATGAGGGTATTGGGATTTAGTTTTTTGCTGTTTCCCGTTGATGATCACCACCACCACCACAATACCCTTGTAACTATCCAGATAGTAAACATCCTCATTTAAGGTCCAATGTGTACAATGAACCAAGATACGTCCTTCTCTGCTATGGCTCCTTGTCTGTGGGATGCTATCTCCATGGAAGGCTTAAGTGGCACCAACTTTGTTTACTTTTCAACACCAGGTGGAAGATTTTTTTGTTCTACAAGACTTCTTAGTGTTTTTTACTTTTCAATTTTATCAGGTTCTGTTTTTTAATCTTCCACTCCTTCCATTGTTGTAATACCAAACTTTTGGCTGCCAAGAAGGCATACAAAGCCCAGTTATGTTGCTCCTCCATGAAGGCCCACAGCGCTGGAATATATTGAGTATATGTAGCCTGAGCATCCAAGAATTTTATGTATTTTTCCAGGATCAAGGTGATACAGACAATGACTTCTGTCCAGAACAGTGCCACTATAGGGCATGACCAGACCATATGCTTCAGTGCCTCCCCTGGTGTGCCACAGTGACACGCCTGAGAAGTGATGAGGCATGCCTGAAAGACACATCTTTGCTGAATTAGGTATAATCAGAGGGCTATGGAATCTATGGCCTTTTTTTTAAAAAAAAATAAATTTTTATTAATTTTCCAACACATATTAAATAACAATACAAGACAATACAAAAACAAACACACATAAACATGTATAATTTCTTAACCTTCTTTTCCTTAAACCTTCTTTCAACGACTTCCCCATACCTCCTTTTTCTGCATCCTTGTTTTAAATTTTTCCAGCAACCTCTAATTTTATTTACTTATGGCACTTCCTTTAAATCCTTTTTCCCATATCCAATTGTTTATCGCTGCAATTCTATTTTGCATTACTCAAAACATTTTAGCACTCATTAATTTTACAACAGTTCTTAAGGTAAACTTTGAATTTCTTCCAGTCTTCTTCCACCGTCTCTTTCCCTTGGTCTCGGATTCTGCCGGTCATCTCAGCCAGTCCCATGTAATCAATCACCTTTGTCTGCCATTCTTCCAGTGTGGGTAGTTCTTGTGTCTTCCAGTACTTTGCTAAAAGTACTCTTGCTGCTGTTGTCGCATACATAAAAAACATCCTATCTTTCTTTGACACCAATTGGCCTACCATGCCCAAGAGAAAGGCCTCTGGTTTCTTCACGAAAGTGCATTTAAGCACCTTTTTCATTTCATTATAGATCCTTTCCCAGAAAGCCTTAATCTTTGGGCATGTCCACCAAAGGTGATAAAAAGTACCTTCAGTTTCGTTACATTTCCAACATTTGTTATTGGGCAAATGGTAAATTTTTGCAAGCTTGACTGGGGTCATGTACCACCTATAAATCATTTTCATAATATTCTCTCTTAAGGCATTACATGCCGTAAACTTTATACCGGTGGTCCATAACTGTTCCCAGTCTGCAAACATAATGTCATGTCCAATGTCCTGTGCCCATTTAATCATAGCTGATTTAACCATCTCATCCTGTGTATTCCATTTCAACAGCAAGTTATACATTCTTGACAGATTCTTAGTACTGGATTCCAAAAGCTCTATGGCCTTTTAACTATGTTGTATACAGGAGGTATTGTTTTTCTTTTTGTTCTTATGTTGCGTAGTTTTGTGTTTTTATATTGTAAACTGCCCTGCAATCTTCAGATGAAGGATGGTATAGAAATTTAATAAATAAACAAACAACAACAAAAACATATACAGTGGTACCTCGGGTTACATATGCTTCAGGTTACAGACTCCGCTAACCCAGAAATAGTGCTTCAGGTTAAGAACTTTGCTTCAGGATGAGAACAGAAATCATGCTCCAGCAGCACGGTGGCAGCAGGAGGCCCCATTAGCTAAAGTGGTGTTTCAGTTTAAGAACAGTTTCAGGTTAAGAACGGATTTCCGGAACGAATTAAGTACTTAACCCGAGGTACCACTGTAAAAACCCTATAGAGGTGGAAACAGTTTACCATTGCTCCAAGTGCACAGGACAGTCTAGCGGCCTGCTCCCCTCCTCCCTTGGGCCACTCATGCCAAATTTCCCGTTACTGGGTTGGGAGAAGCTTGACTGAAAGGGAGATTTAGTACTCTGCCACCAGATTAATTGTGAAATAATTTAAACGTCTTAGATAAAGATGGCTTCAAGCAAAGCTGCATATCCATGAATCTTCTGCGCTATTTGGCTGAAAGGTTCATGTGTTTCTCTTTTCAGAACTGGAAGCTTTTCATCTTCAAGGCGGAACCTTTCACATTCCCCTCTCACTTAGGAGATCATGTGTGAATGAATGGCCGTGTAACCTGTATTCTTAAGGGACTGGATTCTGACAGTTCTTGCACCTCTTCAGCCTTTTAAAAAAAGAAAAAGTAACAGAAAATAAAAAAGAGCCAGTGTGTCCCCCCCCCCGCCGCCCTTTTAAATTGGTTGCAATGAGCTTAGTAATTAACTTTAATTATCTCCTATTATCTTGAGATGCCAGTGAGATGCCAAGCAGCAATTGTCAGTGGATGCTGGATTGGACTGTTGCAAAATCTTTGGGAGGCTCCCAGATTCTTTCCATCCCAAGCCAGGGGCGCAGACTGCAGGAGCCCTGAGTAGGGTGTAAGTTAGGTTACAAAGGATGCCATTAAAGACCAGCTCATACACAGGCAAGGGAGAAGCTCCTTCGCTGGCTTATCAGGCGTATATGTTAGCAGCAGCAGCAGCAAGACTTTTAAAATGCATGCACAAGACCTTCAGAGATGTATAATCCTAGATTTTAAGTATAATATTTGTTGACAGCCTTTTGCAAGTTCCAAAAGTGGATTAAAAAACATCTATCAATGGTTGTTACCCATTCTATGTTCAATCTTAGTTGCTGTGTTTTATGTTTTTATTCTGCTCTTAAGGATTTTGCTGCTTTTAGTGCCCTCTTGAATCTTTTTCTTTTAAAAGCTGATTCTACTTATTACATTTTGAAATTGTGTAAGCCACCCAGGCAATTTGATTGGAGGGTGGGGTATAAATCCCTTTATGGTGCAATCCTATACATGTTTACTCTGAATATGTTGTTGTTGTTGTTCATTGAATTTATATACGGCCCTAGACCCAGAGGTCTCTTCAGCAGAGCTTCCTCACAGATAAGTCTGCATAGGATTGCAGGCTCATTCATGCATCAAATGGTTGCAGTTCAGTTCATTTAGGAACTGTTTACATGTGGGGGCGGGGAGAGAGAGCTGACAAAAAAAATCACATCTGGCAACCAATGTGCCCCTTTCATTTTAGATAGTACATGGGTAAAGGTAAAGGTTAAGGGACCCCTGACCATTAAGTCCAGTCGTGGCCGACTCTGGAGTTGCGACGCTCATCTCGCTTTACTGGCTGAGGGAGCCGGCGTACAGCTTCCGGGTCATGTAGCCAGCATGACTAAGCCGTTTCTGGCAGAACCAGAGCAGCGCACGGAATCGCCGTTTACCTTCCCACCGGAGTGGTACCTATTTATCTACTTGCACTTTGACGTGCTTTCGAACTCCTAGGTTGGCAGGAGCAGGGACCGAGCAACGGGAGCTCACCCCGTCGCGGGGATTTGAACCGCCAACCTTCTGATCGGCAAGTCTTAGGCTCTGTGGTTTAACCCAGAGCACCACCCATGTCCCAGTACATGGGTAGATGAGTCTAAAAAGCCCGGGACACAAATTTTCACAGCCCTCTAGCAGCTGTTGGGGCTCATTTACCAGAAGTAATGTATTTAGCATTCACTCTAGAAGTGTATACTCGATTCTGACCAATTTTAGCCTCCTAGAACAAAATATATATCAGGATTAACCCCCCCCCCCAAGAAATATATATATCATGCAACCATAGAATCATAGAATTGTACAGTTGGAAGGGACCCCAAGGGTCATCTAGCCCACCCCACTGCAAATATGACAATAAAACCTTCAAACACGAGAGAAAAGAAAATGCTTCCATTTCAGAGAGAGAAACACCCTCCCACTGTATATAGGTCTCATGATTCACACTGTCACTAAAGAGAAAAAAATGCAGATAAACTGTCTCATCTGGGCCTGAGTGTTATGTATAATCAAATGCAAAAAGTATCAGCTACAGGAACAAATGTACTGTGTAAACAATACAAGGAAAACTGTATGTGTCTGCCCAAATGGTGTCCTAATAATAATACAGTAATAATAATATACCCTGCACTTCTGACGGGGTTGCCCCAGCCACTCTGGGTGGCTTCCAACACATACGGTATAAAAACATTTAAAAACTTCCCGATACAGTACTGGGCTGCCTTTAGATGTCTTCTAAAAGTTGTATAGTTCTTTATCCCTGTAACATCTGATGGAAGGCTGTCCCACAGGGAGCGTGCCACTACAGGGAAGGCCCTCTGCCTGGTTGCCTGTAGCTTCACTTCTCACAGTCAGGGAACCACAGGAGGGCCGTCGGTGGTGGACCTCATTGTCTGGGGTGGATGGTGGTGGTGGAGATGCTCCTTCATGTCTGCAGGGCTGAGGTCATTGAGCGTTATAAAGGTCAGTACCAACAAGTTGAATTGTGCTTGGGGACATACTGGGAGTCAGTGTGGAGCCCTTAGGCCTGGTATTATATGGTCCTGGTAGCTGCTGCATTCTGGATTAGTCGTAGTTTCTTAGCCACCTTCAAAGGTAGCTCCACATAGAGCGTGTTGCCGTAGTCCAAGCAGGAGATAACCAGGGCATGTACCACTCTGGCAAGACAATGCTCAGGCAGGTAGGGTCTCAGTTGGCATCCAGATGGAGCTGGCAGACAGCTGTCCTGGACACAGAATTAACCTGGTCCTTCAGTGGCACAGTTACTCCATTCAGGACCAGGATTAAAATGAACCATGGAAGTGGGGGAAGGGAAGTTGATGTTAAATGTGTTGTTTGTGCTTCAGTGAATGTGAATGTGGAAAACCTGTAAAAGTGACAATTGTGTGTGCGTAGGACAGCAGTAGTGTGGAGAAGCATCGTGGAACAAATTAAAACAGAATAAATCCATGACTAATACACTATTATTGAGTCAAGAACATGTTGCAGAATACACCCGCAATAAAACACCAGTCTGAAGGAGCCCTTCCTCACCCACTTGCCCATTGTATCCTCACAACAACCCATAGGTAGGTTAGGCCAAGATGAAGCAGTGAAATTCCTGCTCAGACATGAACCTGGATCTCTCCAGCCTCAGTCTGGCACACAAACCATTATGACGCGCTGACTCTCATTTGCATTCTGTGTCATCTTTTGAGAGGTGAGGCAGGGTCTGGATTTTGCAAGGTGTATTTTCACAATCCCTGGCAAAACTGGGACCTGGCTTTCAGGCTCTAGCATATATTACACATCATTCATCATTATTGCCTTAAGTCATTTCCCATCGAGCAGCTGCTTTCAAATCAGTCTCCATCAATAATGCCCAAACTGTATGCCAGGGCATACCTAAGTATTCTGCAAGGGAACAACTTGTGCCCTCCAAGAAATAAATTATGTAAATATGATAAAGAACTTTTTTTTTAAATACACCAAACTGCCCCAAAGTAAAGTGCTGGGATGAATGAAAAGCAACTAAGCAGAGGAACGCAAATGCCATAGGGCTGTTTGCCTTGATTTAAAGCCAGTTCATGGACTGGGAATTGGCTCATGTTAGAGATCTAACTACCTGTATTTTGCATAAGAGTGATGCTTGGATAGGAGAAAGAACAAAGAGTTTTGTGGAGGCATATTACTGATAGATTCATTGTAAAACAAGCTTTTGTGAACTATAGTGAGGTCTCATGACTTACAAACCTGTTGATCAGTGTGGAGGAACCTGAGGCCTGGGGCCCAAATGTCACCAGCGCCAAACCTCGCTGTCTGGTCCTTCAAACTTTCCCTAGGCCACCCCTTTCACTGCCTGTGCTATGCCCTCCCCCCAGGGGTTTTTGTTTGGCGGGAATGTATCGCTTGGGTAGAAGACAGAGGTGTGTGTGTGTTTGTCCATTCGTGTGAGAAACTGGCCTACTGCACAATGGTAAAATCTACATTTGATCCTCCACCCACTTCTGCCTCTTCCTCTGCTGGCATGCAACCCTTATAAGGTTACTCAGGAACGTGGCCTCTGGCCTGAAAAAAATTACCCATCTCTCTGCTATTGATTAAGCCTATGGCTAAGATTAGTTGAGACAGAAAATCTTAGGGTATCAGTTGAGAGAAAGGGGGGAACGAAAGGAAAACCCAACCTAAAGCCAGACAAAGAAAGTGGTATGGGGGGGGGAGAGATGGTTGTTCCGGGTGCAAAATTGTTAGGGGCACAAAATTTCCTTTTTTTTTTTTTGATAATATTTTTTATTAAACAATTTTTATATTAACACAAACAAAACATACAAAAACAAACAACAAACATTAACAGAACAAAAAACAAGTACCATTTCATGTCCTAATTTCTTAAACCTTACTTCCTCGACTTCCTCTTGCTTCCCGTTTCTGTATTCCAAGTTCTTACAATTATTCAGCGAATCTTCCCTTATTTTACTGTAAATTTATGTTAATCATCCTTATTCTCTCTGTCTTAACCATTACTAATAGTAACCATTTATTTTAAGCCCAACATCATTCTAGCTGTCATTAATTTTATAGTATTTCTTTAAGTAATCCTTAAACTTCTTCCATTCCTCTTCCGCCGCTTCTCTTCCCTGGTCTCGGATTCTGCTCGTCATTTCTGCCAAACCCATGTAGTCCATCACCTTCATCTGCCATTCTTCCAGTGTGGGTAGATCCTGTGTCTTCCAGTACTTTGCAATAAGTATTCTAGCTGCTGTTGTAGCATACATTAAAAAAATTGTATCTGTCTTTAACACCCCCTGGCCGACAATACCCAAGAGAAAGGCCTCTGGTTTCTTGGGGAAAGTATATTTAAATACCTTTTTCAGTTCATTATAAATCATTTCCCAGAATGCCTTAATCTTCGGGCACGTCCACCAGAGGTGAAAGAATGTACCTTCCTTTTCTTTACATTTCCAACATTTATTATCAGGCAAATGGTAGATCTTTGCAAGCTTGACTGGGGTTATGTACCACCTATAAATCATTTTCATTATATTTTCTCTTAAGGCGTTACATGCCAGGGGCACAAAATTTCCATACCCGGTGCTGCCTCACTACAGCTGTACGCTTCCGCCACTAGGCTCCATTGAAAATCGCTTCTTTGTGTGAACCAGAAGTGACCTCTCCAGACAACGGAACAATTCTTTTTTCATCTCTGTGGCTGCAATCTCCAGGGTGACATGTACACCGTTAGGCAGTTGAATGTGCATGCATATTCTGTCTGTTTCCATCCTTTCCCCCCACGGCCCTGGGCCCTGGTAACCCACGCTATGCCACTGGCTCAAGCCCCTAACAGGTTATAACAAAGTATCCTGGAGTAGGGAAATTAGGGTTCAGAAGGGGCCTCTCATGATCTCAAGGAGGATGTTTCAGGAGAAAGAAAACAATGTCTTCCCACTTCTGCCCCACAACCCAGGCCATCTAGCAATAAAAATGCTCAGGCTCCATGCAAGAAACCCCTCATCACTATAGAATTTATGGGAGAGGGGGTAAGAAGGTCAAAGGGTGTAATTTTCCTTATCTGGAATCCCCCTTCCTTGTGAGTCTTCAGCATGATTTTAAGGCCACTTTTCCAGAGTGGTTGTTGCCCTGAACAAGAGCATTCTTTTTGGGTTGCACTAGTGCTTTTTAGGCATTAATGTCTGCACGGTTCGGATATTGTGGAGAAACAGCAGGGCCACCAAACTGCCACTATTCTGCAGGATCTGAAAACAAGGTCAGTGACGTTAAGGAACATTAAGATATATTAAAAGATATATTTTTTGGTGGAGCTAGCTCTGGGGCCTCCATTGTTGGTACCTTCTGTGTCACTGATAGACTCCTGGGTCATGACAGTTTTAATTGTATTTGTTCAAACATTCATTATCCTAGTTCCTAGAGCACCTTATGAAATGAAACATTAAAAATGCAGTCTGAGTGCACATCATACGTTGTGTTTTGCAGGTGAAAAAGTACTTTATTTTATAAGTCCTGAATTACCACAAACGTTTGGGTGACCCTGAATAGACAGGACATTAAAAGTACAAGACATGGACAAACATCTTTTTTCACACTGTTCATAATTTTGTAAACTCATATTAGGAATCATAAGAAGCTGCTGTGTACTGAGTCAGACACTACTGGTCCATTTATTATCCGCACCAGCTGAGCTGGCAGCAGCTCTCTAGAATTTCAGACTGGTGTCTCTCCTAGCCCTGCCACAAAGCCAGTGTTGTATAGTGGAGGGTCTGAGACCTGGGAGATGAAGGTTCAAATTCTGACTCAGCCATGAAGTTTGCCAGATGGCCGTGGGCCAGTCACTGCCTCTCAGTGGGTTATGGGAATTAAATGAGGAGAGTGAGAACCAAATATGCCACTTGGAGCCCCTTGGGGAAAAGATGGAATATAAATGCAATAAATAAGTACCCGGAGATGCCATGGATTTAACCTGGGACCTTCTGCATGCAAAGCAGCGACTACCCCTCCCTTTGATATGCTGTATTGTGTCTCTTGTTGGGCTTATCCACAAGTACCTTTTGCCCCACTCTTTCCAGGCACAGGTCCATGCTTTAAAGTTCTGTGTTTTAGCATTTCATTTTTTCTGCACCAAGTTTTCTCCGCAAAACCTGCTCTTTAGTGCTCAATTGGAGCAAAGGTTCTCTCCCCCCACCCCCATCCCAGAAGCGCCTCATGCCTTTCCTCTTGCGCCTGAAAACTGTCCATTTCCAGTACCATGATAGTCTTGGGATTGGGATGCATAGAACTTGGTGGCCTCAACAAGATGACTCTGAATCTTGTGTGCCTGAGGCTGAGGTAAGTAGCAGAGGCAGGAGTGGGGGAACAGGGCATACAGGAAACCACAGGCCAGTGCTAGCTGAAATGGAGCAAACTGCCCCCAACAGCCCTCTCCCTTGTGAGCAGCTGGATGGCAGAGCAAAGGAGGTCATGATGATCTGCTGGATGAGTAAGAGAAGGACACCAGGCCCAGGGTGGTGGGAGTGCACATTTAATTCCCCACACCCAGAAGGCCCTACACTGACTGTGGTGGGGTAAGTGTGATGCAATGCTTTGGATGTAGTGCTATCAGCCCTCACATGCTCTCACTCCTCAATTTTCATTGTCTTTGAGTTCCTTAAAATGTCATAAAAGTGGAGGAGGGGAGAAAGTATGAGAGGGAGAGAACAGGAGTGATGCTGTGCTAAGGCCTGGCTTCTCTGCACAGAAATGCTGTGACTAATGCTCCCAGTTGGCCAAAAAAGGCAGTGTAATCAAAACACTTTTTTTTAGTCCTTAAAGTTAGTCATTCTGCAAGCAGGAATCTAAGCAGGCAGAGATGAAGGAAAAACCGAACTGCCTGAGCACTGCATTGTGCAACAGGCCAGGCGCTTAGCTAGGAATGCTTCAGCTCTCTCCGGAATGTTTGTAGCATTTAATTTGGGAAAGGAGCTGCATCCGGGGAGTGATGGCCAAAGGGACGGTAGGGTGGCGAAAACAGTGAGTCTGACCTGGAGCTTTTCATTGGTGTTTGGAAATGAAAGAACACTATCCTGTTGGCCCAACAAGATTATTCTTCCACTCGAACACCTGCTTGCATCAAAAAATAAGATGAAAAGTGTGGTCATGACTGGGCCAGGGAATCTAAGGCAAGAGCAGATTGGTTAAACTAACACCTTAATTCAGCCACATCTTACTGCCACCACAAATGTGCCAAAAGCAGGGTTTTTCTCCTGTTTTTTTATATGCTTTATTGGTTTTAAAAACTGTGTAACATAAGTAATCAACAGAAAATAAAAATAAACAAACATTCATTCCATAGTTGGTGCTTGTTGTATGTAACATTTTGTAGGAGGCTGGTGCAGGTGGGCTGAATCTGATGAGAGAAAGGGCTGCAGCTCAGGGGCAGAACATCTGCTTTGTGTGTGGAAGGTCCCCAGTTCAACCCCCAGCATCCCCTGCTAGGATGAAACTCTGCAGAGCTGCTGTCAATCAGTGTAGGCAATACTGAGCAAAATGGAAGAAGAGGAGGAGAAGAAGAGTTTGGATTAGATATCCCACTTTATCACTACCCGAAGGAGTCTCAAAGCGGCTCACATTCTCCTTTCCCTTCCTCCCCCACAACAAACACTCTGTGAGGTGAGTGGGGCTGAGAGACTTCAAAGAAGTGTGACTGGCCCAAGGTCACCCAGCAGATGCATGTGGAGGAGCGGAGACGCGAACCCGGTTCCCCAGGTTACGAGACTACCGCTCTTAACCATTACACCATACTGGCTCTCTGGACCGTTGGCATGATTCAGTATAAGACACCTTCCTATGTTATGGGCTAGGTATATGGTGAAGTAACCATGTGACCCCTTCACCTATGAGTCACATCTACCCCATTCATTTAAAGCATGTGGCTTCCCACAAAGAATCCTGGGAACTGTAGTTTAGCCCTTGCAGAGCTACAATTCCCAGCACTCTGAACAAACTACAGTTCCCATTACAGTGGTACCTCGGGTTACAGACGCTTCAGGTTACATACGCTTCAGGTTACAGACTCCGCTAACCCAGAAATGTTACCTTGGGTTAAGAACTTTGCATCAGGATGAGAACAGAAATCGTACTCTGGCAGCATGACAGCAGCAGGAGGCCCCATTAGCTAAAGTGGTGCTTCAGGTTAAGAACAGTTTCAGGTTAAGAACGGACCTCCAGAACAGATTAAGTTCTTAACCCGAGGTACCACTGTATTCTTTGGCAAAACCTGTGTACTTTAAATGTATGGTGTGGATATGAACTATGTGCCAGAATTTGTCTAGATCCATTCAACCCTTACTTGCACCATACCAGCTTAGCTCTGCAAAGAGACTTTCAGTCTAGCATGCCAGCCATAATATTGATTCTTATTTCAGGATAAGATGTCTTGTATTGCAGATTTCTAAACACATAGAAGGAAGATAGCTTAGCGGTTGAGCATATGCATTGCCTGCACAAGGTCTCCAGGTTCAGTCATGGCCTTGGAGTTGGGCTTCACATCTCAGGGATGAGGCCATGAAGAACTGGAGGGGGAGAGGGAATTGGCTGCAGAGCCGGACACACTGGTCTCCAGTGCCCCAGAAGCTCCAGTGCAGGAAGAGACCGTCCTGCCAGCCCGTCTCCAGCCTGTGGTCACATTACCACTCTGAGCACTGCACAATTGCCAATAAGCCACCTCGCTGCAGAAATCTATGGCTGCTGAAGCAGGCAAGACCCTTTTAGTCACATTAACTCATTTCACTTGCGGGTGCAGCTAGCCACCCACACTGAGCTGCCATCTTATTTAAGGTTCAGTCAGGGGTTATGTGTTGAAGCAACATGTTAAACTTGTTTCAGCTTGAGTGACACACAGAGCTGTCTGTTCTGAATGCCAGGCACCTCTCTGCAAGAGCCATCACCTGGAGCAGAAGAGGTTTGATCCCTGGTATCTACAGTGTTGAAAGGAATCTTGGATTACAGAACCTGGAAAGGAGTTTGCATGAAGCCTAGCTGACCAGCTGCCAATCACAGTTGATAATGTGGGATTAGGTAAGCAAATGGCCTTGACATTCTCATTTGTGTTTAATGCCAATTCATTTAAAGTTTGCTGTAAAAAAGCAGTGGTGAGGCTTGGGCTTCTACAGTCTCTCTTCTACCCCACCCCAGTGATTTCTTAACTAATGCACTTTGCATGTGAATGTAGAAAATTATGTTTCACTGAGAAAGAGGAAGAAGGGAGGTGAAGTTGGTGGGAATACATGAGCCTGAGAGTTGTCACTGTTAATTTATTCACTAAATTTGCATGCCACCCTTCACCTGAAGATCAAAGGGAAGTTCACAACATAAAAATACAAAATAAAAAACACAAAATACATAGTGAAAAAACAGCAAAACAAAGCAGTAACCCCACTCCCATAGACACATTTAAAAGGCCATAGAATGTTAATCAGCCCAAAGCCTGGCTGAAGAGAAACTTGCCTGGGGAGAGCATTCCACAAACGTGAAGCCACTGCAGAAAAGGCTGTTCCCGTGTTACCACCCTCTGGAGAAGGCACACAAAGAAGGGCCTCAGATGATGATCCAGCGGCGTAGCGTGGGTTGTCAGCACCCGGGGCAAGGCAAGTAATTTGCGCCCCCTAACCCGGGGCAAGGCAAGTAATTTGCGCCCCCTAACCCGTGGATTTGCGCCCCCTAACCCTACAAATCTATGCCTATGAATGATGGTCCCTCTCTCTCTCTCTTTCTCATATTCCAATTGATTCCCATTTCCGCCGATCGATCCCCGAAGCTCTCACCCAGCGAAATTCGTGCGTAATTACGCTTCGCCATCCCTAATCCTGCCGCTTCCACCGGGAAATCATGACGGTGCGTTTCTCCTCTCCAAACTTTCCCCGGCCCTTTGCCGGCCGGCGCAGCCCTTTTGGCTACGAGCTCCCCTCCTTCTCTGCCCGCTTCCGACCCCACCTCCCCGTCCAGCCTCCCTACCTCCTGAAAAAAGGCGACGGCGCCGAGCAGGACACCCCCGCGGCCATCGGAGAGAGGCGGGGCCGAGGGAGGCAAGCCAATGGGCGAGGCGGGGGTAGGTGGCCACGGGGGCGGGCACTGCCGCAGTCCTCGGGTGGGCAAGGTAGGAGCAGGCGGAGGCTGGCCGGCTGCTCTGACAATAGGGGCGGGCCGAGGGCACGACGCGGCTGGGCCCTCTGGACTCGCGCCCCCCCCAGATGTTGCGCCCGGTGCGGCCGGCACCCCTGGCACCCCCCACGCTACGCCACTGTGATGATCACAGGGTTTAGGTCAGTTCATATTGATTCACAACTCACTCACATCACACCAAATCATATGAAGCGGCTCCCAGAGCCATTTATTAAGTTCAATAATCAGGCAGTCTTTGCCCCCAGGTTTAGAATCTAAAAGAAAAAACACAAGGGAGTGGGATGGAATGGAAACAATTCAAGGGTGGGGGGAGGAGCTAAACTTTGCTGAGCTGATGGAGTGTCCTGGCTTTGCTTCCTCTACGATAGCCTGATGGAAGGGCAGCTGCCAGATGGCCGTAATAGAGGGAGGAGCCTTTAACTTCTGAAATATCAGGAAGCTTTGCTTCCTTCAGCAAAATCTGATCTTGTCTGGGTCTGGAGCATGGGTGGGGCCCTCCATAAATTGCTGGATTCAGCCCCAGCCAGCATGACTAGTGGCCATGGATGACAAGGGCTGTAGTCTGGCATACATTTCCTTGATGGAAAGAGGGACGTCCTCTGGCCACATCTAGAGCACTACAAGTTCCCCCTGGGAGTATTCCTTCTCCCTGCTTCTCTTCCTCAAGTTTATCTCCCACAGGACTTAGGCAGAATCACTTCGCAGTTGTGTTTAAAGCACAGTTTTTACCCATAATGCAAAAGCATACCCTTCAATACTTTTTGGAAGGAAATGTATACACTTGTCTTGTGTAATGAAGAATGAATCCATATCCTGATTGTGAGTAGGCTGAAAGTGGTCTGGTAGTGTACACTGGCAAATAATATTTGAAACCTGAACTTCAAAATAGGCGTTTCCCTACATCACACTCCCAAGATCCTAAAACTTTATTACTTAGTGCACTACAAAGGGTTCCTCCACATAGTTACCCAAAGTGATTACCAATATTATTTTACCTGCTTTGACATTCTTGCACACTCATGCTCTACAGCCTGTGTGAAAGCCGCTTGTTTGTTAACTAGGCATCATGTGCAATTAGGAGACAGTGTTCTCTTTGCTATGTGGATAGCCGTGCTTCTGTTAGCCACTTAGAATCATAGAATCATAGAATCATAGAATCATAGAGTTGGAAGAGACCACAAGGGCCATCGAGTCCAACCCCCTGCCAAGCAGGAAACACCATCAGAGCACTCCTGACATATGGTTGTCAAGCCTCTGCTTAAAGACCTCCAAAGAAGGAGACTCCACCACACTCCTTGGCAGCAAATTCCACTGTCAAACAGCTCTTACTGTCAGGAAGTTCTTCCTAATGTTTAGGTGGAATCTTCTTTCTTGTAGTTTGGATCCATTGCTCCGTGTCCGCTTCTCTGGAGCAGCAGAAAACAACCTTTCTCCCTCCTCTATGTGACATCCTTTTATATATTTGAACATGGCTATCATATCACCCCTTAACCTCCTCTTCTCCAGGCTAAACATGCCCAGCTCCCTTAGCCGTTCCTCATAAGGCATCGTTTCCAGGCCTTTGACCATTTTGGTTGCCCTCCTCTGGACACGTTCCAGTTTGTCAATGTCCTTCTTGAACTGTGGTGCCCAGAACTGGACACAGTACTCCAGGTGAGGTCTGACCAGAGCAGAATACAGTGGCACTATTACTTCCCTTGATCTAGATGCTATACTCCTATTGATGCAGCCCAGAATTGCATTGGCTTTTTTAGCTGCCGCGTCACACTGTTGGCTCATGTCAAGTTTGTGGTCAACCAAGACTCCTAGATCCTTTTCACATGTAGTGCTCTCAAGCCAGGTGTCACCCATCTTGTATTTGTGCCTCTCATTTTTTTTGCCCAAGTGCAATACTTTACATTTCTCCCTGTTAAAATTCATCTTGTTTGTTTTGGCCCAGTTCTCTAATCTGTCAAGGTCGTTTTGAAGTGTGTTCCTGTCCTCTGGGGTGTTAGCCACCCCTCCCAGTTTGGTGTCATCTGCAAATTTGATCAGGATGCCCTTGAGTCCATCATCCAAGTCGTTGATAAAGATGTTGAATAAGACCGGGCCCAAGACAGAACCCTGTGGCACCCCACTAGTCACTCTTCTCCAGGATGAAGAGGAACCATTGATGAGCACCCTTTGGGTTCGGTCAGTCAGCCAGTTACAAATCCACTGAGTGGTAGCATAGTCAAGACCGCATTTTACCAGCTTCTTTACAAGAATATCATGGGGCACCTTGTCAAATGCCTTGCTGAAATCAAGGTAGGCTACATCCACTGCGTTCCCTTCATCTACCAGGCTTGTAATTCTGTCAAAAAACGAGATCAGGTTAGTCTGACATGACTTATTTTTCAGAAATCCATGCTGACTATTGGTGATCACAGCATTCCTTTCCAGGTGCTCACAGACTGTTTGCTTAATGATCTGCTCCAGAATCTTCCCTGGTATTGATGTCAGACTGACTGGGCGGTAATTATTTGGGTCCTCTCTTTTCCCCTTTTTGAAAATAGGGACAACATTTGCCCTCCTCCAGTCTGCCGGGACTTCGCCTGTTCTCCAGGAATTCTCAAAGATGACTGCCAGTGGTTCTGAAATCACATCTGCCAGTTCTTTTAATACTCTTGGATGCAGTTCATCTGGCCCTGGAGACTTGAATACATCTAGACTAGCCAAGTATTCTTGTACTATCTCCTTAGTTATTCTGGGCTGTGTTTCCTCTGCTGAATCATTTGCTCCAAATTCTTCAGGTCGGGCATTGTTTTCTTTATCGGAGAAGACTGAGGCAAAGAAGGCATTGAGGAGTTCAGCCCTTTCTGTGTCCCCTGTTTGCATTTCACCATCTTCTCCTCTGAGTGACCCCACTGTTTCTTTGTTCTTCCTTTTGCTACGAACATACCCATAAAAGCCTTTTTTGTTGCTTTTAACCTCTCTAGCAAGCCTGAGTTCATTCTGTGCTTTAGCTTTTCTGACTTTGTGTCTACACGTGCTGGCTATTTGTTTGAATTCCTCTTTGGTGGTTTCCCCCCTTTTCCATTTTTTGTACACATCCTTTTTAAATCTTAACTCAGTTAAAAGTTCTTTAGATAGCCACCCTGGCTTCTTTAGGCACCTTCCATGTTTCCGTCTCATTGATATTGCCTGAAGTTGTGCTTTTACTATCTCCCTCTTAACAAACTCCCAGCCATCATGAACTCCCTTTCCTTTTAGTATTACTGTCCATGGGATCTCACCCAGCACTTCCCTAAGTTTTATGAAGTCGGCTTTCTTAAAGTCGAGAAATTGAGTCCTAGTATGCTTGGCTGCTCCTTTCCGCTGTATAGTAAACTTCAGAAGAGCATGATCACTCGCGCCTAATGATCCTTCCACTTCTACCCCACTAACCAGGTCATCAACATTGGTTAGGACCAGATCTAAAATGGCTGTTCCTCTTGTAGCTTCTCCCACTTTCTGGACAATGAAGTTGTCTGCAAGGCCAGTGAGGAATCTGTTTGACCTTATGCTCTTGGCTGAGTTTGACATCCAACAAATATCCGGGTAATTGAAGTCCCCCATTACTACTATCTCCCTTCCTTTTGCATGCTTGGCCATCTGTTCCAGGAAGGCATCATCTATGTCCTCCGTTTGGCTTGGGGATCTATAGTAAACTCCCACAATGAGGTCACTGTTATTCTTCTCTCCCTTAATTTTGACCCAAATGCTCTCACTTTGGCTTTGAGGTTCTAAATCTTGGATCTCTTCACAGGTATACACATCCCTGACATATAACGCCACTCCTCCTCCTTTCTTGTCTGGTCTGTTTCTCTGAAATAGATTGTATCCCTCCATTATTACATTCCAATCGTGGGACTTCCTCTCTCCATCTTTTCAAAATCCCATGAGATGTGCAGTCCAGTACTTGGGCTGGTGGGCAAAATTGTTTCATGCATATACTAGTTTGCTAATAGGATTCAGAAAGAAATGGAATTAGGTTTGATGTATATGTGTTTGGAAATGTACATGAATACACTAATGGGGACCATGGACACATATCTCAGACTGCCTGATTTGTAGATCTCAAGCCACCAGGTTTGTCTGAAGTACTTAAATTAGCTGGCTTGATTACACAACAACAGCAAAACTTTTAAGATATTACCAAGCACGAGAAGATAAGAAGAGCCTGGATATCTTAAAAGTGTTGGGGTTGTTGTACATTCAAGCTAACTAATATAATATTGATACTTTAGACAAAGTTGAGGACTTGTGCAGTCATCAAGGCACGGTTGAGCAGATGGGTGGGTGTGGCGTTTGTCTTGCTCTTGGTCACACAAAACAACATCAGAGATTCTGCCCACAAAATAATGATTTCAACCACAAACCTTATGCCACAAACAATTACAAAAGTGCTTGATGGATTATGCTAGAGGAGAGGCTCTGCATTTTCCATTGCTTGAAAACTGACAGGTTCCCATGATGAGAATACTACCTAGGTAAATCACATGTTGGTCATGTGCTACAAATGGGAAATAAATACAAATCGGCTTCTTGAAAAACAAGAGCCAGTGAAATGTAGTGGTGATACTGTTAGACTAGCACTGGCAGTGGCATAGTGTGGGGGGCCAGAAGGGCAGTGGCTCTGGGCGCAAAATTCTGAGAGGGGCACAACCAGGCACAGTGCCCATGCACCCCACCCCCGGGCCCAGGCAGCACCAGCACCACTGGCAGCCATGTGCCTTGTGGGCTCTGCACTCCCCTGGCACGCACCTCCACTCCAGCTGCCCAGTCCACCAGGGGGCACAACACTTCCCTGCCCAGGGCACCGGCAACCCATGCTATGCCACTGAGGGTATACTGGGGACACCCAGATTCAAATCCCCACTCAGGAAGATTGCTGGATAACTTGGGCCACTGTCTCTTAGTGTGGGTGGCACTGTGGTCTAAACCACTGAGTTTCTTGGGCTTGCCGATTGTAAGGTTAGCAGTTTGAATCTGCTTGACAGGGTGAGCTCCAGTTGCTTTATCCCAGCTCCTGTCATCTAGCAGTTTGAAAGCATACCAGTGCAAGTAGATAAATAGGTACCACTGCAGCAGGAAGGTAAACAGTGTTTTACATCCCAAGTGTCAAAAGGCAGGGTAAAGAGGTGAAGAGAAAATGCATTATATGAGGGAAAATATACGGTAAATATCAGTATAAATATTAGGATAAATTCTCACTAAAATCCTGATGCGTCTTCATGAGGACTTTAAAAATAAATTATTTGCAAAGTGATGTGTCAGTGTTGAAGAACTGAACTTAAGAGTGATAAAATGAGAAACTTAGAGAAGCCAAAATGGACAGATTTACTCATCCCTAGGAAAGTAGGAATAAAATGGAGGGAGGGAAAGAACATACTGAAGATCCCCCAGTCAGACAGTAGTGTACAAGTCAAATTGCTATAGTGGGTAGGTGTGCTGTGGTATGTTGCAAAGTCAGTACATGCCAGCACGTGATTTGCATAATGATAAATAGGAAAAGTTGCAGAGGCATGCATGGAAACCGGCAACTGTTTTGCATTTCCCCCAAAGGTTCTTCTAAAGACTGGCAACGGTTCCCGTTCAGCTCTTTCCACCCCTTTCCCCTGCATCTCTTCCCACTGTCCTGGAGATCAACAGAGGACTCTGTACTGAACATGACATTCTATCTTAGAATGTCTTTGGCAAAGGACAGGTGACTCAATCCAAAGCTTTAGCAAGATCTGCCTGTACTTGACGGTTGCAGTGCTCGCCAGAAATGTCCAGCTCTACTTGGGGACTTATAACCAGTATGGCCAAATGGCTGTTTTCCTGCCTGGCTCTGCTTTGGGTTGCAGGCCACACTAGGGAAGCTCCAGGCAAAAAACTCTCCCAAACTGGAATGAGATGGGATTCCTAACGGAGATTTGTGATTGGATCATATGGCCAAACCAGGGGAGGTACCCAAGCAGGAGTGTGGGCTGGCTCAGAGGAACACAGCTGCCTCCTGCCAGCCTGGTGTAGAAGCTGCAGTCAGGGTGGAGGAGCTGGATGCAAGACCTGTGGTGTGACGTTATGTTGTAATCCTGTGTGGCGTACCTGTTCTGCCCTCATTTCAACTGCATGGCAGCTTCTTGTTCCTGGCATTGCACAAACGCTCCTGGCTGCTGTGCAAGGGAAGCTGCCCTATACTGAGTAATACTCTTGGTGTTCTAGCCCAGTATTATATCCTCCAACTGGCAGTTACTTTCTGGGGTTTCAGACAAAGGTCTTTCCCATCACCTTCTTCTTGATTCCTTTAAGCAGAGATGTTGGGGATTGTTCCCAGGACCTCCTGCATATGCTGTCCCACTGAGCTATGGCCCTTCCTCTGTGTAACCATGATAGTCCTACAGGTCCACACAATTTGTCATTGGGTGGGTTCATAATGGGTATCACATGGGTGGGGGGAATAGATTTACACAAGATGCCCATCCTCAGAAACTCCTGCCCCTCCAATGCAGAGATGTGGGGCTTTTGACCCTCCATATGTTGGACTCCAGCTTCCATCATCCCTGACCATCAGTCATGCTGGCGGGTGCTGATGGGAGTTGGAGTCCAACAAAATCTGATGGGCCAAAATTTTCCCATCTCTGCTCTACTAGCTGCATAGAAGAGAGGCTTAGTGGCCTTGGTGCCTGCTTACTTGGATGTAAGTCCATCTGTGCTCAGTGGGGTTTTCTCCCTAGTAAGTGTGTTTCGTGTTGCAGTCTGTGTGTGCATGTTTCTTTCCTTACCTACCACTGTGGTACTACAGCAATAGGCAAAGCTACAGCTGACAGAATTCTTGTAACTCTTGAAAGTTACAGAATGTAGACCATATATCCACAGAACTGCTTCTCTTGAGTCCTTACAGCCCTTTCTGACCCTAGTCGCTATGTGTTTTTTGCTCCATCCCCATCTTCTCGGCTTCTTCAGCTCCATGTTTCCATCACCCACATTTCCCCAGGACCTACGTCTCCTTATATTGGTGTGTGTATTCCCAAGTGATGAGAAGCCTCAAGGGCAGCAGAAAGAATTTTGGCTTGGTTTCCTTTGGAGGACAGAGAGCACTGAAAACTTGCAGCATTTTTATAATTTTGCATTATTTACAAATATACAAGCAGAACATAAGTGGAGGCAAAGGGCATGCAGTCCTACAAAGGCGGCAGATTTGCTACTCCACATTAGATCCCCTGAGAAAGGACCTGCAACCTCAAGGGGCTCCCAGCCTTCTGCTAATTCACAGCTCTCTCTCTCTCCTCTTTTCCTTGCTGTTCCAAACTGCTGTTTCATGTTTTTGCTCTTCCAGACAATTGGTTTGTTCGGCAATCACCCTGATTTGCTTGCACAAGGCTTCTGCACAAAGCATGGGATCCCAAACTTTTTTCATCGCAGATCACTTGAACATTGTGGAGGGTCTTCATGAACAACTTAATATTTTTCTGCCTATTGTAGCAGTTGTAATGTTACACAATATGCACTTATTGGAAATGAAGAAGGGTTTGCTGGTATAAACAGTACTAAAAGCGGGCTCACGTATGACTCCTCAATAGTATTGTGAACACAAATCGTCATGAATGCACAATAAAAAGGACATCTAGAGGGGCACTGTATGTCTTCCCATTAAAAATTTGTTCATCCAAAATTTGTCAATGCTTTTCCGCATCATTTTCCAAACCACAAAAAGTCTAACAGGGCACCTTAGTTGTGCCAACCTAAAATTCCAGGGATGCACTTCAATCCCTTTGCAAAATGCTGATACTCTGGAGGTGCGCACACACGTACCTGGTTACAAGAATTCAGTTTCTCCTTTATTTATTTATTTTGTATAGCTGTTTTGAGTTTAGCAAGTGAAGAAACTATTTAAACACATTTAAAAGGCCATAGAACGTTAACCAGTCAAAGGTCTGGTTATAGAGAACGGTTTTCTCCTGGTGCCTAAAGTTATGCAATGAAGGCACCAGGTGAGCCTCCCTTGGGAAAGCATTCCACAAATAGGAAGCCACCACAGAAAAGGCCCATCCTCATCTTGCCACCCTCTGGACTCCCTCTTGTGGAGGAGGGCACCAGCAGCAGAGCGTGTCTCCCCGCTGCCCAGGGTGGATGTGAGTGTGTGCCTGCCCTGGGGGTGGGGTGATTGGCAGAGGTCAAAAGGAGCCCACTGTGCCCTCCCAGCCCCTGCTACTGCTGGAGTGGCACCAGCCCCTTCCAAGGCTAGCTCTCCCCGAGCGGCCTTCCAAGGCTTGGATCTGGGGAGGCTGGCGTAAGAAGAGTGCAACAGCCACGCACCCCTCACCAGTGAAGGTAAGGCTGGGATTGAAGGCTGCATGGCTGCCCCATCCCCACACTGCCCTCCCCAGCAGCCTTGGAAGGCTGGAATCCGGGGAGGGTGGCTCCCCCCACGCAGCGGGGAGCCCAGCCAGCCAACAGCACTTGGCAGGCATGAAGCAGACGCCCCCATGTCAGTACTCCCAGCGCAGCCTGGCCTGGTGCATCTCTTTGTGAGCGTTGGTTCCTCCAATGCTGGGAGAGTCTCTTCCAACTCTAGAATCCTATGATTTGGGTGATGAAGATGACAAGCCTGCCAGCTTTCTAAGATGAGAAAGCAAATAATTTTGAAGGAACATAAGCTGCCTTATACTGAGTGCATCTCCCTCCGTATTGTAAACTCTGACTAGCAGTGGCTCTCCAAGGTTTCAGACGAGACAATTCCCAGTCCTATCTGGAGATGCCGGCGATTGAACCTGGGACTTTCTACCACTGACCTCGGTCCCTTCCCCAAAGGAGATGAATGCAAAGATTCACTGTGGCAAGGAGAAAATCCTTCAGATAACTTTGTCCCAAGCCCTCTTGGCCTTTGTAGATAATAACTATATTCATATTGGAAATGAACCAGGAAACAGCGCAAAACGTGTTAACCGCTTAAACCAATAGTGATGTTGGTACCATACTAAAGAGACAGGCAGGAGTGTATGAGAGAAGGACCATAGCATCTGCTTTGCATGCAGAAGTTCACGCCCTGACATCTCTAGCTCAGGCCATGCATCTCCACAGTCTAAAACTCTGGAAAGCCACTGGTAGCCAATATAGACGATGAGTTAGATGGACCAGTTGTCTGCTTCTGTATAGGGCAGCTTCCTACATTCCTTGGCTATTGCTAGGCCCATAAACACATTCCAGGGTTACCCACAACATCTCGCTCCCTAGTATTATGGCACCTATGTTGTAAGGGCCAAACTGGATAGTACATGAGATGTGTCTATTGTTGTTTTGTAGCAGCAAGGTGCCTCAGTCAGGATCAAGACTGTGGTGTGCAGGGGTTAAGTTTCTCTTGGCAGTAAGCAACACATGAAGCATTTGTAGCCTAAACTGTTGTTGTTCAGGAGAAAAGACTGCATATCTACAAAAGTAAGTATCCCAAATATACACTCTTAACCTCTGTGCCAGGGAAACAGGACAGTACATAAGCCTTGAACCCAGCACAGAAAAGGTATAATGTTTTTTTTTAAAAAAAAAATAATATTTATTAGAGTTTCAGACAAATCACAAAAATAAAAAATAAAAAATATCAAAGCAAAACAAAAAAGAATAGAAAATACAAAATACAAAGAAATAAAGCCAATTAAAAACAAATCAATCCTTCCATATCTTATCTTTCATTTGCTTGTTTCCCAGACCTCCTCACACCTCCCTTTTTTGTATTCTAGTTCAATAGTTGTTTCAGCAAATCCTTACCATTTTTTCCTTTATCTTAATAGTTTATCTTAATATATTGTAACTTTACATTCTCACCTGTTAACAATCCATTTTTACATACCCCTTAATAACATTACTGCTAAAACCACATAACTTCATTCCAACATCCTTCTAACATTCCTTAATTTTACAATATTTCTGTAAATAATCTTTAAATTTCTTCCAATCTTCTTCTACCGACTCTTCTCCCTGGTCTTGGATTCTGCCAGTCATTTCCGCCAGTTCCATCAGCTTCATCTGCCACTCCTCCTGGGTGGATAGATCTTGTGTCTTCCAATACTTTGCGATGAGTATTCTTGCTGCTGTTATTGCATACATAAAGAAAGTTCTATCCTTCTTTGGCACCAATTGGCCGACCATGCCCAGGAGAAAGGCCTCTGGTTTCTTCAAGAAGGTATATTTAAATACCTTTTTCATTTCATTATAGATCATCTCCCAGAAAGCCTTAATCCTCGGGTACGTCCACCAAAGGTGAAAGAATGTACCTTCATTTTCTTTACATTTCCAACACTTATTATCGGGCAAATGATATATCTTTGCAAGCTTGACTGGTGTCATGTACCACCTGTATATCATTTTCATAATATTTTCTCTTAAGGCATTACATGCCGTAAATTTCATACCTCTGGTCCATAACTGTTCCCAGTCAGCCAGCATAATGTTATGTCCAACATCTTGTGCCCATTTTATCATAGCAGATTTCACCGTTTCATCCTGAGTGTTCCATTTCAACAGCAAGTTATACATTCTTGATAAAATCTTAGTTTTGGGATCTAACAGTTCTGTTTCCAGTTTTGATTTTTCCACCTGGAAGCCAATTTTCTTGTCCAAATTGTAAGCCTCCATTATTTGATAATAATGAAGCCAATCTTGCACTTTGTCTTTTAGTTGCTCAAAGCTCTGCAATTTCAATTTGTCTCCTTCTTGTTCCAAAATTTCCCAATATTTCGGCCATTTGTCCTCCATATTGAGCTTTTTCTGAGCCTTCGCTTCCATCGGTGACAACCACCTTGGGGTTTTATTTTCAAGTAGATCTTTATATCTTATCCAGACATTAAACAGTGCTTTCCTGACAATATGGTTTTTAAATGCTTTATGTGCTTTGACCTTATCATACCACAAATATGCATGCCACCCAAATACATTATTGAAACCTTCTAAATCCAAAATGTCTGAGTTCTCAAGAAGCAGCCATTCTTTCAGCCAGCAAAATGTGGCTGATTCATAGTAAAGTTTGAGGTCTGGCAGGGCAAATCCACCTCTTTCTTTTACATCAGTTAGTATTTTAAATTTTATTCTGGGCTTCTTGCCCTGCCAGACAAATCTAGAAATATCTCTCTGCCACTTCTTGAAACAGTCCATTTTATCCAAAATTTGCAATGATTGAAACAAAAATAGCATTCTTGGCAATACATTCATTTTTATAGCAGCAATACGGCCTAGCAAAGAAAGCTTCAAGTTTGACCATATTTCTAAATCCTTTTTCACTTCTGACCAGCATTTTTCATAATTATCTTTAAATAAATTCACATTCTTAGCAGTCATATTAACCCCCCGGGTATTTTACTTTCTTGACCAACGTTAAACCTGTCTCCTTCTGAAACCTCTCTTTCGCAATCGCTGTTAGATTTTTCTCTAAAACCTTAGTTTTAAACTTATTCAACTTGAATCCTGCAACCTGACCAAATTCTTGAATCAGTTCAAGTACCCTTTTAGTACTAGATTCTGGCTCCTGTAATGTCAATACTAGATCGTCTGCAAATGCTTTCAATTTGTACTGTTTAGCTCCGACTTGTATACCTTTGACCAATTGGTCCCTTCTGATCATATTTAGGAGAACCTCCAGGACCGAAATAAAGAGCAGTGGGGAAATTGGGCAACCTTGTCGTGTCCCTTTCTCTATCTTAAATTCCTCCGTCACCACATTATTAACAATTAGTTTAGCCTTTTGTTCTGAATAAATTGCACCTATACCATTTCCAAAACCTTGACCAACCCCCATCCCCTGGAGATCCTTCTTCATAAAACTCCAAGAAATATTGTCAAAGGCTTTCTCCGCGTCCACAAATATCAAAACTGCTTTGGTGTTAATATTCACTTGTAGTTTTTCTAAGATATTAATTATATTCCTCGTATTGTCAGACAAGTGTCTGCCCGGGAGAAAGCCCGCTTGGTCTTTGTGAATTTCTTCTACTAATACTTTTTTTAATCTTTTAGCCAAAATATCTGCAAAAATTTTATAATCCACATTAAGTAAGGATATGGGGCGGTAGTTCTTAAGCTGTGTCTTCTCGGACTCTGTTTTCGGTATAAGTGTAATATAAGCTTCCTTCCACGACTCTGGTGCCTTTTTCCCTTCCAATATTTTATTACAAACTTCCTTTAGTGGCTGTATTATCCAATTTTTTAAAGATCTATAGTATCTTGAAGTTAAGCCATCCGGCCCTGGAGATTTACCCAATTGCATATTTTGAATGGCACCCTCTACCTCCTGTTCAGTTATTTTGTAATTCAACATTAGCTTGTTTTCTTGAGAGACTTTTTGTAATCCATTTATTTTCAAAAATCGGTCTATGTCAATTTCTTTCTGTGGCCCTTGTGTATATAGTTGTTTGAAATACCTCTGGAAACAATTTCTGATCTCCACTGGATTCTGTATATTCTTTCCTTCAACTTCCAAATTTATAATGGTGTTAAGTTTTTGTCTTTTTTTCATTTGCCAGACCAATAATTTCCCACATTTGTTGGCTGACTCAAATGTCTTTTGTCTCATCTGTTTAATTTTCCATTCTGTTTCCTGGTTCATCATTTTCGTATACTGTACTTGATATAACTTTATTCCTCTCAAAATCTCTTGCGACTTCGGTTTCACTCTCAGCTTCTTTTCACCTTCCTTTATTTTCTCCAAAATTTTATCTTTTTTCTCATTTTGAGTTCTCTTCTTTATTGCGTTCTGTTGGATCAAAAACCCTCTCATAACCGCTTTACTTGCGTCCCAGATTACTCTTTTTTCAACCATGGTATTCATATTTATCTCAAAATAGTCTCTCAAGGTTTTTTGTGCCTTCTTGGTCACTTCCTCATCTCTAAACGAGGTGTCATTCATTCTCCACCTGAAGGAACCAGTTGGTGTTAGTTTCATCTCCATCTTCACAGCATTATGGTCAGAGCAAGTCTTAGGGCAAATTTCCACTTTTCTTGTCTTTGGAGCCAGTCCTCTAGTTACCCAAATTTGGTCAATTCTTGTCCATGTCATTTTGGCTTCAGAGAAAAAGGTTCCCTCTCTACCCAAGGGATTCTTTGTTCTCCAGATGTCAACTAAGTCCAAATTGTCAGTCATCTCGAAAAAGGTTTTTGGTAGTCTACCATCCTTAGTAACTACCTGTCTCTGTGCCTTGTCCATATTTGTAGATACCACTCCATTCATGTCCCCCATCATAATCATATTATAGTTCAAATAGTCCATCAAAGTCTCGTGCAACTTTTTGAAAAAATCTGATTTCCCCTCATTTGGTACATAAACGCCTACTATCAAAAACTTCTCTCCTTGTATTTGAATTTCAATTGCCACAAATCTTCCTTGATCATCTTTAAATATGAATTTCGGTGATAGGCTCTCCTTTGCGTAGATTACTACTCCTCTTTTTTTAACTTTGTCCGATGAGATAAACTCTTGGCCCAATCTTTTATTAATCAATATTTTCCTATGAAGCCTTATCACATGTGTTTCCTGTAGGCAAATCAAGTCCAGTTGTTCCTTTTTTAATAAATGAAAAACCATTTTCCTCTTTCGAGGGGAGTTAAGTCCATTAATGTTCCAGCTTAATAGTTGCAAAGCCATGATGTAGTTATACTGATTTTCCTCCAACTGCTCCCAGTGCTTGCTCTTGTTCTGTCGGTGGTGTTAGTATCGCCTTCACTGGGTAGTCCAGTCTAAAGGATAGCGTTGCTATGTCCACTATTGGTGATCTTTTGTCCAGTACTCTTTGCTCTGTTCCTCTATTTGGTGATTTTCTGTCTGATGCTCCTGGCTCTTTTCCAAGTTCTTTCTGTAGATCCTCTTCGTAGTTACTCAGAAACCTTTCTTTATCTTCAATTGTTCTTATTTTTATTTTCCTTCCTTTAAAGCTAAAAGATAGGCCTTGAGGGAATTCCCACCTGAAGATGATTCTGTTCCTTCTCAGCAGGACAACCAGGTCTCCATAATTGGACCTAAGGTCCAAGAGATGTTTCGGAATATCTTTAAATATTTCCACTCTTGACTGCAATATTACCACGGTCTTCTGATAGTGCCAGCCCAAAATTTTATCTCTCTCTTCTTTAGATCGGAGGGTAATCAGGCAATCTCTTACTCTATTCTTCTTCCCTCCTCTTCCAAGCCTAAAGGCACTCACAATCTTAAATTCTTCTTTCTTCAAATCCAAGTCCCAAAAGTCTGCAAATTCCTGCATAAGAAAGTCTGCCAGACTGTCCTTCTCTAGTTCTGGCACAGCTCTGATCCTTAAGTTCACCTGTTTCTCCTTAAGTTCAATCATAGAAAAAGTCAACTTGTAATCCTCCAATTGCCTCTGTATACCTGGTATCTTCTCCTCCACTGCGGATGCTTTTTCCTTAGCTTCTTCAGCGGTCTGTCGAGTCAGAGTAGATTCCTGTAGCAATTTCTCAATAGTTTCTGTGTTAGTGTTCACCTTCTGTCCCAAATTATTAATACTTATAGTGTTTTGGTCAATTTTAGTTGATGCTTCCAGCACTTGTTTACTTAACTTTTCCAGTGATTCATTTATCTTACCTAATGCAAGTGCTAAGGCTTCTTCAGATGACATACCTTTTGACTTGGGTTGTGTAGATGCAACCGCAGATGAGGCAGAAGGACCAGATGTTGATGGTCTTCGCTGCTGCCAGGATTTCCCAGACCTCGTTATTTTCTCTTGGAGTAGATCTGTTTTTTCTTTTCCATCTGCCATAACACTTCAGCCAAGGTCAGTCCCACGGCCACAATTTGTTTTGAAGCGGAAAATTCCCCTGGCCTGATTGTTGCAACCAATTCAGAAACTTCCTCTAGGGGGACACAGTAACCGTCTATACTTATTGTTAAAAAGTAGCACTTTTTAAGTCCCCACTTCACCATGTAAAAAGAAACAGTCTCAATTTCAGTTACTTTTTTTCTACAGTCAAAAGGAGACAACCCAATAGAATGTATCTTCCTTGCAGCTAACTGTCAAAAAGCGCTTCTCACAATACAACAGTCTTATTGTTCTTTGGCAGCCCGTTCCCAGGTTTTGAGCAGTAGAATTTTTTTTTCCTTCCCTCTCTCTTGCAGGCAAATAAAGTCTAAACCTCTCCCCCCTCTTCTCCTGCAGCCGAGGGGGGAATCGCTTATTTTGGTGTTGGAAATTTACTCCTTTCTGATCAACTTCCAAAGCTTTAACTTGCAACTTCTTTGCTTTAATCCAATTACAAAAAGCGGAAGGCAGACTTCCTGTTTATACCTTCCCGCTTCGGTGCCAAATCAGTCCTTTTTTTTCTTCCCTTTTTCAATTTATCCTACTCACGGGTAGTTGTTTTACAGTCGAATTGTCACAGGAAAAAGTCAGCGCTCTCCGGTAACGACTGTGCGGCTTCGCTCCGAGGAAGAAGCAGTTAACTCTCAGCACCGCGCCACTCACCCCACTTGCTCTGGAGCCCGTAGTCAGGTTCCCTTGCGAATTGGGGGGGCACTAAAGGTGCCCGCCGAGTCTCACGTTCACAGGCTTCACCCGCCTGTGATTTTTAAAGGGTCCCCGCTTCGCTGTAGCGGTACAGACCCAATTCCCACGGAGCTAGTCCCTCCGAATCAGAGGGAGTCCGCCATTACCGATGGCGCTTAACCCGGAAGTCCAGAAAAGGTATAATGCAGCCTTCCCTAACATGGCACTCTCCAGATGTTTTGACACAGCTGTACTGGCTGAGGCTGATGAGACTTGTAGTCCAAAATATCTGGAGGGCTTCAAGTTGAGGAGGGCTGGTGTAATGAATTTCAATTATCTTATGGCTCTGAGTATCTCTGTACATCTACACTAAAAGCATGTTCAGTTGTATCTAATGCTAGTCTTATTCAGGCCCACTGAAATTAATTAACCTCCCTGATTCAGGTCCATTAATTTCAGTGGGTCTACTCTGAGTAGGATTAGCATTGGATGCAATTCACTGATTGTGTCTTCCCTCGAAGAGTCCTGGAAATTATAGTTTGGAAAGGATGTGTTAGATATTCCTAGCCCTCCTGGTAGCATCAGAGCAGGACTTTAGGACGGAGGTCCAGGACTCCACTCTTGTTCCCCTTCTATTTGCCAGGAGGTGATGGGCCCAGTGGCCATGATCTTCATTTTTTTGATGTTGAGTTCAGACCATATTTTGCGCTCTCCTCTTTCACCCTCATTAAAAGGTTCTTTAGTTCCTCCTCACTTTCTGCCATCAAGGTTGTGTCATCTGCATATCTGAGGTTGTTGATATTTCTTCCGGCAATCTTCATTCCGGCTTGGGATTCATCCAGCCCAGCCTTTCGCATGATGAATTCTGCATATAAGTTAAATAAGCAGGGAGACAATATACAGCCTTGCCGTACTCCTTTCCCAATTTTGAACCAATCAGTTGTTCCATATCCAGTTCTAACTGTAGCTTCTTGTCCCACATAGAGATTTCTCAGTAGACAGATGAGGTGATCTGGCACTCCCATTTCTTTAAGAACTTGCCATAGTTTGCTGTGGTTGACACAGTCAAAGGCTTTTGCATAGTCAATGAAGCAGAAGTAGATGTCTTTCTGGAACTCTCTAGCTTTCTCCATAATCCAATGCATGTTTGCAATTTGGTCTCTGGTTCCTCTGCCCCTTAGAAATCCAGCTTGCACTTCTGGGAGTTCTCGGTCCACATACTGCTTGAGCCTGCCTTGTAGAATTTTAAGCATAACCTTGCTAGCGTGTGAAATGAGTGCAATTGTGCAGTAGTTGGAGCATTCTTTGGCACTGCCCTTCTTTGGGGTTGGGATGTAGACTGATCTTCTCCAATCCTCTGGCCACTGCTGAGTTTTCCAAATTTGCTGGCATATTGAGTGTAGCACCTTAACAGCATCATCGTTTAAAATTTTAAATAGTTCAGCTGGAATACCATCACTTCCACTGGCCTTGTTATTAGCAGTGCTTTCTAAGGCGCATTTGACTTCACTCTCCAGGATGTCTGGCTCAAGGTCAGCAACCACACTACCTGGGATATACGAGACATCCATTTCTTTCTGGTATAGTTCCTCTGTGTATTCTTGCCACCTCTTCTTGATGTCTTCTGCTTCTGTTAGGTCCTTACCACTTTGTCCTTTATTATGGTAATCTTTGTACAAAATGTTCCTTTCATATCTCCAATTTTCTTGAACAGATCTCTGGTTTTTCCCATTCTATTGTTTTCCTCTATTTCTTTGCATTGCTCATTTAAGAAGGCCTTCTTGTCCCTCCTTGCTATTTTTTGGAAATCTGCATTCAATTTCCTGTATCTTTCACTATCTCCCTCGCATTTTGCTTGTCTTCTCTCCCCCCGCTATTTGTAAGGCCTCATTGGACAGCCACTTTGCTTTCTTGCATTTCCTTTTCACTGGGATGATTTTCATTGCTGCCTCCTGTACAATGTTACGAGCCTCCATCCATAGTTCTTCAGGCACTCTGTCCACCAAATTTAAATCCTTAAATCCCAGAAGGCTGTTGTCAGTCAGTGTAGACACTATGGAGCTAGGTAGGCCAGTGATCCAACTCTGGTTAAGTTATCCCTCTTTAAAAGTAATATTTTATTTCCTCAGGTCATGTGTCCTCTGTTAAACTGGCATTGTGGAGGAGGGTTTCCTAAATAATGGATGGGGGGAGGGGGGAGGATTCTCCTTTATGGAAAAAAATAGGATTAAGCAAATAAGAGAGCCAGGGAAGTATAGCAGTTAAGAATGTTGGGCTAGGACCAGAGACCCAGCTTCAAGTCCCCACTCCGCCAAGAAGCTCATCGCATGACCTTGGACCAGGTGGTCTCTCTCAGCTTTGCCTCCCTTGCAAAGTTGTTACAAAGATGAAATGAAAAGCATGTTGACTGCCTTGGACACCTTGGGGGAAATGGAGGAGTATAAATGTAGTAAATAAAATAAATAAGGACTGTGTCATTAGAAAGGTGCCTTTCCCCGAGTCAAACCCTTATTCCATCTAGCTCAGTACTGCCTACACTGGCTGGCAGCAGCTCTCCAGGGATTCAGGCAGAGAGATTCCTAGCCGTACATGCAGATGCCAGGGAGGAAAACTCGGGTGCCTATGACCCTCCCCTTAAGACATAGGAAGCCCCATTATGCAAAATCAAACTCTTGGTCCATCTAGCTCAATATTGCCCCCACTGACTGGCAGCGGCTCTTCAGGAGTCTCTCGCAGCCCCACCTGGAGAGGCCAAGGTCTGCCACAGAGCTATGACTCCACCCCCTGCTTTATTTGCAGATTAAATAAATAACTGGAATGTTGGGAATTAGAAAAAAACGAAACACCCAGTTATTCTTAGCCTAGCAGCTGGTCGGGGGCACTCCAGCCACCCTTAGGCCATTTGCCCCTCTACCCGTCTAACCCAATTCCCCCTTCCCTGCCTGGCTAACTGGGGAGTGGGTTCCGCTCTGCCAAGGGGGGGGGGGCACACAGAGGTTGGCCCCCTCTTCCAACAGAGCCAAGCTTGCTCATCTAGTCTTCTCTTGTTTCCTCACCTGGCATTGGCCTGGGCTTCTTCCCCTCCCTCTTTGATTCCAGGTTGTTGGGAGGGGGTGTTTCCCCCAAAGCATTGCCTTTTTAACCCTTCCCTGGCATTCTTGGAAAGGGATGGCCAGGAGTAAAGGTCCCTTTTTGCTCTGAGAAGGCAGAGAAAGAGAGGCAGAGGGGGGAAGATGGGGGGGGGGGAGACTCACATAGGTCCTCAAGGCAACCCTCCCACCTACATGGCCCACACCCAACCTAACCTATGACAAGCACCTTTTCATTGTTGCAGATAAACTACCTTCTCCATTCCCATGTTCTCTGACAAACAGGCACAATCCTAACTCTTGTCTCTTCAGAAGTTAGTCCTGTGGATGAGGATTGTAGACTATGGGTTGCAGCTCATACAAATCCTGCTCAGAATAAATCCATTGAAGTTAATGGGCATGCTTAATTTAGGCCCATTAATTTCAGTGGGTCTGTTCTGACTGGAATTTGGCTGGATACAACCCTAGGGCTGCTGCACTCCTAACCCCCCTATCCTGGGAATAAACCCGGCTGAATGAAATGTGGTTTACTTCTGCACAGATGTGGTTGGAATCTCCCTATAAGGCTGGCTTCAGTCTAATATCACCGTGTTAAATATCCCATTGATTGCATTCAGCGGGTTTTAGACAATGTTAGTCTTACACAGAGTGCAGCCATGGAAAATGATAGCCATGGTAACTAAGGCCCCTTAATAAGTTTACTCTGTGTAGGACTTAGCTAGATACATCTCAGTGGGACTTACTTAGTATGGGGTGGGGTTGCATTTCACTCTATGTCAATTAGACATATAGGTAACTCAGCTTGACAACTGTCACTCAAAAGGGGCATCTGGGTATCCGCAAGAATTTTTTTCATTATGTGGGGAGCAGGTTAATTTCTCACCCCCCCCTTTTAAGAAGAATTGTGCTTGCATATTTTGCATTCTACAAATGCTAAAAACATTTATTTTTTAAGATGGGGGGGTCTGGAAATTATGGTTCATGGGTGGGTGGGTGCCCTCCTTGCACCCCATGGATGCCCATGGCCACATTACCCCGCGCGCCCCCCCACACGTGCCAAGCAGGACAGCAGCAAAAGGAGGAACTGGGCCCCTTTTGGGGTTTCTGTTTGCAAATTCATGAACTGGAGACCTTCCTTTCTGCACCATTTATTCCAGTTCCCTGCCTCACGCTTGTTTCAAATTTGGAGGCGGTTCAGGAGCAACAGAATCCGAAGCGTCTGACTGCACCCCACATAGCTGGGTGGTGGTGTGGGGGGTTTGGGGGATGGGGGAGGAGAAGTAGGATTTCACTCATCGTTTTTTGACAAATCAAGGCTGCAATTCTAACCCCACTTCCCCATTGGATACAATACGGCTTACTTCTGAGTAGGCACTGTTCGCATTGCACTACGCCGGGATGAGGGGTGACCCTGGCGCTGCAGAGCGGAAGGGGGTGCTGGCGCCTCCGAGGGGCGCAGGAGGCGCGCAGGCAGCAAGCCCCCGCTGGGCCTGGCTTCCCTCCCCGGACTTTCTTCCTGGCACCCTCCACGGCTTGGCGCCCTGGTCCACCACGCCAAATGATAAAGACGCCCCTGCTCCCTGGGCAGCTGGGCGAGGAGTGAAGGCTTCTCTGGGGGCGCAGAGAGCGTTCCTTGCCAAGACCTCTGCAACTGTGTACGCATCTCTCACCTAAAATACAGCCAGGTCATTCTTTTTCTCAATTTGAAGCTGGTTTGGGGGGAAATGCCTCATAAAGCAGTATTCCATGACTGCATAGCTACAGGATATGGATTTTGGTTAAAGTCATGTGTGACCACTTTCGAAACCACTGGTGAGAGTACACTGAATGCAGAGTAAACGGGAGTTGTGTACACATCCCGTAGTTCACTGCAAAGACAGGGATTCTTTGTGAGAGCGAATGAGTGCTGAGGCAGTGAGGCAACATCTGTCTGTATTGATCCTTGAAATCATTGTGATCCTTAAACCACCTTCTTTGGAATAGTCTTTTTTATTTGCATTATACTGCCAGGGTCTGACGATCTGAAGGGAAAGAACTGCCAGCTTCACTCAGTTTGTCCAGCCCGGCTGCAAGCCCACGCTTAACCGATTAAGAGAAAAGCAATGGATTTGTCTTGACATGTGTTGGGTCTTGGGTAAAAGCTGGGTTGGCTTCCTAAGGGGAAGCCTCTCCTAATAATAAATCAAGTTTAAAATGGGAAGGTGTCTTCACAATTAGCTGTGAAGAGACAACAAGCTTTTGTGCTCCATCCAACAATATTGCTCACTTTGCTGCTGGAGAGGTACAGAGCTGTTGAAATACAGCCACCAGCAGCTGGAACAGCTTGCCACAAAACAACAGATGTGGGGGATTTTAGGCAAGGCTCTTTCTTTGCCTATGAGAAGGTAGGTACAGGGGTTTAATAGAGGCCGCAGCAGTGATGGCGGCAGAAATGACCTAGCAAAGGCCTTTATTCTATGAAAGTTATGGAATGCTCCTAGAGTGGTTATGTTCTCTACAGGGAACAGGCCTCTTTTTGAAGATGCCCTCTATTTGAAGGGCTGGCAGGTCCAAGTCCAGTATACAGAATCCTTAAAGTCAGGGGTGGAGGGAACAGAGTCAAGTTTCCTGAAGTTGCAAGGAAGTATGAAATAACATTATTTCCTATTTTTGAAAATGTACCTTAAGTCAGACAATAAATAAAATAAAATAAAAGAGATATCCAGTTTGACATTTAATAACCTTTCAGCATTTACTGGGTCTGTTGTACATAAAACAATATCATCAGCATAAAGTCCCAGAATGTGTTCCCTTTCATTGATAGTTACATGCTTTCCTGCCAGAGTTTGGCATAATCTCATTGCCAGGGATTCTATAATTAAAGCAAATAACTAAGGTGATAATGGGCAACCACGTTTTGTCTCATGGCTGGGACAACATTTTTGTGAATCCTTATTATTTATCCTAATTGTAGCAAATGCAGTATCATAAATATTTCCCAATAATCTAACAATTTTAGTGCCAAAACCAATTTTTTTGATCAGTCTGATTAAATACTTTGGTTCCAAGCAGTGAAATGCTTTAAATATATCTAATGATAAGCACTCGAGTGGTGAGGGAGTCTGTTTACAATGGTATGTTATGTTTAACTATTTCCTACTTGGGCCTGTGATTTTAAGCCCCAGGTGAATATATTTCCTGATAAATTTTCATTTTATTAACCACCACTGTTGTCAGAATTTTGTAATCTATGTTGAGTAAAGAAATTGGGCAATTAGATTCCACTAATAAGGGGTTATAAACTTTGGGAAGTAATAGAATTCTTTATTGTTTTCAGGTTGGTAGCAATGAGTCTCCAGCCAAGGTATCATTGTACAGTTTAGTCATTCACAGGACCATTAAGTCTTTAAATATTTTATAAAATAATGTAGAAAATCCATTAGGACCTGGAGATTTCCCCATCTTTAGATTTTTAATTACCTTTTTTATTTATTCTATAATTGCCCCTTCCATAAGTTTTGCCTCTGCTTCCTTTACAGTTGGTATTTTTGTTGTGCTTATAATTTTTTGTATTATTTCTGAAGGGTTTTTTTTTAGGAGTCCAAGGAGGAGAAAAATTATTTAAACTCTTCACAAATTTGTTTTGTAGAAAATACTTTTTCTCCTGAAGGTCAGTATTCTTAGGTTCTTTTTAGTTTCCCCCTCTGTAGGCGTAACACTATGAATTAAGTTGTGCTTTCAGCATACTGTCTTGCGTATCAATTAATTGTTTATTATGGTTGAACCAACCAACCAACAAAGTACAAAATACAAATCATAGCTTCAGTAGAACCAATTATTAAACAATAAAAAGTTAGTAACTAACTATCTTAGCAGGTTTAAAAGCTATGACAACATTCAAATATTTTGCCCTCTATTTGCTAATAGATTTATTAGACCCCTCAAGGAAGATACTTAAAAGGGTCTGCATAGACCTGGAATCCTCCTTGTAAGAGGATAATTTATAAGTTCTCTAGCCCTTTGAAACAGTCACTCATTTGTTTTTCTATTTTAATCATTATCAAACTTTTTAATGTTAGAAGTACAGGATTTGTCCTTGAAAGGAACTCTAGCAAATCTAGGCTATACTGTCCTAGATAGATGTTAATAAGACAGAGATGCCTTTAAATTTCTTTTCCTCACACAGCAGCAGAGAAAGATTGGCTTGAAAGGGAGGACTTGTAAGGAAGATGTCTGGAGGCAAAAGAATTGGTTGCCAGGTAGAATGAGTAGGAAGGGCTTCTGCTGCCAAAGCGTGAGCCAGAGTTGCTCTGCAGTTTGGGCGGGTGTATGTGTGTGGATGTACTTCATTTTCCACTTACTCTTGCTTCACACTTAGAAATGTGAATGTGGGGAGGGGGAAGGAAAAATAGAGGGACTGGGGAGACTTTTACACATATTTTTCTGGGGGTTCTGGGGGCATTTACATCTCTAGCTAGGATTAAGGGTTTGGATAAAATGACAAACCATAGTTATAGTAAGACAAGATTAATTAGCCAACCATAAACCATGCTTTCACACTATGAATATACCGTACCATCGTTAGTTACCTGGAGTGAGTTTGAATGTTCATACAAACCCTAATTAGCATTAAAAGCCATATCTTAGTGCTGTGTATGAACATTGCCCATGTCTTTCTTCCTGACCCTAACTGTAGTACTTTCTATTGTTTCTTTTTATACACAGACCTAGATTACATCATTCTCAGATGGAGGGGAGAAGGTATGTCCCCTATCCCATCTGCTTCCCCCCAAAACAGTCCAGGCTCTCAAGAAACATACTTCTGACTGCTGGCTCCTATTAAGACACATTGGGTTGTACTGCTCTATTAACATTCCTTGTTCAAGTCAAAAACTCTAGTCAGCTGTTGCCTTGCGGCAACTCTACAGCGATAGCAATTCGATAGGAAACCCATTTATATACACACACATTATTTGCATATCAAACAGGATGGAAAACAGGATGAATACCTAACCAAGTGAATAACCATCTGAAAGATGGTATTAGTAAAGAAAAGTCAGAGCATATAATAATGAAACATGATCTAAGAGGCTGGGAAGCACAAGTATTGCTAAATCCCAAATGGAGCTGGATTGACAAATAGCAGGAAGTTTTGGGGCCACCATATGCAGGTGATGGGAACAAAACTCAAGATAACCAAGAATGTCACAATACTTAATTAACACTTTGCTCTCATTTAAGTAAAGATGATAATGAGTCATAAGGATGGTTGATGCAAAAGTCTGAAGAACTGGAAGGTGCAGTCATGGGATAAAGAAAGTACACCCTCTTTGAATTCTGTGGTTTAACATATGAAGACATAATAACAATCATCTGTTCCTTAGCAGGTCTTACAATTAGGTAAATACAACCTCAGATAAACAACAACACACAGCCTGGATAACACAAAATATTACACTGTGTCATGATTTATTTAACAAAAATTCAGCCAAAATGGGGAAGCTACGTGTGAAAAACTAAATATACCCTTCCTGTATTAAGAGGCGAAGTAGCAGACAGGTAAAGGTAAAGGTACCCCTGCCCATCAGGGCCAGTCATGACCGACTCTAGGGTTGCGCGCTCATCTCGCTCAAGAGGCCGGGAGCCGGCGCTGTCCGAAGACACTTCTGGGTCACATGGCCAGCGTGACTAAGCTGTATCTGGCGAGCCGGCACCAGCGCCGCACACGGAAACGCCGTTTACCTTCCCGCTAGAAAGCGGTCCCTATTTATCTACTTGCACTTAGGGGTGCTTTTGAACTGCTAGGTAGGCAGGAGCTGGGACCGAATGACGGGAGCTCACCCCGCCGCAGGGATTCGAACCGCCGACCTTTCGATCGGCAGGTCCTAGGCGCTGTGGTTTAACCCACAGCGCCACCTGCGTCCGGGTGCTGCTAATCAAATGCTAATCAAATGCTAATCCGGGTGCTGCTAATCAAATGCCCTTGCTTAATCGATCATAAGCAAGTGTGACCACCTCTATAAAAGCCTGGTCTGGAGCATTCGTGTATTTTAACGCAATTCTAAGGAAGAAAGCCATCAGTAATGCTCTTAGAGAAGCAACTGTTGTTGCCCATGAAACTGAGAAGGGTTATAAGGCCATCTCCAACCAATTCAATACAGTGAGAAAGATTATTCAAAAGTGGAAATATTCAAGACACTCTTCTCTCTAAAAAGAACATGACAGCATGGCTTTGATTTGCAAAGTTGCATCTGAACAAACCACAGTACATCTGGAACAATGTATTTTGGACAGACAAGACCAAAATGGACATGCTTGGCCATAACACACAGCACCATGCTTGGTGAAAGCCAAACACAGCACATCAGCACACGCACCTCATACCAGCCGTCAAGCACAGCGGTGGAAGGGTGATTATTTGGGTTTGTTTTGCCGTCACAGGACCTGGGAACCTTGGAGTTATTGAGTTGACCATGAACTCCTCTGTATACCGAAGTATTCTAGAGCCAAATGTGAGGCCATCTGCCAGAAAGCTGAAGCTTGGCTGAAATTACGTCATGCAACAGGACAATGATGCCAAGCACACTAACAAATCTACAACAGAATGGCTGAAAAAGAAAAGAATCAAGGTGTTGCAATGACCCAGTCAAAGTCGAGACCTCAAGTGAAAGATGGCAGGACCTTAAAGAGAGCCTTGCATAAACAGATGCCAGCAAACCTCAACAAACTGAAGCAACATTGTAAAGAGAAATGGGCCAAAATTCCTCAACCACAATGTGAGAGACTGATAAAAGTCATACAGAAAGCAATTACAAGTTACTGCTGCTACAGGTGGTTCTACAAGCTATTGAATCATAAGATTTACTTAAGTTTTTCACACATGGCTTCTCCATTTTGGCTTTATTTCTGTTAAATAAATCATAGTATGGTGTGAAATGTCATATGTTGTTATTCATCTGAGGTTGTATTTGCCTAATATTAAGACCCACTAAGGAGCAGATGATTGTAACATGTAAAACATGGGTAGGCAAACTAAGGCCCAGGGGCCAGATCTGGCCCAATCGCCTTCTAAATCTGGTCCACGGATGGTCTGGGAATCAGTGTGTTATTACATGAGTAGAATGTATCCTTTTATTTAAAATGCATCTCTGTGTTATTTGTGGGGCATAGGAATTTGTTCATCCCCCCCAAATTATAGTCTGGCCCCCCAAAAGGTCTGAGGAAGAGTTTGGATTTGGATTTGATATCCCGCCTTTCACTCCCTTTAAGGAGTCTCAAAGCGGCTCACATTCTCCTTTCCCTTCCTCCCCCACAACAAACACTCTGTGAGGTGAGTGGGGCTGAGAGACTTCAGAGAAGTGTGACTGGCCCAAGGTCACCCAGCAGCTGCAGGTGGGGGAGCGGAGACGCAAACCCGGTTCACCAGATTACGAGTCTACCGCTCTCAACCACTACACCACACTGGCACTACGCACACTGAGGAACAGTGGACCGGCCCCCGGCTGAAAAAGTTTGCTGACACCAGATGTAAAACCACAGAATTCAAAGAGGGTGTACAGTGGTACCTCAGGTTACATACGCTTCAGGTTACATATGCTTCAGGTTACAAACTCTGCTAACCCAGAAATAGTGCTTCAGGTTAAGAACTTTGCTTCAGGATGAGAACAGAAATTGCACGGTGTCAGCAGGAGGCCCCATTAGCTAAAGTGGTGCTTCAGGTTAAGAACAGTTTCCGGTTAAGAACGGACCTCCGGAGCGAATTAAGTACTTAACTCGAGGTACCACTGTACTTTCTTTTCCCCATGACTGCATATTTGAAACTGAGGTCCAAAGCTCTCTGTGCAATGCAATTCTCCTTTTACAAATTTAGTCCTGTACCTTTTTTCTACTTATGACTTTATTTCATATTACATATATCTACACAATATTGTACAATACAAGTTTTTACAAAATAGAAATTATTTATAGACCCCCCCCCCCAGTCTCTGCTCTGTCGAGTCCTCAGAGCATGCGTGAAAGGAGCCCCTCCCGCAGCGCGCCTGAGGGCGACAGGGGGCCAGGCTGCCGGAGAGGAGCCTCCCGAGAAGGGGCGGGCGCGGCTTAGGCAGCCGCCCTTCCTTCTCGGCCCCCTCGGGACGCCCCGCCCCCGAAGAGCGAGGCAGGCCCCGCCCCGCCCTGGCTCCACCCCGGCCCCGCCCTGGCTCCACCCCGGCCCCGCCTCGCGTGTGACGTCATCCCGACTCGCCTCCTGGCCCCGACTTCACTTCCGGAAGCAGGACCGTGGGGAGAGCAGGCATTTCCGGGAGAGGCGCCGGACCAGAAGGGGGACCATGAGTTGGTGAGTTGTTTCTGCGGCCGGGCGGGAGGGGGTCCTCGCTCGGTTACCCGCCTTCCTCCGGCCCCTGAAGCCCCTTCGCTCCGTGCCGTTTCCTCATGCAGCCCGGTGCCTGTGGACCCTGCGGGGCTTCCAAGCGGCCCTCCGGACCCTCCGCGGGAGCCCCTTTCCTCCCAGGGGCCACGGGTCGTGGGGTGTCCCTGCTCCTTATCAGTTCTTTTTTTCAAAGCACGTGGTCGGGCAGCAATTAGGGCTTCAAAGGGTGTGAAACTCATAGGCGTTAGATCTCCAAACTGTTATTAGACATCCGAGAGAAGTTGAACCTTCATGTACTAACGCAGTGTATCTCTGATTACCCGTTGTTGGCAGGGCGGGGGTGGGTGTGTGTGTGGAGACACTTCTGTTTCCACCCCTTGCTTCAGAGGAACATAGAAGCATAGGAAGTTGCCATATCTAGAATCAGGACATCGGTCTGTGTAGCAAAATATTCTTTACAATGACCAGCAGCAAATCTCCAGGATTTCAGAGAGGGGGCTCTCCTAGCCCTGCCTTGGGGTAGGTAGGGTGGAACATCAGACTTTCTGCATGCAAAGCAGGTGTTTTATCACTGAGCTGTGGTCTCTTCCTTGAGGTTTTGTTTTTTAGTGTCTGGTTAGTCACTGAGGGAAGTAAGATATTAATAATAATAATTTTATTGTTCATACCCTGCCCACTGCCTGGTCTTTCCCAGTTGGGGGCTGCCTAAGTTCTTGCTTTTGTTTACTTCTTATAATTATATCCTGCTTTTCCTCCAATGCGCTCAAAGCAAATTCCTCATAGCTGTCCTGTGATGTAGATCAAGCTAAAAGAGAATGAGTGACCCATGGTCACCCAGTGAGCTTCATGGCTTAACGGGTCTCCTCAGTCTTATTGTGACAACCGCTACACTGTGTTGGCTCTCCTAACATTTTGTTTTGTTGTGCTCAAATTTTACTGGCACATGGGAGTTCCTGGTGGCCTTCCATCCAAGGGACTGATCAGGTTCATATACTGCTGGCATCAGTTAGTAGAATTGTAGCTGCAGATTCTGCAGGGAATTCACTCAACCCATGGGGAATCAAGTTCCTGCAGTAGGTTATTTAGAAGTTTTTCTCTGGCTTCAGAAGGCTGTACTAAAAGGACATTTTAGTCTGATCAAAGAATTCATATTTCCTCTTTATTAAAAATGCAACTGGTTCCAGGGAGCAAGCACTTCCTTTTGTCATTCCTTCATAATGCATGAACATCTGAAACCTATAGACCTTTGTAAAATTATGTTGGTGTATTTTTTAAAAAGTAGCCATGTCAGTCTGTTACAGCAAAAGTTCTCAGAGACCTGTGGCATCTTGTATGCATCGTTGTTGGGTTGTTGTTTTTTTTAAAAAAGAAGATAACACAGGTACCTTGTAGGCAAGGTCCTAGTACAGATGTTAGAAGTGGACAACGATGACTTTGTGTGTCTGAGGTGTTAGAAGTCTCACCTTGCATCAAAAAAGAAAATCATTGCACCAATGCCATCCACAAAACCTATCAGAGAAGAGAATGGAACCATTTCCTCCATAAATACTCACGGAACAGGGTCTGTCTTCAGCTAATCCCATGGATCAGGGGACAAAACTACATTTCCCAAAAACTCTACAGAATTCGTAAATTGTTACTATTTTGTATTCTTTTTAAAATATAACTTGTTCTTCAATCCTGCTGCTTTTTCAACTCCACAATTCTTTCAGTTTCAGGCTCATAGTTGCTAGGATGCAGACTAAGGAGTTAGTGTAAAAATGCTTAATATTCTTTATTTCATCATTTGCTTTTTTCTACATTCCCAGACGTTTGTTCTGGAAGTTATTATGGAAGACATTTGTTCTGTTATGTTGTGCCATTTCAGAGTGATAACTTGTCTATGTTACAGCTCCACTAAAACCATCTTTCTCCCCTCTCAATGGAAGCAACCCTGGGCCTTTACTCTGGAATCAGTAAATGTTGAGAAGTTGCATAGCACAAAACAATTAGGTCAGTATGATCCAAATAGTATTTGGATCAAGCAAAATTGAAATACTTAGTGTAATAAGTAATTGTAGTGATTACTCTGGGGAAAAATAGATTAGATTTCAAACTAAAGCAAATTAGGAATGATCATTGGTTCAAACTTTGTGCATGCACTAAAGGTTTGTACCTGGATTCTACTTAGGAAAGCTTTGAACTTTAGCTGAGGAAGGCACCTTGCTTCACTTTGGTTACCTTCCTAGTCAATTATAATTAAGATCAAATCATTTCTGTACCGTTGGCAGCTGCTTAAAATCTTCAGGAGTAATTAAGAGAATGCTAAAGTTGCTTTTGATCTAGAACGTAATCCCAAACACAGGAAGGATGCTCAGGGCTGACTTAAGCAAATCCAGCACCATGATGCAAAGATCCCTCCGGCGCCCCCCCCCCCCGCGTTTCCCAGAGTTGTAGACCTTTTTTAAGGGGGGGGGACCCCAAAGTTGTTGACCTTTTAAAGGAAAGGTTCCCCAGAGTTCTTGACCTATTTTTAGGGAGCTGATACCATGCTTACATGTTATCTCTGCTTGGGAAAAGAAAACAGGAAACATAAACAAAGAACCAGTAAACAGTTAGGATGTAGCTTAACTGTATCAGAAAGGCATCCAGCCAATTTGGTTGCCAATAAATATTCCTGCAGACATTTCTGAGATCATGGTCTTTCCAACTAGTGGCTTTGTTAATTGTCTTACTTTAAATGTTGTGATGATCCTCTGCCCTTTTAAAATGTGGTTTTTGGGAGTGGAGGGTTATTACGGTTGTTTTTATTTTGATAATGTATTTTGTGGTTTTATATTTTGATTTTATTCAGTGAAGCACCCCGAGACCTTGGGGTGTAGGGCAATATATAAATTAAATTAATAATAATAATCCCACCATCCACATGCCTCTTTTTGCCCCTTTACACTGGCATGTTTTGCACCAGATTTCTTTCAACTAGCATCAGTAGATAAAACTGGAGGTGTGGGGGAGAGAGGTAGCAGTGAGAGAAGAGAGACAGACATCCCCCCCCATATCCTATGCCTTCCTGCAGCACTACTCAGAAGTAAATCAGACTCTGTATACAATGGGACTTACTCTCAGGTGCATTTACATACAATTATCATTGCTGCAGAAATTATACCTTTATATTGCTTTTAATTATTGCCTGCCCCAGGAAGGTGACCTTTGCAAAATGAAAGTGCAAGACTGCGTTGCAAGATCAGAAATACCGAATATAAAAGTGGTAGGCAAGGGGTGAAGGGTGGAGACAGATGGCTGGTGACGCACAAACTACCAATGCTTTATCCAGCCCACATCATAGAAATGGCTCCCCCGCCTCCACCCCTTTTAATTTCGTGGCAGCGCCCATAGAGCGGGGCACGCACACGACGCCCATAGGGCAGTGTACATGGCGTGGCAGGGGGTGCGATCGGCGGCGATCCTGCCCAGGCAAGAGGAGCTGCCCAGGAGGCAGCAAAAGAGGATGTGGGGCTGGGAGGGACGTAGTCCTTGGCTTCCCCCCCCCACCTGTCCGTCTCCTCCTCCTCCTTTCGGGGCAGGGGACTCAGAGCCTCTCTGAAAGGCGGAGGAAGCCAGAGAAAGCCTCTTTCAGCACGGTGCCAACAACAACAGAAGCCGCTGGGCGGGCCCTTTGACAGCCCTACGCCAATCCCAGGTGCGCAGGGAGGAGCTGGGCAGCCACCTCAGTGCCTTGCTTGGCCCCGAACTCACGCAGAGCCCGCAGCAAAAGAGCCTGCTAGGAGCCCAGCGCTGTGGCGATATGCGCCACTAGAGATAATGGTTAAGACGTCCCTGAGGATGCTTAAATTCCACTGAAGTTAGCCAAGATTGCAACTGGTATTTATTGGGTGTGTGTAAATTGTTGTTGGGCAAAATAAAGGCTAAAAACCTACTAAAAAAACTGGGTCCCTCTTCCGCTTAAGCTATTGGCTGTTTTTTTTTGGTGCTCATGATGTTATTCTTTTAGCCGAAGCCTAAACGTTGCAGTTCCCTCTGAGCTCATTGAAATTTGCTTCCTAATAAGAACACTTGGAATTGCTGTCTTAGGTTGCAATATTGTGCCACACATAGCTATGAGCTATGCATCAGTAAATATGCATAGAATCAGGTTTCTGGTTTTATGCAGTCAAGTTGGGCTAACGAAAGGCAGCAGGTTTAGGGATTAATTTGTGGCTGAACAAATACAAAGTAACATTTGGTATTGCCATATTGGTTTTTAAAAGGCAGGTTCCAAAAAAAAATCAGCTGTTAATCTTTTGTTAGAAAACCAGCATAGGACTCACTGATGTATTTGTTTCTGAGATTCTCATGCAGTGATTTTTGCCACCTCATTTTCACATGTTTGCAAAAACATGGTCCCTGCATGGAAAATTGGAGCCCTTACTGAAGAAAATGTTTTCCTGTCATGGTTATGTTTCTATTTTTCGTAGGTAAACTATTTCACAAAGATGGCTCCCTGTGCGTAAATAAGCTGGCAAAGTCACTGCAGTGTTCCACCATCTTAGAAATAAACACGAGAGTTTCTCTCACTGACCTCACAACAATCAAGCCAAGCAGAATGATGCAGTAAATGTGCCTGCAGAGATCAGCAGCCCAGGTCCATTTTGGTAACATTGGAAGCTGTCTTACAGCAGCTGACCTCATACAAGGCCAGATTATTTGTTCCTCTAGCTCCTCTGATTGATGCCAGCTTTCCAGGGTCTTAGGCAGGTTTTTCACATCACACCAAGGAGTACCTTTCACTCCGACCTTAGAGAGCCACTGCTAGTTAGAATAGGCAGACCATGGATAGGTGGACTAATAATCTCACCTTTCATAGGTGATCTTCAAAAGCAGCTATCACTAGAGGATCCTAGGGACCTAAAGGGGTGAGGGTGGTAATTGATGGGTTAAATAATAATTAATACAAACTTTTGATTGATTTGGCAAAGCAAGCATGCCAGTTACTGCTAAATTAGTTTTAAGCAATGGAAGGAAAAATAAAGCAATGTCTATGAATCTATGGGAAACAACACAAGCAGGTAACCAGATATTTGTTATGGAACTCAGTGGTCAGAGAATCTTGTGGTTTCATTTTTTTTTTTTTTTTTACAAAAGCAGGTTTCTAGCTATCATAGAGTTGAAAGGGACCCTGAGGATCATCAAGTCCAATCCCCTGCAGCCTTGGCATCATCAGCATCATTCTCTAACCAACTGAGCTATCCAGCTCATCATCCATGGTTGTGGGGAAATCATATAAAAGTCTGCATATTGTCTGGTGATGATTAGCACAAGGACGTGCTGTGTTTTCTCTACTCATTTTCCTGTCTATTCCAGTTTTCATTTCTCAGTCTTCGCCACTAGTCATTGCCACAAAAATTCACATGCTTTAGCAAATTATTATTATTTATTGAATTTATATACTGCCCTATACTCGGAGGTAAAATAAAAATATAAAACCATAAAATACAAAATACTACTTCAAAATCCCACGAACTCCCTAGACGCAATCAGAAAACAATGGGAGGATGACATAGGCTATGAGATTAACCCCACTCAATGGACCAAAATGTGGTCTAAACCCCCCTTTAAATCCATATCAACGAAAAGAAAAGAACTTACTCGGAAACTCACGTACAGGTGGTACCTAACACCAAGAAAACTAGCGCTAATATGCCCAGGAACCTCACCAAAATGCTGGAGAGGGTTCACCTCCACAGGCACATATCTCCACATGTGGTGGGAGTGCCCCAAAATCCAACTATTCTGGACAACAACCATAGGAGAAATAGCGTATCCATAAGGCGCACCGGACTATAAGGCGCACCTAGTTTTTAGGGGGGGGGAAATCGTATCCCCCCCACCCCCAAAGAGCAAAGAAGCCAAGACAGTGAGCGGGATCCATCCCGCTCACTGTCTTGGCTTCTCCCATAGCCACGCACAGCCTCTCCTGGCTGGAGAGGTTGCGCGCGGCTAAAGAAGTGAGTGGATGGATCCCACTCGCTGTCTTGGCTTCCTCTTTAGCCGCGCGCAACCTCTCCAGCCAGGAGAGGCTGCGCGCGGCTAAAGAAGCCATAGCTGCGCGCAGCTTTTCTCGGCCGAAGGGGTTGCACTACCCCCACCTATATGGCAATACCCCCACCTCCCGCAAAAGCCCACAGGAGCTGTGCACCCTTTAAGGAGCGTGCGGCTCCTGCAGGCTTTTCTACGAGGAGGGAGAAGGGCCTGACTGGCCGCGTCAGTCCCTTCTCCCTCCTGGGGAAAAGCCTGCAAGAGCTGCACAGAGCTTGTGTGCGGCTCTTGGGGGCTTTTCCTGCCTGCCTCCCCCCTGCATTCACTCCATAAGACGCACACACATTTCCCCTTACTTTTTAGCAGGGAAAAAGTGCGTCTTATGGAGCGAAAAATGCGGTAAATAAAATAACCAAGCAAGTATTAGAAATCACCCCAGAATTGGCCTTACTAAACATCTTCCAAGAAAATAATGCCCACTTACACCACAAAGAACTCATAACCCACCTACTTTCAGCAGCCAGAAGCGTCATAACCAGACACTGGAGAGACCTGTCAGAAGTAAGCATGGACCAGTGGTACCAAATAGTATGGGAAACAGCCCTACTAGAAAAATTAACCAATAAACTGAAACTGACACGGGGACAAATAGAAGAAGACACCTTCATGGCTCCCCTTTGTCACATACACAGCCCAACAAGGCAATGACAAAAATCCACCAACAGCATACAAATCAATATGGCTAACCTGATCCAAAACACCTACCCATACATGAAAACAAAGACCACCACAGCCAACCACAAATGAACAGCCACACCCTAGGCCAACCCCAACCTCTCTCACCACCAAAGGGACACAAGTGAACAGCAAAGAACAGCAAGCAACGCTCACACCAAACCCTACATATAGTAAGTAAAATAGAAACATTGCCACCCAATCCCACCCCCATCTTCCCCCCCTTCACCTCTTTCCCACTTTTCTTCCTAACGTCTCAACAAATGAAACTGATTTGTAAAAATGTTATATGGGGGGGGGGATACGAGAGAGAGACATTGCACACACTTTTGTAAATCAAGAAAATCTTTAATAAAATAACAAACAAACCAACCAACCATAAAATACATCAAAATAAAAACAAAAACACAATAACCAGAATTATTCTGGAAGCAGAATAAATTGTGTGGTAAAGAGTAAGTACAGGTTTAAGAAGTTGGGCTTCTTAGGATTTTTAGTACAGAATACATACCCTGCCGGTGTTACTTAGCGGTAACTCCTGTTGAACTCAATTGCAGCTAAGCTATAGTTCCTGGTATTTTCAGTATGTTTCAGTCTGTACAGTGCTAGCCAACCTGTTTGGGACAGTCAAAGTATCTTGTATGTTAGTGTAGTTTTATATGGCATGCTGGTGGCTTGCTATGCAGATAGTCTTTTTTGTGATATAAATACAGAGACATTCTAGCTAATCATGATTTACTACCCAGGCGCTTCTACTTTACTCCTCCCTTGGTATGAGTGGGAGAAACAAGCAAACCAGGAAACCTTCATTTCATATTACTTCCATATCAAGAAACATGGTTTGCTTCTCCCTAAAAAGGTAAAGGAAAAGGTAAAGGGACCCCTGACTGTTAGGTCCAGTCGTGGCCGACTCTGGGGTTGCGGCGCTCATCTCGCTTTATTGGCCAAGGGAGCCGGCATACAGCTTCAGGGGCATGTGGCCAGCATGACTAAGCCGCTTCTGGCAAACCAGAGCAGTGCAATTGCTAGCTAATGAAGCCATGGATTGTTGTTGGCATACTGGGCAGTGGGCATTTTCCAGTCAAAACTGGGAGCCCCATTGGGCTTTAAGATTCAGTGAGTTGTAGCCATTACCACCCCCACTCAGAGTAGACCCAGTAAACGAAGTTACTGATGTCCTCAGTGGACAATGGGCCTATTCTGAATAGGCTTAGCATTCGATACAGTCCATTGGTTTCAGTAGAAGAATGAAGTGTGATTCCACACACACACACACACACACACACTCACACTTCATTCTCCTACTGTATATATTACACGCCAGCTTCAGTCTGTTGGCTCTCATCCAGTCCATCACCGAGGCAAGACACTGATCCAGCACTTCCACTGCCTCAGCTGCAGATGTAAAGGAAAAATAGAGCTGAGTAACATTAGCTTATTGCTGACAACGTATTCCGAACCTCCAGATATCCCCATCCAGCGTTTTCATGTAGATGTTAAACAACATGGGAGATAGGATTGAGCCTTGTGGAACCCCACACTGAAGGTTCCACAGGGCTGAAAAGCATTCCCCAAGTAACACCCTCCAGGAATGACCATCCATGTAGGACTGAAATCACCGCAAAGCGGTGCCACCCACCCCTAGTTCGGAGAGTCGCTCCAGAAGGATACCATGGTTGATGGTTTCAAAAACTGCTGAGAGGTTGAGAAGAATTAACAGGGACATGTTTCCCTTGTCTCTCTCTTGACAGAGGTCATCATACAGGGCAACCAAAGCAGTTTCTGTGACAATATTGGACCTAAACCCGGATTGAAATGGATCCAGAAAATCAGTTTATTCCAAAAGCACCTGGATCTGGTCCACAACCACTCGCTCCAGAACCTTGCCCAGAACAGGGAGATTAGTAACTGGCTGGTAGTTAGGTTCTCTGAATCCGGGGAAGGTTTCTTAAGGAGTGGTTTTACTACTGCCTCCTTCAAGCAGGCAGGGACCATCCCCTCTTGTAAACAAACACTGATCACCTCCCTGGCCCAGCCAGCTGTTCCCTCCCTGCTGGTTTTTATCAGCCAAGAGGGACAAGGGTCTAGAGCGCAAGTGAGTCTGCCCATAAAGCAGCCAGGTGGGTGGGTGGTTTTATGTTTTAGCGTTTAAAGCCCTAAACAGTTTAGGATATGAAGGACCAACTGCTGTATTTGTTATGAATTATTTGTTAGATTGATATACCACCCTTCATCACAAGATCTCAGGGTGATTCATCAGATAAAAATACAAGGTAAAACACAAGTAAATAGTTAACACAACAACAACCCCCTTCCCCCAAACACATTTAAAAGGCTGTTGAATATTAATCAGCCTTATAAAACCAAAAAAATACAAATACGAAAAACAAATGAACACTTAAGAACAATTCCACCCCCCAATAAGCAACACCCCCCCTAAGTTAAAACCCCATCCTCATTAAAACCATAAGGCCCACACCCTCGTTCCACCCCCAGAGGGACAAGCCCCTTTGTTGTCTCCCCTTTGGTGGCGGCCCTGCAGCTGGCAGGCTTTCTAGAGCTGCCCCAGCAACTGGTGGGTGCCCACCTCAGGCAGCAGGTGTCTCCCATGCTGCCTGCCTGCCTGCCTGCCCAGGTCCTGGTCCCTGCCCTACTTGCACAGCTGCAGGCAGGTCCTGGTCTGGAGGTCCAGTAGAGGCTCCATCTCCAGCAGGTCCCCTGGGCAGCAGCTGCAGGCGTGTGAGGTTGCTCTAGTTGTTGATATCTTCACTGGGGTTGTTTATTATTTCACCCATTTTTTTTAGTGAGGTGGGTGAGTCCCATAGACAGAGCCTTCTCTGTGGTCACCCCTCATCTCTGGAAGTCCCCTCCCATTTTTCGGCTGAGTTGTAGGAAATTTGATGCTGATTAAAATTCTATTTTTACTAAGGAGTACTGCTAAAGCTCATTGTTCTTACTTTAATTTACTATGTTTGTACTGTATTTTTATGTATTGTAAGCTGCCTTGAGAACTGTTGGTTAGTAGGCAGGATATTAAATAAAATGCAGCATGAGTGGGAGGGTGCGCTGTGCAGCCCTGTTCTCTTCTCTCCCCTCTCTTGAAATTTGCTTTTTTTAAAGCTGTTTTTTTCCTGGTGAATCTCTGTGGCCAGATGTAACCCATATTGGGTAAAAAATAGCTTCTTAAAGTTGTTTTGTCAACTGCTCAGAGGACTTCTGTGAATGGGCAATACATATATCCCAGAAATGAAGAAATACATTGTTTTGGGTGGAAAAGTACAGGGGAAGAATGGTTTGTGCTCTCCCCCCCCCCCCCGCCAGTAATATTTATAAAAGAGAGAAGTTGTGTTTCAATGAAACCATGGAGATTAAACCTAGTCTTTCCCTGGGCTCATGCACTTTCCCTCCCTTCTTTTCAGTCCTAAAAATTCATATATGTAAACCTGGGTTATGGGTGCAACAATTGAATATCTAGTCAGTTTTTATCTTACAAAGCAAAAAATAAATAAATTGTGCAAACTATGGCAAGTTCTTAAAGAAATGGGAGTGCCAGACCACCTTATCTGTCTCCTGAGAATCCTCTATATGAGACAAGAGGCAACAGTTAGAACTGGGTATGGAACAACTGATTGGTTCAAAATTGGGAAAGGAGTACAACAAGGCTGTATATTATTTCCCTGCTTATTCAACTTATATGCAGAATACATCACGCAAAAGACTGGACTGGATGAATCCCAAGCTGGAATTAAGATTGCCGGAAGAAATATCAATAACCTCAGATATGCAGATGACACAACCTTGATGGCAGAAAGTGAGGAGGAATTAAAGAACCTCTTAATGAGGGTGAAGGAGAAGAGTGCAAAATATGGTCTGATGCTCAACATCAAAAAAACTAAGATCATGGCCACTGGTCCCATCACCTCCTGGCAAACAGAAGGGGAAGAATTGGAAGCAATGACAGATTTTACCTTCTTGGGCTCCATGATCACGGCAGATGGTGACAGCAGTCACGAAATTAAAAGACGCCTGCTTCTTGGGAGAAAAGCAATGATAAACCTAGACAGCATCTCAAAAAGCAGAGACATCACCTTGTCGACAAAGATCCATATAGTTAAAGCTATGGTTTTCCCAGTAGTGATGTATGGAAGTGAAAGCTGGACCATAAAGAAGGCTGATCGCCGAAGAATTGATGCTTTTGAATTATGGTGCTGGAGGAGACTCTTGAGAGTCCCATGGACTGCAAGAAGATCAAACCTCCCCATTCTAAAGGAAATCAGCCCTGAGTGCTCACTGGAAGGACAGATTCTGAAGCTGAGGCTCAAATACTTTGGCCACCTCATGAGAAGTGAAGACTCTCTGGAAAAAACTCTGGTGTTGGGTAAGATTGAGGGCACAAGAAGAAGGGGGTAACAGAGGACAAGATGGTTGGACAGTGTTATAGAAGTGACCAACATGAATTTGATGAAATTCCGGGAGGCAGTGGAAGACAGGAGTGCCTGGCATGCTCTGGTCCAGGGGGTGATGAAGAGTCAGAAATGACTAATTGACTAAACAGCAACAGTAGTAGTGAAATTTAGGGACATTGGGTGATATTCAACAACGTTTACTCAGTGTGTAGACCTTTTGAAATTAATGGACCTAACTTGGGTCTACTCTGAGTAAGACTTTGTTCAATACTACCCATTGCTGTCAATGACAAATATTGTATGGGCCTCATACACTGCCCTACTTCCTCTCTGATCTCTCTGAAAGTTTGAGGCAGTATGTTTCTGAATACCAGTTCCTGGAAGTCACAGAAGGGGAGAGTGTTGCTCTTATGCTCGGATCCTGCTTGCGGGTTTCCCACAGGCTTCTGGTTGGCCACTGTGGGAACAGAATGCTGGACTAGATAGGCCATTGGCCTGATTCTGCAGGAGGTTCTTATGTTTAATGTTTTCTGCAGCCTCTTGTTTCTTTGCTTGCCTTGCCTCTCCTGATGTTGTTGGCTGGCGTCCTCTTATGTCTGTCCTAGCTCCTGCCAACCTAGCAGTTTGAAAGCATGCCGGTGCAAGTAGATAAATAGGTACTGCTATGAGGGGAAGGTAAAAGGTGTTCCCATGCCCTCTGGCTTTCGTCACGGTGTTCTGTTGTGCCTGAAGCAGTTTAGTCATGCTGGCCACATGACCCAGAAAAGCTGTCTGGACAAACGCTGGCTCCCTCGGCCTGAAGCGAGATGAGCCTCAACCCCATAGTCACCTTTGACCCAGGGGTCTTTTACCTTTACTCTTTTTTTTAACCTTATGTCATAGTAGATCTCTTCTGGAAAGGGGGTTGGGTTATGATCCTTTTATCCCATGTTAGAATCTGGGATAGAAAAGCTACTTGCCACATGACTCCTGGTATCTAGGTTATGGGTGCAAAAACAGAATGGCTAGTTGCATTTTTTCCAGTTCAGCAGCACTTTACGCTTTTCTTTTCTGAAATTCATAAACTAATACACAATTCACATGATACATTGTTAATATCCCATTTTTAATAGCAATTCTTAATTGGACACCACAAACATAAATGGGGTTCTGCCCCTGCAGTTGGGGCCAAAACCACAAGTCATTTGAATAATTAATATTTACAAATACATACATGTATATATTATATGTGTTTGAAATTAGCCAGGCACATTTTGCGACTGGCACAGGTCCAGTTGTGACCACATGGAGATCTCTGGATGCCAGGTGGGTAATTGACATCTCAATCTGGCTGGCTGCTCCAGCTTTCATAGCAGGTCAGCAGAAGAGCTTATTTATTGCATTTATATCCCATCTTTTCCTCCAAGGAGTACATGTTTCATCCCCCTCCTCAGTTAATCCCTACAATGACACTGTGAGGTATAGCTGCCTGGGGTTTAGCTTCTTCTGTCATTCTACAGAGGATCCAGGTAGCCACGGGCTAAGCAGCCAAGCACTAAGATTTATTTGGAAGACCTTTGAATTCAAAATCTGTGAGCAGCATCTTTTAACTGACTCCGGCTGCCTCCTTCCATGCATACCCTCTCGGTGTTCTTCACCCTCAGAGGCTCAGGGGCTGGCGGCCCAAGGAGGGCACACTCTCTGTGAAATTCTCTCTCTCGAGGTGCATTTGGCACCTTCATTGCACAGCTTCCATCCCACAAATGCTGAAGAAGCACCACTTGAGGTGTATGTTTTTAGGATGCACCTAATTTTTGTGATTGTAAATTATTTTAAACTGTTTTTAATGTTGTATTTTAATATTGTAACCTGCCCTAGGATTTTAGCATGAAGTGTAAGTAAATAGTAGTAGTAGTAGTAATTACACTCCTTTGTCCTTATGCTTTTCACTTTAAATCAGGGGTCAGCAAACGTTTTCGGCAGGGGGCCGGTCCACTGTCCCTCAGACCTTGTGGGGGGCCAGACTATACTTTTTTTGGGGGGGATGAACAAATTCCTGTGTCCCACAAATAACCCAGAGATGCGTTTTAAATAAAAGGACACATTCTGCTCATGTAAAAACATGCTGATTCCCAGACCACCCGTGGGCCGGATTGAGAAGGTGATTGGGCTGGATCCGGCCCCCGGGCCTTAGTTTGCCTACCCATGCTTTAAATGATACCTTGCTAGTGCAGAACAGTTGAATGATTTCTAAACTTTTTGATGGAAGTACAGACATTTACTGTTTATGTATGTGATCATTAGGTTCCTTGTTTATCCTCTCTCAGCAGTTTTGGTTCAACAGTGCTTGGTTTACAAGTCAAATGTTTGATTTCTTTCCCCTCCTTTGCTGCCAGCTCTGCAGATTCATCTTGTGAACTGGAGAAGCCCAGCTGCATTCTCATTGCCTCCCCCTGTTATGTGGAGTAATGAAGATTTTCAGCTAACAAGTAAACTTGACAGTTGTCTTGTTGGACCAGGTGCACTGGATTCTTGCTCTCTGTTGAAGCTCTTCAGGATTAGTATAAACGTCTCTGTATCACTAAAGTCAGCATCTCTGTCACCCCAGCACAATGCCAGAGAAGTTTGTCAGTTGTACAATCAGTTTGTCCCGATTATAAGCTGTACATTTCAAGACTGGCAGTCAATGAGTAACAGTGTGTTCCATGATAGGAGAAGGTATGCAGTAAATACTGACTCAGAGATGCAAGCATTTTTAAAAATTGTTTTAAGAGGTGCACAGGTTTTAAATTCATTTTGCTACATTCAAACATAGCCTTAGACTTGTGTCATTGATTAAGGAAAACCAGTAAGGTTTGGTATTTTTCATTTTTTGGGGGTAGGTGCTACTAGTGTGTAGGTTGTCAGAACTCATTTAAAAAGCAAAGGGGGCACTTCTGGGGGGGAAATAACAACAGGAACCACTGTCTGCCCCCTACCCCCAAGTGCATCACTATATTGGACCAGTAGTTATGACATACATTTCTGTAAATACTGCTTTAAACTTTCAACACTTAGAATTGATGCATGCATTTAATATTGACTCAGGCTTCTATAAAATGTGCTCATTTGTTTTGCCAGTTTGTTTTCAGGCATACTATCTATAACAGGTATGGTCAGAACTTCAGCATTTCCTTTTAAATGAAAGCTGGGGCCTGATTCAGTCATACACAGTATAGAGCCTGCTTTGCCTTGGAAGACTTTAAATATTAGACAGTGCAACAACATCTAGAGTGCACTGTGTTGACTATTCTTGCACTAGCACATCATCCGGGATGGCCCTACCATAAGGGAGAATGACATGGCCACCTCAGGCAGCGGATGCTGGGGGGTAGGGAATGGTGCCATGGTGTTGGAAGACAGATCTGTTTGTTCCACACAACCTGTCTTGTGGCACCTAAACGAGGCAGCTCCTCTCATAAGCACCCTATTAATGTCATAAGGCTATAAAAATGGAAACTGATCCCACAAAGCAAGACTTGATGGAACATTGGAAACTTCACTTGGGACTGCATCAGTCATGGCATCTAGGATGGAATCTACACAAACATGCTTTTTTAAAAAAAAATATACACTGAATTTTCCATAAGGCTCACCACTGCCATCTAGTGTCACATTGTAAATTGCGCTTAAAACACACTTAAAACATTTTATTTGCAGCTGTATAGCTGAGTCCTAGCTCGCTATGGAAATGGATGACTTTGTCTTCACAGTGCGCAGCAAGCAACTCAGAGTTTCTCCGAGGTTTTGTGGGTTCCATACAGCAATATAGATGTCAACAGCCTACGGACCACCCTGAAGAGCTTTGCTGGCTGTTCTCTCAAGGGTGAGATGGAAGTAGCGAAGCAGCCCTTTGCCATGCAGGAGGCACAATTGTGCTCTAGCTACCTTCTGGCCTGTTTCATCGCATGTAGTTCCCCAGTACTGTATACCAGGAGCTGAATGCTCTCCACGGTGTTGGAGAGGGCATTCAGGAGCGATCATATCTGTGGCCCTCAGCAGCAGGACCATCAGTTCTATCCACCAGAAAATCCCCCAGACAGAGCATTCAGAAATCCATTGGATTCCAAAAGTCTCTGTGGGAAGACATTCCTCCTTGGTCCCCCACCCCTGCAATGGGAAGTTGGTGCCATTTGCCAAATTTCACCATAAACTAACGAACTTAGGCAGACACGTGTAAGGTTTTGCTTCTGCTATACAATAATAGGGATGTTCTTCAGGGTGAATCTGTTTGGGAACAAGACATTATTTGTGTGTTCTTTAGTTCAAAACAAAAAGATGTGTATTAAATCTTTTACAAAACAGAACTGTGTTATCATTGCAAAATAAACTCCCTTAAGGGCTTCTACTTATTTTAAGCCCCCACCCTTGTGTTTAAATCAGAACTTGCTAAAAGCCCAGTGCTCAAATCTAGAAATTGATATTATAAAAAAAAGTCCACAGCACAACACATTGATGTAATAATTCTGAGCTTTTTAAAAAAGAGAAAAACGTCCTATAAGAAAAATGCTTATAAACTGGCTGTGTTCTGCTTATGCATCCATGCAGCACTGAGTGAGGAAAAATATTTTAAAAGCAATAGGAGGAGTTAATTTTGTATTCTAATTAGAGATTGGAATTGGGAAAATCATTGGGAAGGTACTCTTTGTGTATAAATGAATTTAGTATGTCCTCCAAAACATCATATGCTTCCTTTAGCAGGTACAATGCAGCACAAAGCTTATGCGTATCAAGAGCATTTAGGATTATTGGGCTGCAAACTAAAATTGGCTTCCCTGACTCTTTAAATTGGCTCAGGCTGAGACAGTAATGACCTTTGAACACCAAACATATTTACTTACATTTTTATCAAGCTTTTAATTTTCTTGTTTGCTTTGTACTTCTCAGTTTGGTTTGTGATACACAGTTGCATTTTGTTTTAAATCTCGTTTTTAGGAATTTTTATTGAATGGTGCAACATTTTTATATTAAGCAGTAGAAAAGCTTCATAAATCCATCTCTCACTGTGATCTCTTTTGGAGCTTGTGGTGAAACCACTGTAAACTGCTTCTGGGAAGAAGTCAGGTGGGGCATTTCTGGTTTTGCGTGCTGCTTTCACTTCCTGCCAAAAGCTCTCCTGAACATAGCTTTTTGAGTCTCTTTCCAAAGCCCTGTGAAAGATGCATCTGAGAACATGGCAAAAGCAGAGTAAGCTCAAGGTGAAAGCCATGGCTGCAGGTTTGAGTCCCATGCTGGTTGTTCTGGATTAGAAGAGGTCCGTAGCTCAGTGGTAAGGAACATAACAGTGTATTCGTAAAGTTCCAAATAAACAAGACTTGGTTAGGTGCACCAATATTATGGCTTTGCATAAGGCAACCTCATATGATCAGGTAGAGAACTAGCGGTGACCTTGCGTCTCTTGGGCCTTTGCGTACATAGCAGCAACATTCTTAAATACTGCGTTGCAGGGAAGGGTTGGGGGTGCTGTAGAATTTCAGAAAATTTATTTCATTGAGAAAAAAGGGGGCATTGTCAAGATGGTTCCTTTTTCAGAAATCCGTAGCTCCTGCCTTTCTCTCCAGCAGCAAATTGCGGCAGTGTCAGTTCTTGTGCATATGGTGGCCTCATTTTTAAATGTGAATGCCAGAGGAATCAAACTCTAGAGGTTTGTCTGTGTGTAAAAGCAAACAATCACCCTCAGTTCAGTTTGTCAATAGCTGGCAGAGACCACATTGACTGTAATAGTTGCTAATTCATGCCGAGAAGGCCAGGGTGAGTTCGTGCTGCCGCTTCTTGAATGAATTGGGTTATTCACGGAGCGCCGGAATGCCATACGTCTTCAGAGGGAGAAAAGGGTCTTGATGACGCGCAGACTAGGCTGTGGGAGGTCAGACTCATTCATTAAGACTGCAGCCAACTCTGAAGTGAACAAGGCAGTTAAAACATGCATGTCTGGGGAGGACAGGTCTGTTGTTGAGGGGCTCCCACCCTACTTCCCAAATGTCAGTGTAAAATATGCCTTGCTTTTGTATCACTTTGTTTTCTGGAAGCCCTGCATAAAAAGCAAATGAACTTTGTTTCTTACATACAATTCTGAGTGTTTTCTTTGTGCAGAGGATCTGCCACACGGCTTAATTCAGTTTGCACGTGCCGCCTTTTCTCCAGCAATGGCCCCTCCTCAGCCAGTGCTGACCTGCCATTTAATACTTTTAAGTCTTAGGGTCTACCAAACAAATTGAGATAAAGAGGACATAAGAAGTGCCTCGCTGGATCAGATCAAAGACCCATCTAGTCCATCCCTCTGCTCTCCCCAAGGCCAGCCAGAAGTTGGCAGGCAGGACTTGAGCACAACAGCACTCTCCTCGCTTGTGATTCCCAGTCACTGGCCTAGGGAGGCAGAAAGTCATGCTGGGTAGCCATTGATAGCCTTATCCTCCATGAACTGGCCGAATGCCTGCTTGAAGCTGAACATCTTGGGAGCAAGTTCCATAGGTTAACAATGCACTGTGTGAAAGGGGGAGGGGGTTGTTTCATTTTGTTTTGGTACCTGTTTTATTATGTATTGTTTTTATATTATATTTTTATGCTGTGAAGTGCCCTGAGATTTACCAATGAAGCGTGGTATACAAGTTTAATAAATAATAATAAAGTACTTCCTTTTGTCTGTCCAGAATCTTCCAACATTCATCTTCATTGAATGGCCTTGAATTCTAGTCTTATGAGACAGGATAAGAACTTCTCCATGTCTGCTTTCTCCACCCAATACATCTCCATACATCTCTATGCTTTTACTTGCCTTTTTTCTATTTTTTTAAAAATAATTTTTATTAAGTTTCATATTACCAAATTAAACACATCAAACCAATTAATCCAAATTATATCAATACATATCATGTAATCCAATTGTTTTCCAAATTATAAATTTTTGTGGGGGGTACCCATGCTTCTTGATCGGCAGGAGTCCAATCCTCGAATATTTCTGCTGCTTTCATATTAAGAATATTTCCAGTCCCCTCTTCTCAATCCTTGTCATTGCTCATTTTCCTTTTCATTCACCTGCGAGTTGCTCCGCAAGTGGGTTGAAAAAAACAGTCTTATTTGTATTTCTGTGTGGACTTTGTCCTGCTCTCTCGTAAATCACTCTCATCCAATAGTCCAGGCATTTCCGCTCGAGCAGGCAATCGCCATTTTGTCGTTCCGAAGAAATGCAATCTAAAAGCTCGCTCGTTAACTTTCCCGACCTGTTGCACCGTAAATTAGTCTTTTTCCAGGAGGGCTGCCCCTTCCAGTTCGCAATCTCATCGAAATAATAAATCTTCGGCTCGCCCTCCCCAAGACCAAACCTCCTGCAACACAGGTCTATCTTTCCGCATCAAATCTCCATTCTTACTGCGTCACAAAGAGAGCCCTTCTTCTTTCCAAATCCTTTACAGAGTAAAACCTTTAAATTCATATTATTCCCACACAGTTCATTTTTAGTCCCATTTGCCAATTAGTTGTTGTGACGGATCTTCTAAGAGGGAGGGTTATTAGTTAATCACATAGAGCAAAAATAATAAAAAGTCATTCCCCCCCCTTTCAGTTCCGTTGCATTCCATTCCACATACCAGCTTGTCTGTAGTACTTTGATGTAATCTTCCGTCTCAATCTTCTTCATTTCAGTGGCAAAATTGTTAGCAGATAAAAACCTCCTGCCTCTCTTGAAGCATGTGCGTTATCTTTCTCCTATTTTTTTCCTTTTAAGTAACGCAACTAGTTTCGCTCCTGGAAGCAGTTTTGGAGGAGTTCCGAGACTCGCCGAGGGTTGTACACCCAGTGCCTCACCCCCTCCTCCTTCCGAACTTGGGGGTGATTTATGGCAACATCGGGTGAAAACTGCATCTCTCCCCCCTGGAGAGATGAGGGAGACTGATTTACTCCCCATAATCAGCCTCTAATTACCTCGCTTGCGAGCTGGATAGATGTTAATATCCGCCATGTTCCAAGGCGCCCCTAGTGGCCCCCTACTTGCCTTTTTTCTAATCTAAAAAGCCCCCAATGTGGTAGCCTTTCCTCCTAGGGAATTCATAGAATCATAGAGTTGGAAGAGACCACAAGGGCCATCAAGTCCAACCCCCTGCCAAGCAACACTTTTCCTTTTAAGTAACGCAATTCACTCTAGCCCTTTGATCATTTTAGTTTTTGTTTTTTTATATCTTTTCCACTTCTGCAATATCCTTTTTGAGGTGAGGTAACCAGAACTGTGCACAGTATTCCAAATGTGGTCACACCATAGATTTGTATAATGTCAGGGTTGGTTTTTCCCCAGCTCCTTTTCTAATGATCCCAAACATGGAATTCACTCTTTTCACAGCTGCTGCACATGGGCTAACATCTTCATTTAGCTATTACCATATTTTTCGCTCTATAAGACGTACCAGAAAAAGTGAGTCTTATAGAGCAAAAAATACGGTAACTATGACTGCATTGCTTCACACTTGCTTACATTGAACAGCATTTTCCATTTTACTGCCTATTTGACCAGTGTGGAGAGATTCTTTCGGAGCTCTTCACAATCCCTTTTTCTTTAAGGTGGCCTCACTTCTCATCCCTGAATAAGTTAAGAAATGCAGGTACCAATACCGACCCTTGGGAGGCTCTCCTTTCTACATCCCTCTGTTGGGAGACTTGTCCGTTTGTTCCTGCTCTCTGCTTCTTGTTCCTTAGCTAGCTTCTGAGGTACTTATCTTATGACTGCCAAGCTTAGTCAAAAGTCTTTGCTTGAGGTACGCAGTATTAACTAGGTCACCTCTGTTTATATGCTTGCTGTCACTCTAAGAAACCCCAAACTCTTAAAAGTTAAGGAACACAGGACCTACCTTTAGAGCAGCCATGCTGGTTCTCCTTCAGCAAGACTTTTTCTTCTATATGCCTGGTAGTACTATCTTTAACAATGATTTCCACTAGTTTCCCCAGAAAATAAAACATTAAGCAAACTGGTCTGTAATTTCCTGGATCCTCTCTGGAACCTTGTTTTAAAATTGGTGTTACTTTGCCCACTCTCCAGTCCTCAAGTATGGAGACTGATCTTAGGGACGTGTTGCATATTTTTGTTATAAGATCAGAAATTTCCCATTTGAGCTTTTTTAAGAACACTTGGGTGGAAGCTATCCAGACTCAATAATTTGTCAGTTTCTGATTTGACAGTAAGACCTAGAACTTCATCTCTTGTCACTACTGTTTGTCTCAGGTCTTTAGACTTCCATTCTGAGAAAGCTAATTTAGGCACAGGATCTACCCTACAACTTCTGCTGTGAAGACAGGTGAAAAAGAAAAAAAATCAATCAGCTTCTTTGCAATCTCCTTTTCTTCTTTCAGCACACCTTTGACTCCCTTGCCATCCGAAGGTCAGTGTACTCATTTGTAGAATGAGGACTGAGAATTGCCTCACATGGGTGTTTTGAACATTTAATTAATGACTACGATAGCACTTGATTGCAATTAGAAAATGGGTGTAACTGGTGTGAGGTTCTGATCTTTCCTCCACCCAGATCACCTTTCCTCCAAAAAAAATGTTGCTTACTTACATCACATTGACACTCAAAGAAGGTCTGTGTATGTTTCCATTTTGCAGAAGGCATCTTAATAGCAGGACTTGACTTTGAGACAAACAAAATTTGTCCAGTTCTCCACTCTTGAGTTCATAGCTATTTCTTTGTTGTGATCTGAAAAACTTGTGTTAGGGTTGTTAAACTTGTGTTAGGGTTGCAGTAAACTTCTGTAGGATATGGAAGCTTTGGAACTTTTCTCTAGTCTTCTTTATACACACTGTACTTAAAAAAGAAGCAGCAGTCAGAATCAGATCTCCTTCTGAAGATACAGGAATAAGAAAACAAACAAAAAAAGGAAGTTACCCCTATTCTGAGAATATTCATGTTTTCTAGACTTGCTTCTGCTTGTGGTAGCTCTCAGTGGAAAGTGTAACATGAAAATAGTCCCGCAACAGGGGCATCATTAGGGGGTGGCCCAGAGGGCCCCAGCAATGGGTCTTTATAACAGGCCCTGGTCTCCTGCTCCTCCCCCCTCCCCTCTAAAAACTTTTCATATGTTGCTTATAAGGCAGTTTTCCCTCTGAAACTTACATTTGTAGCTATACATATAATTTGGCATATGTAAATTTTATTCTGCACTCAGAGTCTTTTCAGGACATAACGATACCACTGTCCTACAATTCACAAGAATACTCCACTCCTTGTGTTACATCAGGCTGTGACACTTTGGGGCCCTCTTCAGTCATTACATTTTTAAGTATATTCCTAAAACATATATGTGAGCATTCATCATACCGTTGTCAGATCATACATAACTACTAGCCATGAAGGGAGAAAATATCCCTTTGAATACTATTTGCTGGGAATGGTAAGTGGAGAAAGGGCTGTGATACTCGGGTCCTGCTGGTGGTCTCCCCCGGGCACCTGTTTAGCCACTGTGCAAACTGAATGTGGAAATGGATGGGCCGGAATTTTCCAGACATATCTGGAATATTGCAGTCGGCAGCAGTGTCCGGGCAGGAAAGCCGGACGTATGGCAGCCCATGTTGGCTGTGTTGTTTTTGGTGATTTTCCTTAAATAGCCCCCAAACTTTTTTGGGGGGGGTAAATTTGCCACACACAAAAAGCACAACAACTTTCCTGTCCAGATTTTCACTGTTTGAAATATGGCAATTCTACCTTAGGCCTGTTCCAGGGGTCTTATGTTCTTAGGCACGCTAGTCAAGAAGCAATAATTAGCTCTGGCTCCCTCTTGAGTGTAATTTGGAGGAAAACACTTGCAGTGGGTGAAATGGCTCTAAGGTAGCCTTTTAATTTCAACCCATGTGAAAGCCACGTTGTGCTTTGTTGTCAGGATTTTATACTGATGTGTGCCAGTCTGGAAAACAAACATCCCAAAACAAACGTTACTTGATTTGGTGATGTGTCTAGAAGGTATTATCAATGCAAAATTGCTGCGTTGAGTTGACATTTGTGGTGTCAACCTGCATCTTAAGAGCAAACACTTGCATAGCAGTTTCTGCAGATTCGTAGGCTAAGAACAGAAGTCTTGTATTAGGATGTGAACAGAAGATCTAGGTTTTCAGTAACTCAATATTATGGAGGATTAATATTATTTGAAATCCTTCAGTTTCCTGTTTGTTAGACAGCTCGACCCTCTGCAGCGGAGATCAATAATCAGAAGCCCAGGGACAAGTCTGCCCCCTTGAGAAGAATTGGCTGACTCTCCAGAGGGACGCGGGTGGCGCTATGGGTTAAACCACAGAGCCTAGGGCTTGCCAATCAGAAGGTCAGCAGTTCGAATCCCTGCGACGGGGTGAGCTCCCGTTGCTCGGTCCCTGCTCCTGCCAACCTAGCAGTTCAAAAGCACAAAGTGCAAGTAGATAAATAGGTACCGCTCCGGCGGGAAGGTAAACGCCGTTTCCGTGCGCTGCTCTGGTTCGCCAGAAGCGGCTTAGTCATGCTGGCCACATGACTCGGAAGCTGTACGCCGGCTCCCTCGGCCAATAATGCGAGATGCGCGCCGCAACCCCAGAGTCGGTCACGACTGGACCTAGTGGTCAGGGGTCCCTTTACCTTTTTTCAGTTGCAACTGGAGGTGAAAGAGACATTTGGAGGAAATAATGATGGTGGGGCAACCTAGAACAGGTGTTGCTAGCAACCCACCTTAGGATGTGTGCTAAGGATGGGCTTTTGGCTTTCTGTAAAATTAGTAACTTGACCTACCAGATGTTGACCTCTAGCCTGTGACTTGTCATGCTTTCTTGAAGGATCGAAAGCTTTGTTTAAATGTTGGTGATTGTTGCTTTGTACATACAGAAGAAATTATCTCTTGATTTTATTACTTTTTTATTGAATAGATTTATTATGGTCTGGATTATTTATTTATTTATTGCCTACCCTTCACTCTAAGGTCCCAGGATAGGTTACAACATTGAGCACAACCTTAAAAACAGTTTGAAACAACATACAATCATAACAGTAAGGTGGCTCCTAAAAATATACACCTCAAGTAACATGTTCAGCATCCTCCAAATGCTGTGTAATGAAGGTGGCAGAAGCCCCGGACGGGCTTAGAGGCCACCACAGAGAATGCCCTCTCCTGGGGCAACACCCACCCCTGCTCTGGGTCTCTGAGGGTGGAGGAACTACCAAGAGGGTCCCCTCTGCTGATCTCAACACCTGGGAGGGTCTCTATGGAAGTAGGTTAGTCTTTCAGGTATTTGGGGCCTGAGTTCTTTAGGGCTTTAAACACCAATGGGCCTAGAAATGAACTGGCAACCCATGCAGCTGTTATAAACCAGGGGTTATATGAGATCTAAATGGAACCCCAGCCAGTAATTTAGCTGCTGCAAATTTGGAGCAATTGAGGTTTCTGAATCATCTTCAAGGGCAGCCCCATACAGGATGCATTGTAGTAATCCATTCTGGAAGTTACCAGAGCATGGAGTACAGTAGCCAAGTCATCTGTGTCCACACATTTCAAATGCTGATCTCTGGCAGGTGGGTGAAAGGGTCTTGTCTTCTGCATGGTTTGTCTCCCTAGTCCCTTGTTCTTCAACCTTTTGTAGTCTTTCACCATAAGCACTTCTCAGTGTATGATAGTTTTGTTGATTTCAAGAGAACCTATTTCCAAGTAAGTGGACTCAGAATAGCATTCTGAATGTGATCTCTTTTGAGTAACTTGGGGTATCAATTGCAGGTTAAACATGAAGCACTACAATGCTTTGGGAAGCCATAGGAAATATTATCATTTCTACTGCATGGGTTTCTCTCCCCACCAGAAGTGTAAGTGACTTCTGTCATTGCGATTACAGTCACTTGCTCTACAAGTGTGTAATCACAATGCAAAGCAATTTCAGTTTCCCTAGTTATCAAAGAAGTGCATAAAGCCAAGTTCAATTGGGTTTTGAAAGCAAATGTTCAACCTGGATTAACTGGCAGTTTTCTAGTTCTAGTGGGCAAAATAGAAAGCTTTTTTTCTTCTTCAATGAGGCAGCAGGAATTAGCAAAAAGAAAAAGAAAAAAAGGAGACTAGAGGAGATTTTAAGCGTTGCGATCATGATTTTTGTGCTGCCACACTGGCTGCTGTGTTTACTCAAGAGAATAAAAGCCTGAAGTGCACACTGGGAATGTAGCAGAATTACAAGGGCCGTGTTCACTCACTTCATTAATCAGTAATTGGCTTTCATGTTATGTAGCTTTGACTAGGTTTTTATATGAGAGACCAGCTGGCAAATTCTTATATTAACTGGCTTGAGTGCTTGGCATTCATTTCAAGATTAGGAGCAATTTTTATTTAAAAAGTGAGCTCATTTAACAATGGCTTCTAGAAGCCCTGAACTTGTTTTGATCTAAGTTGGTTTCTTTTCTTCTTTTATACAAATAGGGTTTTCAAAGAAATTTGTATATAGAGATTGCTTCGAATCTGCTTTAAGCCTGCTGCATTTGCACATAATGCTAAGCCATGGTTTGTCAGCTTCACAGATCAGCAGAGGAACTGTGGCTTGATCTGTATAATGTTGGTTTTGTTTTCTAACTGCTATTTTCTTGTGCCTCTGTGAGCATCTGTGGTGGGTGCCGAAACAAACTGGGATTCAGTCCATATTGTGGGTTTGGCTGTAACGAGAAGGCATGAGTTCATATTCTAGTATGTTGACCACAAATGCACCATAGTTGGTTGGCTGGGGTAGGTTCAGATGTACAAACAAACCACAGTTAAGCTAAAGAAATAATGGCTTTGTGTTACAGGTGAACCAGGCAACTGAGTTAGTCTATTTGTCTTGTCTAGCCTACTGTTCTTCAGGAGCTCAGGTGATGCTTCAGCACCCCAAGCTCTTGTTGATTGCGTCTGCTAGAGATTGAACCTTCTGCATGAAAAGCATTTGCAGTGGCTGCTCCTATACATATAGAAGTTCTGCCCAGGAAAGCAAACCAAGTTTGTTGAACCCCTTCAGGACAAGTATCTCAGGAGGATATTGAACAGCTGGAACTCCATTTTGCTTCGATTTATTGTTCAGATCTGCTTTGTTTACTGCTGTGATTTTGACAGGTGCAGTTGAAATTGAGAGACCCTACGCAAGTCTCAACTTAGTGAAGTATATCTCTGAGGAAACCTGCATGGGATTGCACTACATTTCTTGTTGGACTAGGCCAGGGCAGGGGAACCGGTAGCCCTCTAGATGATGTTGGACTTCAACTCCCTTCACTCCCAAGCAGCATAGCCTTGTGATCAGGGATGATTGAAGGCCACAGATTCTCCATCCTGGCATGAGATACTAGGCAGTTGCATGCAGAAATACAATTGTGTTCAGCACATTTTAATTTCTAGCCACTTGGAAGCAGGTCATGGAATTGAGATGTCATGCCAGTTCCATCATACACAGTCTTACAGGATGGTGCCAAAAATGAGGAAACCCTTGGTGTGGTGCCCTCTGGTAACCCACCAGCACCTCCATAGTGGCCCCCAAAGCCTACCAGGATGTGGATGGGAACAGGCAGCAATGCTGAAAGCAGCACAAGTCCAGTAACTTGGTACTTAACTCAGGGGTGTAAAAAAAAAAAGGTACCGAGTAAGGTATCTGTGGCTGTTGCTGCCAACTTCCTTCTCTCCCAGGGCCTCTGGACCCAGCCTCTGATGCATGTGTTGGGGTGAGTTCCAGAGGCATGTAGGTAAAGGAGATTGCTGCCTGCATGGCCCAACATTTTTCTGTACAATGCTGAGCCATAAAAAGGGGAGTGGCTTTTGCAGTGGGCTCTAGAAGTTTACTCTTCATGCTGGGTGCTGATGTCAGGCTTGGTTGGGGCTGTGAAGGTGAGTAAAAGACATATGACTCTCAAACTTTCTTCAGCCAAATCTCAGTTTCCCTGATGTGGTCATCATTATGCTTACTTATTTCCAAACAGGCAACTACAAACAATGTTATTACACTGTTGAGCTCCAACCATGTTGCACAAGCCTTCTTTAACATGGTTATTTTTGTATTGTAGTCACTAAAACAGCCTTGCAAGATTTTGCTCGCCCACATGCCCAGAGTGAGTAATTTTCTTTTGATGGGCGCATAAAATATCATTAGGTTTTTTCTCTTAATTATCGGCTTGCAATGGTTTGGAGACTCTGACTTGGCTACTTATTCACAAAGCGCAGATAAGATGCTTGTATGTGTGCAGTGCAAGAGAAATGGTCTCTGTCTCAAAGAACTTCGCACAAAGTGTGTTCAGTAAATTACCTGAAAGCAGGATTAAAACCCAGTCTTTCCACCCATAAATATAGAAGGTGTTTTTCACAACACATTTTCCTATCACTTCTGCATTCAGCACTGGCTTATCACAATAGTACCTTGAAAGTTCTCCATGGTTTTGACCCCTTAGCTTGTAGCTCTCCTGCCGTCTTATATGTGTTTCAGGTTCACCATCACTCCTACAAATTTACCACTCTGAGCTGCCCACTGTTTTCCTTTTCTCATAAGACTCCAGCAATACATGATGTCCTGCAAAGAATCCTAGGAACTGCTATCATTTCCAACACCCTTAACAAACTACAGTTCCCAGGATTCTTTGGGGGAAGTCATGAGCTTTAAATAGTTGACGCATATGTAATTGTGGAAGCCCCAGCTCACAATCTACTTTCACTGTTAAACTTTTATCTTAACCTCTTTAGCCTCTCTATATTGCCAACTGAAACAGTGCCTAAATATATGGAGTAGTATTTACTCAAATTCATTTCTAGTTCTTGTTTCTTCTCCTTCTCTCCCCTGTTGTCTCTCTTTCCCTCTCTCCACTGCACTATGTCCTACCAGGTCCTGTCTTTCTGCATATGAAGAGCCATGGTGGTAGTATGTGCATCATAATTTTCTTGGGAATTGTGCCAATATAAAGTTGCCTGTCCCCCTTTCTTCCCACCAGTTCATAAAGAAGGTGGACTAAGCTCTAGGGTTTATTCCCCCTTTGCTCCCTGGTATCCTGTATCCAAGGAACAGACTCATTCTCCCAGTGTGGGTCCTTATGCAGCCCAAATAGCCCCATCCTTGCTTAAGAGGAAAGAATCTGGCTTGGAGCACCAAGGCTTGCTGAGGAGAACTGGTACATTCATTGGGCATGGGATACGGAATGACTGCTGTGAGCGAACAGAATGTTTGGGGTTGGGGGTTGGAATGGTGTATCCTTGAAGAGGGTATTGATTGCTGGCTGGAACCCTGAGCAGGGACACTCCACACTGCCATATTCTGTTGCAGGTCCCACAATGTCCCTTTCCAGTTTGCGATGTGGCCTGATTTTAATGTTTTGGTTGAATCTCTCCCCCACCCCCTGCCCCAAGTTGCATAAGTGTGAAGTTAAGTGGAGAATTTGGAATGGCAACTCTGTCAGCATAAGCTGTTTGTGATCCATTTGAATAATTTTTCCTCTTGTGTTCTGTTTGGAATGGTTGCTATGAGTTCCTATATAAGGAATGGGAGTTTGGTGGGATGGTTCATGCAGTTTCCATGGACACCGTGTAATACCGCAGCAATAAACCCAGAGTGAAAGGGTGTATGTTTTCCAATTGTGTCTTGTGTTTCCACTTGGTGCACCTGTACAGGCAGGGGTTAAAACTTTTCCTTCCTTCTTGGACTCCTTATGAAGTGATGGGGTTTTCCAAAGGTGAACAAACAGCCTCACATGTTTACAAGACTCGCCTGCAATCTCAGAAGGTTTCAGGCTGTTGTAGGAAAGGGGTGGATCACACACAGCTCCCCAGATGGTTTCCTGAGCCATATTGGGACTACGTGGTGCTATCTTACTAAGTAGAATAAGCGCCTTGGCTCTAAATATCACTTCAGCTGTGGAATCACCAGGGTGGCCTTGAGCAAATTTTTCATTCTCAGCCTTTGGTTCTCATCTGGAAATAATTCTGATACAACTACATAGCTGTAGGAATGAGAAACACTTTTAAGTGCAATAGAATGACTTGCATATATGAAAGCTGTGTTCCTTGGTCATGCTAGAGCAGGCTTCCTCAACCTCAGCCCCCCAGATGTTTTTGGCTTACAACTCCCATGATCCTTAGCTAGCAGAACCAGTGGTCATGAATACTGGGAATTGTAGTCTCAAAACATCTGGAGGGCCGAGGTTGAGGAAGCCTGTTCTAGAGCATGCTTAAGAGATGAGCAGGACTTTGCAAAAGAAAGGAATGGCCAAGCTGAAGCCTGCATCTTTTTGCATTAGCCGTTGCACCTTGAAGGCAGATAGAGAAGAGGACTTGTTCACCAAAGATCCACCAAGCACCATCCAACTTCACACAGTGGTGAACCATGATACCTCTTGGTCAGAAGCCCACAGACAGGGCATGAGGGCTGTCACCTAGTACTCAGTTGCATACTGCCTCTGAACATGGAGATCCCATTTAGTCGTCATGATTAATAGGTGGCGGTAGGCATACTAATGTAGAATGGGTCAGACACCATTTTGAAGCTATATTAGCTAATGGCCATTACCAAATGTTGTGGCAATGAATTTCATACAATCTATATGGGGGAATACTGGGTTGTATCCAGTGTTAGTCCTGCTCAGGATGGGCCCATAGATGTTTATAGGGATGACTAACTTGGGTTCATTAGTTTCCGTGGGTCTGCTCTGGGTAGCATTGGATACAACTCACTTTTTTGTTCCTAAACTGAACTCTCCTACCAATCAGTTTAGGAACAGAGAAACTCTCTCTTCCATATAGCTCAGTATTTTCTACTGCACTGACTGACAGCATCTCCTCAGGGTTTCAGGCTTGACGCTTTCCTAGTGCTACCTGGAGATACCAGACATTGAACTTGGGACCTTCTACACTCAAAGCACGTGTTCTACACTGTGAGCCATTATGGCATTTGCAGTTTCATTGGATGACTATCAACTCTGGAGTTAGGCAGAAGGAAAAAATTGACACCCCACTTTATGCATGCATATTTCCATGTGCCTTTCTGTCCTGTAACCTTCATAAGGCAGGGGCGGGGAACCTGTGCCCCCCAGATGGTACTGGACTACAACTCCAAGCATTCTTGACTGTTTGCTAGGCTGGGAGGGGCTGGTGGCAATTGGGATCAACAAATCTTGAGCAGGGGTGGGGAACCTCAGGCCTAAGGGTCAAATGCTGCTCTCTAAGCCTCTTCCATCTGCCCCATGGGACTCTTGCCATGCCTCTCCCTCACCAGCCCTGCTTTAGTTCCTCAAGTGTTTTTGCGTGGCCAAAGTGCCCTTGAACTCTGATAATGCCTTTTGCTTGCTTAGATGGATAGAGAATAGAGAGGGCTGTGTACTGTACAAAGGTAAAACATATATCTGTTGCTCCATCCCCCTTTGCCTCTACCTTCATCCACCCCTGGCTTGTGGCAGGTTGCCCTAAGCTAGAGGGCCTCAGATTCCCTTCTCTTAATGAAGGCATTGCCTGCATCTTGGAGACATGGCGATGGTGGCAGAAATTAGGATGAAGTCTGTGAGGCAAAGGTGGGGGTGTGGATTCCAGAGTGTGGCCACAATCAGCCACCTCAGTCCTCTGGCCCTTGATTTCTCTCCCCACCTCCATCTTGATCTACCAGAGATGGATACAGAATTCATGTGAACTGCCAGATCACTCTGCAGCATGGCAAGGCACTACAGTGAGGGGGGAAGTATTTGATCCCTTTGCAAAAGATGACTTAGTACTTGGTGGCAAAAGCCTTGTTGGCAATTACAGAGGTCAGACGTTTCTTGTAGGTGGCCACCAGGTTTGCACACATCTCAGGAGATATTTTGTCCCACTCCTCTTTGTGGATCCTCTCCAAGTCAGTAAGATTTTGAGGCAGATGTGTAGCTACTCGAACCTTCTGTCACAGTCCGGTTTACGGGCTGTCAAAGTCACGGCTGAGGACGTTGGGGCCAGGGGCAAGACGGCAGGGTGGGAGCAGGAATGGGAGTCAGGAAAAAATCCTTAAATTAGAGACACGGGGGAATGATTAATGGACTTCAATGTCTGTACACTAATGCGCAAAGCATGGGAAATAAACAAGATGAGCTTGAGCTCTTGGTACAGCAAACTTAATATGACATAATAGGCATCACTGAAACCTGGTGGGATAAGTCCCACGATTGGAATGTAATAATGGAGGGATACAAACTATTTCAGAGAAACAGACCAGACAAGAAAGGAGGAGGAGTGGCGTTATATGTCAGGGATGTGTATACCTGTGAAGAGATCCAAGATTTAGAACCTCAAAGCCAAAGTGAGAGCATTTGGGTCAAAATTAAGGGAGAGAAGAATAACAGTGACCTCATTGTGGGAGTTTACTATAGATCCCCAAGCCAAACGGAGGACATAGATGATGCCTTCCTGGAACAGATGGCCAAGCATGCAAAAGGAAGGGAGATAGTAGTAATGGGGGACTTCAATTACCCGGATATTTGTTGGATGTCAAACTCAGCCAAGAGCATAAGGTCAAACAGATTCCTCACTGGCCTTGCAGACAACTTCATTGTCCAGAAAGTGGGAGAAGCAACAAGAGGAACAGCCATTTTAGATCTGGTCCTAACCAATGTTGATGACCTGGTTAGTGGGGTAGAAGTGGAAGGATCATTAGGCACGAGTGATCATGCTCTTCTGAAGTTTACTATACAGCGGAAAGGAGCAGCCAAGCATACTAGGACTCAATTTCTTGACTTTAAGAAAGCCGACTTCATAAAACTTAGGGAAGTGCTGGGTGAGATCCCATGGACAGTAATACTAAAAGGAAAGGGAGTTCATGATGGCTGGGAGTTTGTTAAGAGGGAGATAGTAAAAGCACAACTTCAGGCAATACCAATGAGACGGAAACATGGAAGGTGCCTGAAGAAGCCAGGGTGGCTATCTAAAGAACTTTTAACTGAGTTAAGATTAAAAAAGTATGTGTACAAAAAATGGAAAAGGGGGGAAACCACCAAAGAGGAATTCAAACAAATAGCCAGCACGTGTAGACACGAAGTCTGAAAAGCTAAAGCACAGAATGAACTCAGGCTTGCTAGAGAGGTTAAAAGCAACAAAAAAGGCTTTTATGGGTATGTTCGTAGCAAAAGGAAGAACAAAGAAACAGTGGGGTCACTCAGAGGAGAAGATGGTGAAATGCAAACAGGGGACACAGAAAGGGCTGAACTCCTCAATGCCTTCTTTGCCTCAGTCTTCTCCGATAAAGAAAACAATGCCCGACCTGAAGAATTTGGAGCAAAGGATTCAGCAGAGGAAACACAGTCCAGAATAACTAAGGAGATAGTACAAGAATACTTGGCTAGTCTAGATGTATTCAAGTCTCCAGGGCCAGATGAACTGCATCCAAGAGTATTAAAAGAACTGGCAGATGTGATCTCAGAACCACTGGCAGTCATCTTTGAGAATTCTTGGAGAACAGGCGAAGTCCCGGCAGACTGGAGGAGGGCAAATGTTGTCCCTATTTTCAAAAAGGGGAAAAGAGAGGACCCAAATAATTACCGCCCAGTCAGTCTGACATCAATACCAGGGAAGATTCTGGAGCAGATCATTAAGCAAACAGTCTGTGAGCACCTAGAAAGGAATGCTGTGATCACCAATAGTCAGCATGGATTTCTGAAAAATAAGTCATGTCAGACGAACCTGATCTCGTTTTTTGACAGATTTACAAGCCTGGTAGATGAAGGGAACGCAGTGGATGTAGCCTACCTTGATTTCAGCAAGGCATTTGACAAGGTGCCCCATGATATTCTTGTAAAGAAGCTGGTAAAATGCGGTCTTGACTATGCTACCACTCAGTGGCTTTGTAACTGGCTGACTGACCGAACCCAAAGGGTGCTCATCAATGGTTCCTCTTCATCCTGGAGAAGAGTGACTAGTGGGGTGCCACAGGGTTCTGTCTTGGGCCCGATCTTATTCAACATCTTTATCAACGACTTGGATGATGGACTCAAGGGCATCCTGATCAAATTTGAAGATGACACCAAACTGGGAGGGGTGGCTAACACCCCAGAGGACAGGAACACACTTCAAAACGACCTTGACAGATTAGAGAACTGGGCCAAAACAAACAAGATGAATTTTAACAGGGAGAAATGTAAAGTATTGCACTTGGGCAAAAAAAATGAGAGACACAAATACAAGATGGGTGACACCTGGCTTGAGAGCAGTACATGTGAAAAGGATCTAGGAGTCTTGGTTGACCACAAACTTGACATGAGCCAACAGTGTGACGCGGCAGCTAAAAAAGCCAATGCAATTCTGGGCTGCATCAATAGGAGTATAGCATCTAGATCAAGGGAAGTAATAGTGCCACTGTATTCTGCTCTGGTCAGACCTCACCTGGAGTACTGTGTCCAGTTCTGGGCACCACAGTTCAAGGAGGACACTGACAAACTGGAACGTGTCCAGAGGAGGGCAACCAAAATGGTCAAAGGCCTGGAAACGATGCCTTATGAGGAACGGCTAAGGGAGCTGGGCATGTTTAGCCTGGAGAAGAGGAGGTTAAGGGGTGATATGATAGCCATGTTCAAATATATAAAAGGATGTCACATAGAGGAGGGAGAAAGGTTGTTTTCTGCTGCTCCAGAGAAGCGGACACGGAGCAATGGATCCAAACTACAAGAAAGAAGATTCCACCTAAACATTAGGAAGAACTTCCTGACAGTAAGAGCTGTTCGACAGTGGAATTTGCTGCCAAGGAGTGTGGTGGAGTCTCCTTCTTTGGAGGTCTTTAAGCAGAGGCTTGACAACCATATGTCAGGAGTGCTCTGATGGTGTTTCCTGCTTGGCAGGGGGTTGGACTCAATGGCCCTTGTGGTCTCTTCCAACTCTATGATTCTATGATTCTAAGCCAGGAGTCAGGAAGCCAAGGGTCTGAGGATCCGGAAGCAAGGAGTCAGGAAGCCAAACGCAGCAAGGCAGGAAGCGTGTTGCTGTGGCAAAGAGCCAAAGGGAAATGCTGACCTTATATCCCTTCCCGGCTCTTGCCACCAGGTGCTGTGAGTTACCAGTCAGCCTCACCTGTGTGGCCATGCCTTGCCTCTTCAGAACAAACTTAGGAAAGCCCCAGTCCTGCAAAGCCCTGCCAGTCACAGGGCCTGGCTGCTGGGCACACTCCTGACACCTTCAGCTCCCTCCACAGATTTCCGATGGGATTAAAGTCTGGAGACTAGCTAGGCCACTCCAGGACCTTAATGTGCTTCTTCTTGAGCCACTCCTTTGCTGCCTTGGCCGTGTGTTTTGGGTCATTGTCATGCTGGAATACCCATCATCGACCCATTTTCAATGTCCTGGCTGAGGGAAGGAGGGAAGGATTTGACGATACATGGTCTCGTCCATCGTCCCTTCAATGTGGTGAAGGTTTCCTGTCCCCTTAGCAGAAAAACACCCCAAAGCATAATATGTCCCCCTCCATGTTTGACGGTGGGGATGGTGTTCTTGGGGTCGTAGGCAGCATTCCTCCTTCTCCAAACACGGTGAGTTGAGTTGATGCCAAAGAGCTCGATTTTGGTCTCATCTGACCACAACACTTTCACCCAGTTCTCCTCTGGGTCATTCAGATGTGCTATGGCAAACTGCAGACGGGCCTGTCCATGTGCTGTCTTGAGCAAGGGGACCTTGCGGGCTCTGCAAGATCTCAGTCCTTCACGGTATAGTGTGTTACCAACTGTTTTCATGGTGACTATGGTCCCAGCTGCCCTGAGATAATTGACAAGTTCCCCCGTGTAGTTCTGAGCTTCTTCATCACCGTTCTCCTGATCATTGCAACGCCACAAGATAAGATCTTGCATGGAGCCCCAGACTGAGGGAGGTTGACAGTTATTTTGTGTTTCTTCCATTTGCGAATTATTGCGCCAGCTGTCGTCACCTTCTCACCAAGCTGCTTGGCAATAGTCTTGTAGCCCAGTCCAGCCTTGTGCAGGTCTACAATCTTGTCCCTGACATCCTTGGACAGCTCTTTGGTCTTGGTCATGGTGGCTACTTTGGAATCTGCTGGATTGATTGCTTCTGTGTACAGGTACTGTAACGAGCTGGGATTACAGGTGACACTTCTCCCTTACAGCGGGTGCTTCTAATCTCAGCTTGTTACATACAGTGAAGATACCAGGGAGCTTGACATCTGGCTGGTTGATAGGGGATCAAATACTTATTTAACTCATAATGCACATCAATCCCCGACTTTTGTATTTTGGGTTTCTGGGGGTTTTCCTGTTATTCTGTCTCTCACAGCTACAATAAACCTACCATTAAAATTATGGACTGGTCATTTCTTTGTCAGAGGGCGAACAGGCAAATTTAGCAGGGGATCAAATACTTTCCCCCCTCACTGTAGCTTTCTGAAGAAGCCCAAGTAGACACTTCCTTTTTAAAATTCTTCACTCTTCTTGAACTTGCTAGCAAGGCTGCTGCAGAACCAACTGATGGTCCTCTTTGTGATTTAGCTTTCCCTCTTCTGCCAACCTGGGGAACAACGCCAGGAAACTTCATTGTGTTAGTGCTGGTCACTTGGATAAAACTGTTTTTATTTAACAGGGCAGCTTTGAAGAGTGGAAATAATCTAATTCTGTCTGATGGCCACACTCCATTTTTTTAACGTTATGATAATCATTTCAAAGGATTTCACATGCCAAATGTAGTTCTGGTATGTTATTTCCCTAATAGAAGTCCAAGACCTAAAGCACATGTAGAGAGCCAATGACTTTCTCCTCAAGGCTGTTTATGTAAGTTCCATTTAATCATCATAGTTCTGACTGCCAATAGATCTATGTGTCTAATCATCCTTCAAGGCCACCTGAGCTTTCTCAACCAAGCTCTCTCCAGGTGTTGTGGACCAAAGCTCTTATTTTCCCTTACCATTGGCCATGGTGACTGGAGCTGAAGGGGGTTGGGAGTCCCAAATTTATGGGAAGCACCAGGTTGGAGAAGGCTGATCTAATCAAATGATTAGGGATCTAAAATACATACTCGTATGATTGATCAGCAAATATGTAATTTTTGGATTGGTCAGGCCAGATGTAAATAGTCTTTCTCTAACAGGTTGAGTAGTATTGTTTTTGTGCTGTGCTTTTAAGCTCCAGTTCTGATTTCATAGCAAACCTAGACTAGGAACTGTAAATACAGAATCTGAATTCAGGTATATCCATCCAAGGTCCCAGTCTGGTTATGATAAGTTATGCTGTCAGTGAAAAGATAGAACTTGCTTGCTTGGTTGCAGAGGCACGATAGAGCATTAAATAGGGCCTATAATACTGATGGCTTCCACAGACACTTTCAGTGGTTTCTTGAGGCCCTATTTGGGAACTCTGGGTGCTCATTGTTTTCAGAAATTCTGTTAAAATTAACAACATGCTTTTCACCATTCCGTAATAAAATGTCAGAATTTTGAATCTGGAAAATGGATTCTAATTAATTAAATATTTTTTTTTAATTGGCTTTATTTTTGTTTTGATTTTTGAGGCAAGAATAAAACACTGGGATCTCAGTGGAAATAGAGAGTTAAGCTGAAGTTTAACTCTGGCTTACTGTTAAGTGGGAATTATGGTGCAAGTAGATAAATAGGTACCAACCGCTCCAGCAGGAAGGTAAATGGCATTTCCGTGCGCTGCTCTGGTTTCGCTAGAAGCGGCTTAGTCATGCTGGCCACATGACCCAGAAAAACGGTCTGCGAACAAACACCGGCTCCCTCGGCCAGTAAAGCGAGATGGGCGCCGCAACCCCAGAGTTGTTCGCGACTGGACTTAACTGTCAGGGGTCCTTTACCTTTTTTAATGCCAATATTACTGTTAAGTGTGAGCCAGACCATTGAATAGCGTAAAGAAAATCAGCTTTGTGATGGAGGATAGACTGATTTTACTGACTCTTGGTTGCAGAAGTAGCTTATGCATTGAAGGAACCCTTGTTATCTCAGGCTGAAATGGGATGAAGGAGCAATACAATGTAAGCTCAACTAAGGCTGCTTGAGAGCTATTGAAAACTTGTTCTCTTGTACAGTTAGTTAGGAGATCCAATGGAGAGCTCTTGATCTTGATGAATATGAAGGTCTAATGTCTAGTGAAATTATTGTTCTTTATATTGGAGAATGACGAGTTTCAAATATACCTCCCACTTATTGCTAGACTCATTTGCTGCTGACATGACGTTAATGGTGACTATATTTCTACAATTCAAGGTGGCAACATCTGCTCATTTGATTAGATGCTTAATACTATATTAAATTTAATATTAGATTAATTGCAACCTTTGGCCTTCCTCTCTATCCACCCAGAACAGTTATTTGCCATTTGCTGGGAATTTATCACTTAGTATACTGCAGGTGACCTGCAAAGTTCTTTGCCTGAACCAATGCATGAAATTAGGACTTCATTTTGGCTTATAAAAATTGTGCTGTTCTACTGATCTTGTTTTAACTGTTAATATTAGATGAGTGCCTCTGCAGCATGACAATGAAAACTATTATTCTTTTATGCATATGCCCAAATTGTACAGTGGTACCTCTAGTTTCGAACTTAATTCGTTCCGGAGGTCCATTCTTAACCTGAAACTGTTCTTAACTAGAGGTGTGTTTTCGCTAATGGGGCCTCTTGCTGCTTCTCTGTTCTCATCCTGGGGCAAAGTTCTCAACTCGACGTAACTCTTCCAGGTTAGCAGAGTTTGTAACCTGAAGCGTTTTTTGTAACTCGAGGTACCACTGTATTTATGTTCTTTTTTGCTTGTTTCATAATTCAATAGAATTAAATAAATAATCTTCAGTTTTCACTTTCATTTGCAAGTTTTTTGTCCCTTTGATTGCAATGCAAGCCTTGAAGCCAACCTGACCCTAGTGCTGATCTAGAGATCTTTGCATGTAGGCAGCAACAGTCCACAGCAGTACACAAGGATCTCTCCTATTGGTTATATATCAGTACTGCTACATAATTGAAACTGATGTGAGGGGTGCCTGCTTTCAGGTCCCTCCACTCTTCCAAATAGGTGACTTGTATTGTTCGAGTTGACAGCACTGATGAGTTGTTGAGTGATGTGTCTGTGGCTTAGCAGCATTTCATGCACAATTGCCCATATTGTGGTGGTTTGGATTTTATCAGGCATGTGGGGGTGAAAAATAGTAAGTTCAGCCTATGCCAGAGCAACAGTTTGCTCAAACTGATGAGCCAAGTCAGAGTTAACAGGACCAGTCCCATCATCCTCTTGTGTCCCCCTTAATCCGACTGAGTTGGTGGCAAAGCGGACAACAATCCAGTGTCCTCTTTCTCTGGCAAGCTGCCATGGGTGGCTATCCATTTTTAATTTGAGTCAGATGATTGGCCCATCTCACCTAGTAATGTCTAGTCTGAGTGGCAGCAGCTCTCCCAAGATTTCAGACAGAATTCTTTCACACCCTTCAGTATGATCTCATTTTAATTGGAGATGCCAGGGATTGAACCTGGAAATTCTGCATGGGAAATAAATTCTCAATCACTGTGTTGTGGCTCCTCCTCGGTTTTCTAATGCACAGCCCTCTTCTTCCCCTGCTATAGGGAATCAGAGGAGAGGCATCTGGGTTCTGCTCCTAGAGTCTCTGGTACCTAAGATTGCTGACTTGTGCCTGGTTGGGCATTTGCAACTCTCAATACTGTTTTGCACATAGCAAAAAGGAATCCATGTACAAGAGCATGTCTCCTTTGCATGCTTTTCATCACTGCATTCTGGCTGTGCCATCTTTCTTCCTATCATGTTTCTGCATTCTGCTTCTGGCACCCAGGGGCTTCTTGTTGCAAAACTGTCTGGAATTTCACTTTGAACTGGGGCTTCTGTGCCCTAATTACAGACCTTGAGACTTGTAGTTGCAATGCATGAATGTTTTACATTAAGAGGTTAATACACATGCAAAACCAGGTTGTCTCCTTATTAAGAAGGAAGTCAAGGATCATCTTCAAAAGATGCTTTACCTGGTAGCTTGCACCTGTGAAGATTGCAGACCAATCCACTATTTGACAGTCAGCACCTGTGCATATCTGGCTGCTCCTCTCTTGCTTTTGAATGCTGTCCTCAGACTGCTGTTGCTCAACTGGCAGTCAATCTCAAATAATTTTGCTTGCGGCAGCTTCTTCAGAGCAGACATTACTCCTGTGGATTTAAGGTTTTCACAAGTCTGTCGCTGACGATGTGTGGACAGTTGGGTTCCAATGTATGTTTGCTTTTGCATTAACTGACATTAAATTGTAACACTATGGAAAGGTAAAAAATGTAAAGGACCCCAGACAGCTAAGTCCAGTCAAAGGTGACTATGGGGTTGCAGTGCTCATCTCGCTTTCAGTCCAAGGGAGCTGACGTTTGTCCACAGACAGCTTTCCGGGTCATGTGGCCAGCAGGACTAAACTGTTCCTGGTACGATGGAAACCAGAGCACATGGAAATGTCATTTACCTTCCCGCCACAGCTGTACCTATTTATCTACTTGCACTGGCATACTTTTGAACTGCTAGGTTGGCAGGAGTTGGAACAGAGCAATGGGAGCTCACTCCGTCGTGGGGATTTGAATCGGCGACCTTCCAATCGGCAAGTCGTGTTCCACTATAGAAGAAGTAAGGCTTTATTGCCCTGATCTTCTATACGGTGTGAGGGTTTATTTGAAAGCGAGATTGTAAATCCTTTGTGTGGGAGCAAAAACTGTATTGTTACAAAGGTTGTGCACTACACTCAATCTCTGCCAGTGGTAGCAAAATTCCAGGGGGTTCCAGGCGCTCACCCAGGGTTGTGTTTCTGTTGGGAATTCAAGGCACAGTGGAGGCTAGTGTCTTTAAGAAGTATGGTTTATTTTACACATATTTACACCTAAAGTCTTCAGTGGTGGGGGAGCAGAATGTTACACCCCAAGAGTGTCTCTCATTGCCCCTCTCTTAGCTTCAGCAAGCTGGGGTCCAAAGCAGCAGTCGGTCATGGCTCCCAGTCTCTCGGGGCAGCCTCTTCCAGCCAGTGCCAAGATGGTTCTGCCCCCTCTTCAGAACACAAAAAGGACACATTTTTCTGTGGTATCATGCCTCCCCACCCCAGTTAACTTTGCAACCTCCGAAATCTCCTGCCTCTGTCCACTCCTCTTTGCATTGCCAATTACTGTTAATGGCCCGGTATCTGGCTCCACATTGTTTCTCAGTGGCTCTGCACTTTGTTAGTCAGGCCAGGCCTGTTTACATAATCTAACCTAGGAATTTCTTGTCTGGCACGGTTCTGTAGCTTATATTCTCCCTTCATATCCCAAATATTATCTAAATACTATTGTTTATTAATTTCTACAATTCACTAACAGATTCTGGTACCCTAGATCTATGACATTATTATGCAATTGGAATGCTGAGCAATGCATTACAAATAGGGTGGGCATTGTTCTCCGCAGCTGCCTAAACTTGGACTGTTTCTGACATCACCTTTCCTTGCATATTTTTGACTACCTATGTAAAGACATGCTGAGATGTAATGTGATGTCTGAGTAGACAGATATATGAAAGTACAGGATGAATGCAACCACAGCAAATCAGGGCCATGATTAACCTGCCCAGGAACTGAGATAATCTTTTCAGCACCTTCTCTCATTTTCCCTGTCCTACAGAAGTAAGGTAAATATCCTACTGGTGAGTGGGTCTTCTCTGTGGCAGCACTCCACAAATGTTCACATTGTAGCTAAAGGCAAATGTTCTTTCGTTGTTGTAGTAGTAGTAGTTGCTCTCTAACTGTCTACTACCCTTTAATGCTGTACATGAACCTTCCGCAATCTGGTGTCCTGTAAATGTTTTGGACTCCCAACTTCCATCGTAGCTGTTTTGAGGCATCCTCTTCGCACAGAACATCTTCAAAGAGTGAGTGGGGGGGTGGAGTTTTCCTCCTGTGGGGAGGAAATTTGTCATGTGGGCCAAAGGATCCTGTTTGCTCTAAAACCACAAGGGTTGAGAACTTAATTTTAAAAAAATAAATAAAAACACAAGCTATTCTCTTGAATTCCAACATGAGATACACAGTGTAATCCCCTGGGTGAGGAATTCCAGAAAACAGGCAGGCTTTACCATACTATTTTAAGTTAACTGGCAGGTGTCTGTAAGAATAACAATGAAACTACCTCAATTTCATGTTTTTGCCTATGTTGCGGGAGGGGGGGCTTATTGACTTCATTTTTCTTCCAAGGCACACCAGTTGCTATTGACAGCGTAATTATATGCCAGACAATTGCTTGTTTATAGAAGACGTGTGATTCATCACTATTAAGGGTACCAGCAAAGCTAGAAAGGGTTAATAGACTAAAATTACATCAGCTTTGCTGTAGAGCAATAAACAGGAAGCACTTCAGAAATTAAATTTATACATTGTGACTAAGGCTGACTTGAGCTCCATGCTCAGTTCAGAATGGTATGGTTTGCAGGCCAAGTTCATTATTGGTGGCAAAATTATACACTTGGTTAGAAAACAATGGTGGCAACTTGCCTGAGAAAGAGAAAAAAAAAGAAGGGCCTGAGGCATTTCTTCTAACCACCACCACCCCTCCCTCCAGCCAAGATTATATGGTACTCAAGTACTGAGTGTTGTCTCCTGTGGTGTGGTATTTGTGGAATGGCGCCTGCAGCCAAGAGAGTCCCTGGCAGGTAGCTTTGTGTTTGGATCGTGTGGATACCCCAGGTTCATGGCTGTTCAGGGCTTTGGTGATCATCCTTGCATAAGTCACTTTTTCTCAGCCTTGCCAAGGCTGCCATGCAGGGCTTTTGCAAGGATAAAACACTTATTTGAGATTCTTGTGGGAAAGAAACCAAGATGACCAAAGGGTCTGGAAACCAAGCCTTGTGAGGAATGATTGAGAGAGTTGGGTATGTGTAGCCTGGGAAAGAGGAGGTGGAGAGGAGATATGATAGCCAAGTTCAAATATCTGAAGAGCTGTCACATGCAAGATGGAGCGAGCTTGTTTTCTCCTGCTCTGGAGGATAGGACCCATAACAGTGGTTATAAGAAAGGAGAATCTCACTAAACATTAGGAACAACTTCTGACAGTACAATAATTGCTGTTAGACAGTGGAATGGATTCCCTCGGGAGGTGGTAGACTCTCCTTCCTTGGAGAGTTTTGGGTGGCCATCTGTCATGGATGCTTTAGTTGAGATTCCTGCATTGCAGGGGGTTGGACTAGATGACCCTCGAGGTTCTTGCCAACTCTGTGATTCTAGGGGATGCCAACATGAATAAATAAACACATTAGAGTAGACAAACTCCCCCCTGCTTTCCAAACCACTGGAACAGAAAGTCTCCTTTCTAAGCCAAATACAGTCTTTCCACCTTCTTTCAGTTTCTCCATGTCTCCTATTTAGCCACACACAGAGGAAGGGCTGTAGTTCAGTGCAGAGCACATTTTGCATACAAAAGATCCCGGGTTCAATATCTGGCCTCTCCAGATAGGGCTGGTAGACACTCCCTGCCAAAAACCTTGGAGAGATGCTGCCACTGAGAATAGACATGACTGGTTCTCTTGGGAAAGTTACAAGGCCAAATTGATGTTTTGGCTATAAATGTTACAACTCTGGACTCAACTGTAAACAATATCATGGAACCTGATAAGGATTTGAATCAGGAAGTTTATCCATCTGAACAGAAAGAGAAACTTGACAACATTGAGAACTTGGAGAAGGAGACATATGTTGTCCCTGAAGAAAAGGAAGGAGGAACTGTAATTCTGCAGATGTTGAAAGAGGACTTGAGGTTTGACATGATGGCAATGAAGGAAAATAAGAACTTGATGTGGAAAATCTGGCCTGAATTGGAAATGGAAAAAAGGAGAGATTTCCTTATGTGGAGATCTGAAGACCCAAGGATTACAAATTTGCTTAAGGTGGAGGTTGGAGCCTTGGGGACATTTGGTTTTGAAAGGAGTAAGAAACAAGATTTGGGCCCCACCTTTAAGTATGGAGGACTGGTTGGAAGAAATATGGATCCTGAAGGGCCAGAGCTTTTCCGAGATTTGGTGTTTAATTTTAAGGACGATCAGAAAAACCAGCAGAGAGGAATTGAGAGAGAATTAAGAGCCTCGGATGTGAGGTCTCCAGGCTAATACTAGATTAAGACTGGTGGATATTTGTGGGGGACTGAAACCGGGAAAGGGGGGTGTGGGGCTTGGGAATCCAAAGGGTACATAATTATAATGTGTTTTTACTTTTATTTTGTTTTGGTAATGTGTATGAAATTTGGGGAATTCGTGGAAGGGAATCTGGGTCGACTTTAGAAAGAATGTTTTAAGAATGTGTATTGAAGTACAAGTGTTGATGTTGAAGTTTGGTAAGGTAAAATTGGTTTGTTTTAAAACGGACTAAATTAAAGGAAAATAAGCTTAGCAAAAATAAATTGAGGAAATGAATGAAAGAGAAAAAGTGAAATAATAATATGTTAATTTAAGCATAGAAATAGGTTAAAAATTATGGATAAGGATTTGCTGAATTAACAATTTGAATTGGAATACAAGAAAGGGGGGTATGAGGAGGTCTGGGAAATATGTTATTGAAAAATAGATTTTGTGAACTTTATGTGTTTTTAATTTTTTCTGCTTTTTGTTCTTCTTTTTGCTTTTTGACTCTATGTTTTTTTTGTATTGTATTAAATTCGAAAATCTTAATAAATATATTTAAAAATAAAAAAAGAGAATAGACATGACTGCTCTAGATAGACCAAAGGTCTGATTCTTATTTATTAAATTTGTATACTGCCTTTCATCCAAAGACCATAGGGTGGTTCACAACAATATAAGACAACTTCCTTTGATCCTATGCTCATCAGCCACCCACCCCACCACACCCCAGCCCCATTTTTACACTTGAATAACTAAGATTGTGATTCTATTCACTTAGAAGCCCCATCGAACCCTATGAGATTTACTTCTGAGTAGATGTGTATAAGATTGAACTGGATGTAGCTTTTCTATATGTGTTTAATGGAAGTAAGCGGGTCTTGGCTCAATCAGCTAGGTTGTACTGATGTACGTAACATTAACATTGGTATCTTAGAATGGGGAGTGCATAGCAAAGCCTTCGCATGCCTACTTGTGTGAGTCGGTGTGCGTATGTGTATCCCCTCCAAAAATGATTTATTTAATTTTGGTATACAAATAGCAGTACAGTATAAACCAGTACATAACACGTACATATGGGTTGTTGGCTACAGCTTACATAGAAAAAGAAAAATCTGGGCCCCTGACTAGATATGTTAGATTTCCTAAAAAGTGCATTTATGTTTAATGTTGTGTAGAAAGGAGAATCTGAGGAGGTGTAGCTTCTCTTGTCATTGCGCTGCATTTTATACTTTTATTAATTGCTCTGAAGACTGTTGGAGAAAGTGGTTTAACGAGGTGATGGAAAAGGCTGTTTTCAGTTGCAGTTGCCCCTTCTATAGAACTATTAAAAGCATGGATACCTTGCCAAAAACAAATGTTGGCAGTTTTCCATCTCTGTCTCTGTAGCAATGAAACAGAGGCTGTATACAGGAATCCTCAACCAAACACTTGGTGGGTTAATTTGAACCCGTCTGTGTGTATTCCTTACCCTTCTTTGGCTTTCTCAGGCATACAGCTCCCAGGCTTTCCAAACCCCCTTCCTATCTTTAGGCAAGTTTGCGACTTTTTTCATAATGCAGTTATCAAGCACATGCTATGCCCACACAAGGGCCCAGGTTCTGCCTCTGGCGTCTCAGTTGAACAAAAACAATATTGGGCAGGTGGATTAGTAATAGGCTCAGTCTAGGCAGTCACACATGTTCAGAACAACTGTTTTTAAAGCACGTGGTCTAGTTTGCCCCTTCCCCAAAGTAGTTAGAATCTTTTTGAGCCTTTGTGGCATCATATCAATTCAGTTAGTTGCTGTCAGCAGTGGGGTACTTGCATACGGACAAATAACCAGGTTAATCCATATGAAGATGTGTCTATAATGCACATACTCAGTCCCCTGCATTGCAAGATTTTAAGGCAGTTATAAGGTTTGTCACAGTTGATGTTGGAGCATTGGAGGGAGAACCATGTGCGCACCTTGAACTTCCAAGAGAACAGGTGGGATATAAATGTAAAAAAGAAAATGTTGGGTGTGCTGGCATCTGACATGGCGCAGCTCAGCAAATCGGTATCTTGGCCTCTTGCCAAAGCACTGTACAGTGGTACCTTGGGTTACAAACACTTCGGGTTACAGATTCTACTAACCCGGAAGTAGTACCTTGGGTTAAGAACTTTACCTCAGGATGAGAACAGAAATGGCAGTGGCAGTGGGAGGCCCCATTAGCTGAAGTGGTACCTCAGGTTAAGAACAGTTTCAGGTTAAGAACAGACCTCCGGAACGAATTAAGTTCATAACCAGAGGTACCACTGTATTTGCTGGAGGAATTTGAGATTGAAGGAGCACTCTAGACTCCACTATGGGAAGCTGTGTTTACCTTGCAGGTAACTTATTGGGACGCGGGTGGCGCTGTGGGATGCCGGTGGCGCTGTGGGTTAAACCACAGAGCCTAGGACTTGCCGATCAGAAGGTCGGCGGTTCGAATCCCCGCGACAGGATGAGCTCCTGTTGCTCGGTCCCTGTTCCTTCCAACCTAGCAGTTTGAAAGCACGTCAGAGTGCAAGTAGATAAATAGGTACCGTTCCAGCGGGAAGGTAAACGCCGTTTCCGTGCGCTGCTCTGGTTCGCCAGAAGCGGCTTAATAATGCTGGCCACATGACCCGGAAGCTGTATGTATTGGCTCACTTGGCCAATAAAGCGAGATGAGCGCCGCAACCCCAGAGTTGGCCATGACTGGACCTAATGGTCAGGGGTCCCTTTAACTTTACCTAACTTATTGGGAGATGAAATTGGATCACCTACCTTGTAAGATTTGTCATATGTCTGATGAAACACTGCTGCATCCAAAAAATCTACTTGAAGCTATTCACAGCTTTCGAGTTTTTTTGCTTTTTTTAAAGATACATTGCATTTTTCTTTTCCTCACTGTTTCCTTCCCTATCAAAACATTTGTGGTGGTCTTATTTCTTTACTCTTGCAATTTGCTTTTCAACTTAAATTGTTTAGAAACTTAGTCTGCCAAAAATGCCTCCGGCCTGCAGCATTCATATTTATGTTATTGTTGTTGTTTAGTCGTTTAGTCGTGTCCGACTCTTCGTGACCCCATGGACCAGAGAACGCCAGGCACCTCTGTCCTCCACTACTTCCCGCAGTTTGGTCAAACTCATGCTGGTAACCTCGAAAACACTATCCAACCATCTCGTCCTCTGCTGTCCCCTTCTCCTTGTGCCCTCCATCTTTCCCAGCATCAGTGTCTTCTCCAGGGAGTCTTCTCTTCTCATGAGGTGGCCAAAGTACTGGAGCCTCAGCTTCACAATCTGTCCTTCCAGTGAGCACTCAGGGCTGATTTCCTTAAGAATGGATGCGTTTGATCTTCTTGCAGTCCATGGGACTCTCAAGAGTCTTCTCCAGCACCATAATTCAAAAGCATCAATTCTTCGGCGATCAGCCTTCTTTATGGTCCAGCTCTCACTTCCATACATCACTACTGGGAAAACCATGGCTTTAACTATACGGACCTTTGTTGGTAAGGTGACGTCTCTACTTCTCAAGATGCTGTCTAGGCCTGTCATTGCCCTTCTCCCAAGAAGCAGGCGTCTTTTAATTTCATGGCTGCTGTCACCATCTGCAGTGATCATGGAGCCCAAGAAAGTAAAATCTCTCACTGCCTCCATTTCTTCCCCTTGTATTTGCCAGGAGGTGATGGGACCAGTGGCCATGATCTTCGTTTTTTTGATGTTGAGCTTCAGACCATATTCTGCGCTCTCCTCTTTCACCCTCTTTAAAAGGTTCTTTAATTCCTCCTCACTTTCTGCCATCAAGGTTGTGTCATCTGCATATCTGAGGTTGTTGATATTTCTTCCGGCAATCTTAATTCCAGCTTGGGATTCATCCAGCCCAGCCTTTCGCATGATGTATTCTGCATATAAATTAAATAAGCAGGGAGACAAAATACAGCCTTGTCGTACTCCTTTCCCAATTTTGAACCAATCAGTTGTTCCATATCCAGTTCTAACTGTAGCTTCTTGTCCCACATAGAGATTTCTCAGGAAACAGATGAGGTGATCAGGCACTCCCATTTCTTTAAGAACTTGCCATAGTTTGCTGTGGTCGACACAGTCAAAGTCTTTTGCATAGTCAATGAAGCAGAAGTAGATGTCTTTCTGGAACTCTCTAGCTTTCTCCATAATCCAGCGCATGTTTGCAATTTGGTCTCTGGTTCCTCTGCCTCTTCTAAATCCAGCTTGCACTTCTGGGAGTTCTCGATCCACATACTGCTTGAGCCTTCCTTGTAGAATTTTAAGCATAACCTTGCTAGCGTGTGAAATGAGTGCAATTGTGCGGTAGTTGGAGCATTCTTTGGCACTGCCCTTCTTTGGGATTGGGATGTAGACTGATCTTCTCCAATCTTCTGGCCACTGCTGAGTTTTCCAAATTTGCTGGCATATTGAGTGTAGCACCTTAACAGCATCATCTTTTAAAATTTTAAATAGTTCAGCTGGAATACCATCACTTCCACTGGCCTTGTTATTTGCAGTGCTTTCTAAGTCCCATTTGACTTCACTTTCCAGGATGTCTGGCTCAAGGTCAGCAACCACACTACCTGGGGTATACGAGACATCCATATCTTTCTGGTATAATTCCTCTGTGTATTCTTGCCACCTCTTCTTGATGTCTTCTGCTTCTGTTAGGTCCTTACCACTTTTGTCCTTTATTATGGTAATCTTTGTACGAAATGCTCCTTTCATATCTCCAATTTTCTTGAACAGATCTCTGGTTCTTCCCATTCTGTTGTTTTCCTCTATTTGTTTGCATTGCTCGTTTAAGAAGGCCTTCTTGTCTCTCCTTGCTATTCTTTGGAAATCTGCATTCAATTTCCTGTATCTTTCACTATCTCCCTCGCATTTTGCTTGCCTTCTCTCCCCCGCTATTTGTAAGGCCTCATTGGACAGCCACTTTGCTTTCTTGCATTTCCTTTTCACTGGGATGATTTTCGTTGCTGCCTCCTGTACAATGTTACGAGCCTCCATCCATAGTTCTTCAGGCACTCTGTCCACCAAATCTAAATCCTTAAACCTGTTCCTAACTTCCACTGTGTATTCTTAAGGGATTTGACTTAGATTGTATCTTACCGGCCCAGTGGTTTTTCCTACTTTCTTCAGTTTAAGCTTGAATTTTGCTATAAGAAGCTGATGATCTGAGCCACAGTCAGCTCCAGGTCTTGTTTTTGCTGACTGTATAGAGCTTCTCCATCTTTGGCTGCAGAGAATATAATCAATCTGATTTCGATGCTGCCCATCTGGTGATGTCCATGTGTAGAGTCGTCTCTTGTGTTGTTGGAAAAGCGTGTTTGTGATGACCAGCTTGTTCTCTTGACAGAACTCTATTAGCCTTTGCCCTGCTTCGTTTTGATCTCCAAGGCCAAACTTGCCAGTTGTTCCTTTTATCTCTTGCCTCCCTACTTTAGCATTCCAATCCCCTATAATGAGAAGAACATCCTTCTTTGGTGTCACTTCTATAAGGTGTTGTAAGTCTTCATAGAATTGGTGAATTTCAGTTTCTTCAGCACCAGTAGTTGGTGCATAAACTTGGATTACTGTGATGTTAGAAGGTCTGCCTTGGATTCGTATCGAGATCATTCTATAATTTTTGAGATTGCATCCCAGTACAGCTTTCGCCACTCTTTTGTTGACTATGAGGGCCACTCCATTTCTTTTACGGGTTTCTTGCCCACAGTAGTAGATGTGATGGTCATCCGAATTGAATTCGCCCATTCCCGTCCATTTTAGTTCACTGATGCCCAGGATGTCAATATTTATTCTTGCCATCTCATTTTTTTTTTTTAATAAATTTTTTTTATTGCTTTTTTCCAGAATCTAAATCCATCATCAATAACACAACAAAAGCGGTTTTACAGAAAGAAAAAGAAATTAAACAAGAAAAAATTCATTTTTCGAAGTCTTTTTTTTTTTTTTTCATCATCCACTGGACTTCCCCATCTCCTCCATCCCTGCATTCTTTATAATAAATATAAACAGCAAATTAATACCTTGTTTCCTGTGTTTTTGTATTTTCATCTAATTATTCACTCTGAAATTAAAACTTTTCTCAATCATTAACTTTGTTTCTATCAACTCCGAATTTCAATACTGAAGCATATTTACCTCAAACCTTAGCAAATTTTTAACATTCATATATCTTATAATGTTTTTGTAAATAGTCCTTAAATTTTTTCCAATCCTCTTCCGCAGCCTCTTCTCCCAGGTCTCGGATTCTGCCAGTCATTTCGGCTAGTTGCATATAGTCCATCAGTTGTGTGTGCCATTCTTCCAGTGTGGGTAGCTCCTGTGCCTTCCAGTATTTAGCTATGAGAATTCTTGCTGCAGTCGTTGCATATAGAAAGAAGGTTCTGTCTTTCTTAGGTATCCTCTGGCCCACAATGCCCAAGAGGAAGGCCTCTGGTTTCTTCTGAAAGGTATACTTAAATACCTTTTTCAACTCGTTATAAATCATTTCCCAGAAGGCCTTCACCCTCGGGCATGTCCACCAGAGGTGATAAAAAGTTCCTTCAGCCTCCTTACATTTCCAACATTTATTATCAGACAAATGGTATATCTTTGCAAGTTTGACTGGGGTCATGTACCACCTGTACATCATTTTCATAATATTTTCCTTTAAGGCACTACATGCCGTAAATTTCATACCGGTGGTCCATAACCTTTCCCAGTCCTCAAACATAATGTTGTATCCAATATCTTGTGCCCATTTTATCATGGCTGATTTGACTGTCTCATCTTGAGTATTCCATTTAAGCAGCAAGTTGTACATTCTTGAAAGCACTTTCGTCTTAGGTTCAAGTAATTCTAGTTCTAATTTTGATTTTTCCACCTGGAAACCAATTTTTTTATCTTTTTTAAAGATCTCTAAAATTTGGGCATAGTGAAACCAGTCTCGCACCTTCCCTTTCAATTTTTCAAAGCTCTGCAACCTCCAAGTGTCACCCACTCTTTCTATTATTTCACAGTATTTTGCCCAGCCACCCCCCATATTAAGTATTTTTGTGGCTTTAGCCTCCATCGGTGATAACCACCTCGGAGTCTTGTTTTCAAATAAGTCCTTGTATTTAGTCCAGACAGAAAACAGAGATTTCCTTACAATATGGTTTTTAAACAACTTATGAGACTTTACCTTGTCGTACCACAAATATGCATGCCACCCAAAAGCATTGTTGAACCCTTCCAGATCTAGGACATCAGTGTTTTCTAGCAAAAACCAATCTTTCAGCCAGCAGAGGGATGCAGCTTCATAATACAACCTTAAGTCCGGCAGGGCAAAACCCCCTCTTTCCTTTGCATCTGTTAATATTTTAAATTTTATTCGGGGCTTTTTGCCCTGCCAGACAAACTTCATAATGTCCCTCTGCCACTTTCCAAAACATTCCTCTCTGTCCACGATCTGTAGGGTCTGGAACAGAAACAGCATTTTTGGCAATACATTCATCTTTACTGCTACAATTCTTCCCAACAAGGAAAGTTTCAATCTTGACCAGATTTCTAGATCCTTTTTAATTTCAGACCAACATTTTTCATAATTATCTTTAAACAGATTCAAATTTTTCCCAGTCAAGTTGACCCCCAGGTATTTCACTTTATTAACAACGTTTAGTTCTGTTTCCTTCTGAAACCCATCTATTTCTAAAGGTGTCAAGTTTTTTGCCAAAACCTTAGTTTTTTGTTTGTTTAACTTGAATCCCGCCACCCGACCAAACTCAGAAATTAATTCCAATACTCTTTTTGTGCTGGACACCGGCTCCTGTAATGTCAAAACCAAGTCATCTGCAAAGGCCTTCAGTTTATATTGTTTTCCTCCGACCTGTATTCCTTCCACCTGCTGATCCTTCCTGATCAAATTTAGCAAAACCTCAAGGACAGAAATAAATAGCAAGGGTGATAGGGGGCACCCCTGTCGTGTTCCTTTTTCAATTTTAAACTCTTCTGTCACCACATTGTTTACTATCAATTTAGCCTTTTGTTCTGAATATATTGCATCTATGCCATTTTGGAACGCCCTTCCCACTCCCATCCCTTCCAAATTCTTCTTCATAAATTTCCAAGATATATTGTCAAAGGCCTTCTCCGCGTCTATAAATATCAAAACTGCTTTTGTATTCAAATTTGTCTGTAGAAGTTCCAGAACGTCAACAATGTTCCTAGTATTATCTGACAAATGCCTGCCAGGGAGAAAGCCTGCTTGGTCTTTATGAATAACTCCATTTAAGACTTTTTTCAATCTATTTGCCAAAATGTCAGCAAAAATCTTGTAATCCACGTTTAGGAGTGAGATGGGACGGTAGTTCTTAAGTTGAGTCTTTTCAGATTCCAATTTTGGTATCAAAGTGATGAATGCCTCTTTCCACGATTCTGGTGCCCCCTTCCCTTCCATAATTTGATTACATACCTCCATCAATGGCTGAGTCAGGTATTCCTTCAATATCTTATAGTATTTGGAGGTAAGTCCATCTGGGCCCGGGGATTTGCCTAGTTGCATGTTCTGAATGGCATTTTCGATTTCCTGTTGGGTTATTTTATAATTCAGGTCAGTTTGTTTGTCTTGTGTTAGTTTTTGTAGGCCATAGCTCCAGCTTACCCAGGTTCATGGTTCTTACATTCCAGGTTCCTATGCAATATTTTTCTTTACAGCATTGGACTTTCCTTTCGCTTCCAGGCATATCCGCAACTGAGCGTCCTTTCGGCTTTGGCCCAGCCGCTTCATCAGCTCTGGATCTACTTGTACTTGCCCTCCGCTCTTCCCCAGTAGCATGTTGGACGCCTTCCGACCTGAGGGGCTCATCTTCCAGCGTCATAACTTTTATATGCCTGTTGTCTTTGTCCATGGAGTTTTCTTGGCAAGGGTACTGGAGTGGCTTGCCGGTTCCTCCTCCAGGTGGATCACGTTTGGTCAAAACTCTCCACTATAACCTGTTCATCTTGTGTGCCCTGCTCGGCGTAGTTCATAGCTTCTCTGAGTTCTTCAAGCCCCGTCACGGGGTTCGTCACGGCAAGGCAGTGATCCATGAAGGGGGCATATTTATGTTATTAGGCTACCCCTATCCACTCACAAAGGGATGCGGGTGGTGCTGTGGGTTAAACCACAGAGCCTAGGACTTGCCGATCAGAAGGTCGGCGGTTCGAATCCCTGGACTGGGGTGAGCTCCCGTTGCTCGGTCCCTGCTCCTGCCAACCTAGCAGTTTGAAAGCACGTCAAAGTGTAAATAGATAAATAGGTACCGCTCCGGCGGGAAGCTGCTCTGGTTCGCCAGAAGCGGCTTAGTCAGTCTGGCCACATGACCTGGAAGCTGTACGCCGGCTCCCTCGGCCAGTAAAGCGAGATGAGCGCCGCAACCCCAGAGTCGGCCACGACTGGACCTAATGGTCAGGGGTTCTTTTTATCTACTCACAGCAAGGAAAAGGTTTGCTGTGGAGGACTGGCTTGTCAGTGGTGAGGGGGGAAATTGATGCATGGTACAAAGAAATCAGTGACTCTGTTTTTACCTCTTGCTTTGTGACCTGTGACACTTCCTCCCTCAAAAAGTGACTTGAGGATGAAGATTTCGTTTCTTGATGTGGCATATTATCTGATAGCTGCTATCCTTGCTTGTTTACATAAGTACTTATTCCTGCTGCTTTTCTCTCCCTCCCCAATCCAGGATTCCGTTCAAGATTGGGCAGCCTAAGAAACAGATTGTACCCAAGACAGTGAGTAAACCAATTCCCCCTTTTTTAGATCCAGTCTTTGATCATATGGCTGATGACTCAAGCCAGCATATTAACTGGTCCCAGTTTTTAATATGTTGTTTGTGTGTGTGGGAGGGGAAAACATGAGTGAGCTGAATTTGCTTCTGTCTTTGACCACCACTCAGTTCCTATGAGTGAGGGGGAGTCTCAATACAGAGTGGATTATTTTGGTATCTGGGATCTGTGTTTTCTCTCCCCCCCCCCGCCTTCCCGCTTTTCTTTACTCTTGTGTGTGTGTCAGGAGGAGGGGCTCTGCTCACTCTGGCATGGTTTTCCTAGGAGATGGCTGAACATGCTTCCTTCCTTCCTTCAGCAATGGCTTGTTTGTTCATCTTTTCTGAGCAGATGGAGAAGGGGGAGTGGTTCGTATTGCTGAATATAACCATTTCCAAAGGAAGGCTTATTGGAGGAAGCTGAAATGCTTAGTTCCCAGGCATGAATTAATTTGGGCTGCAGAGCATTAGCTTTAAAAGGCATTTTAAAACACACTCACAAATGCATTTTTACTTTCTGGCAAGTCTGAATTTCCTGAAGTGCCGTTTTTTGTTAGTTTGGTTGGTTTGTTTTTTGCAGCTGGCCATAGCATAGCCTTTTCTCAGCAGGATATCTTTTGTGCAATGCAAACTGTTGTGGGTCATGATGGTTATCTCTGAATTAACCTGCATTTACCTGTCTTTAATGCAAGTGTCCCTGAATGCTGGGGTGACAGCGGACACTGGCTTTGTCTCTGTTCTGGCAAGGTAATCCTTTGTACAGACTAGCATTCCTTATCCTTCATCTGTGGAGCATCTACTTAACCATTGACACTAATGCCTTGGGATGCAAAGAAATATTACATGGGTGAAAGTCTCCAAGCTGCTTTCTTGAGGCATTTTGGGAGATGGGGTGAGCGAAAGGCAACATGAAGGTTTTGTTGTTACTTCTCCACCAACCCTCATCCTAATGACCTGTTGTGAAAAGGCTGTGGTAGCAGGTCTCAGAGTTCCAGAGGGGCAGCTTTTCTGTTCCCACTTTGAATGGAGGAGGAGCCATGGGCACAAGGAAGTCCAGCTACAACATACGGTGGTACCTCGGGTTACATACGCTTCAGGTTACATACGCTTCAGGTTACAGACTCCGCTAACCCAGAAATAGTACCTTGGGTTAAGAACTTTGCTTCGGGATGAGAACAGAAATCGTGCTCCGGCGGCCCGGTGGCAGCAGGAGGCCCCATTAGCTAAAGTGGTGCTTCAGGTTAAGAACAGTTTCAGGTTAAGAATGGACCTCCAGAACGAATTAAGTACTTAACCCGAGGTACCACTGTATTAATTTGACTATTACATAGAACAGTCTATGCCACCATGGTGCTCTCCACATGTTTTGGGCTACAGTCACAGCTAGGAAGGCACTATGGTGGCAAATGGTGCCATAGAGACAGCAAGGCCCTTTCCACCGGCTTTTCTGAGACAAGCTGCTCAGAAACATCTCAATCAGTTGACATCTCCCCTGGTCAGCTTGGAACTATAATTGGCAACAAGAGAGAAAATTGTGCTCCTGATGCTTGGATAAAATTATTACAGCAGTTGCATCAGCTAAAATGGGAGGAAATTGTTCAGTGCAAAGGCAGCTAGTCCTGCATTGCATAGAACCTGATGCTAGCTGTCAGGGAACTGCCATCAGTGCCGGAGGGAGAGAGCAAGCTCCAGAGGGATTCCAGAGAGCATCCCGGGATGGGGAGAGGCAGCCCTTCTTCTGGGGAAGAGAATCAGCGTAGCACCAGTGGAGAAGGGGGGCAGATGGGGGAATCGGCGAGGCGGTCCCATGACTCCTTGCCGGGGACCAGCGGGGAGAGTAAGGGTCCTCCGCTGCCTACGCCCTCTTTGCGCAGAAGGCTTCCGCGCAGGGAGAGTAGGAGGAGACTAGGCATCAAAGAGCTTCTTTGCTGGAAGAAGCTTAAGAAACGCCCACTGACAGATTCTGCCAGCGATTGAGACAGCCACGGGCGAGTGACTGTCCGGACAGAAAAGGTTCACTCAGGCAACCCAGCCAGGTGTTGGCACCGGCTTACGCACGAGCAACCCCTAGAACCATTATACTATCAAACAGATTTTATGGTTTATGTATCAACAGGTTTGAGCAGCTCAGTGATAAAGCGCCTGCTTTGCATGCAGGAGCTCACAGGATCAATTGCTGGCATCTCCTATTAAAAACATCATATAGTTGATGATATGAAGCTCCCTCTCTGCTTGGGACTACAGAGACCTGCCGCCAAAGCAGATAATGCTGGTCTGGATGGACAAGTGGTTTTGCATGGTCTAAGGCAGTTGTGGGTAATGTTTGGTCCTCCAGACGTTTGCTGAACTACAGCTCCCATCATCCCTGGCCATTGACTGTGCTTGCTGGGGCTAATGGGAGGTGCAGTTCACCAATGTCTCGAGGGCCAAACATTCCCCACATCTGATCTAAGGCAACTCCTGATGTATCTTTAACTTCTACTTTCCTTCAGTGCTAAGAGCCAGTTTAATTGTGTAATAGTTCATGCATTTTGAAAAAATAAATAGGAAGTGCAGTTGAACTGAAAGAAAGGCAAGTAGCCTTTTTGCACCCATAATTTAGGTTCCAGGAGCCATGTGGCGAATAGCTTTTCAAGCCCAGAGTGGCAGGGGAAACCCAGCCAGATGGGCGGGGTATAAATACATCATCATCATCATTATTGTTTGGTTGTTGTTGTTGTTGTTGTTGTTGTTGTTGTTATCCCAATTTCTAACACTGCTGACAGCTGGTCATCCAACCTCTGTTTGCAAACCTCCAATGAAGGAGAGTCCACCAACTTCTGAAATAATATGTTCCACTGTCAAACAGCTCTTACTGTCAAAATGTTCTTCCTAATGTTTCGATGGCATTTGCTTTTTTGTAATCTGAATACATTGATTCTCTGGAGCAGCAGAAAATAAGCTTCCTCCATCTTCTGTGTGACAGCTAAACATTCTCAACTCCCTCAACTGTTCCAAATAATGCTTGGTTTCCATACCCTTTATCATCTTGGCACATATTCCAGCTTGTCAATATCCTTCTTGAACTGTGGTGCCAGAACTGGACACAGTACTCCACAATAATATTTTGGGGGACTTACTGAAATCAAGATACACTACATCCGCAGCATTGCCCTAATCCACCAACCTTGTAATTTAAGAAAAAGAAGAAGAAGAAGCAGCAATATAATTCTGCCATGAATTGTTGCCTGAGTCCTATTTCTGATTCCACTTATTTCTGTAATGCAGCATTGATTTGTAAAGCTCACTCTCACAAGACATGGTGATGGCCAGCTGTTTAGATGCCTTAAAAAGGATTTGAACAGTTTTATGGAAGGTAAGCCCATCCATAGCTATGAAAGCTACATGGAACCTCCATGACAATACAGTGTACCTTTTGACCTTTGGGCACTGATGTGGTGGTGAGCTAGTGAGCTTCCAGGGATGTCTGACTGGCTTCTGTTGAAAATGAAATGGTGCAGTAGATGGACCTTTGCTGTAATCCAGAAAAGTTATTTTTATGCTCTTTATTCATAACAACTCATTTCTTCAGAAGCAAAGAAGTGTCAGGAAAGCACATGCTTTTGAGATACCTTTTCACAATCTAAAACCAATTATAAAATGGCATCTGTTTGCTTTGTGGCTTTGCTACTTAGATCTCCTAGTTTTCCTGTCCATTGTGGACTGAAGTAAGTGTCAGGATCTCTGCTCGGCCAAGCTGATAAAGCTCATCTTCCTCCGGCCGAGTCCTTCAGAACCACCTCCGACGTGATTAACGACCTGAGCCTTTGATGAGGCCTCAGGCACATTCCCATCCAGCAGAGAATCAAAGCAGAACGTGGAAGTGATGAGATTTATGGCTACATTGCAAAGCTTTATTTTCTAAGCTACGCAGACAGAAAAGAAATCATCCTCTCTCTATGAAAGCAGAGAGCAACCGAACAACAAAGGAACAGGAAACCAGTACGTCACATCCGTCTCCCGTCTCCCGTGAGACTTCCAACAGTATGGAATGTGTGGAATGTAAACAGAGTCTTGTGACTCCAAAGCACTGCTCAGTGGCAAACAGAAACTAACATCCTCCCCCTTTCTGTGAACACCACTGGGCAGTGTATCCGTACAATCTCAGTACAAACCCAATTTCTGTACATAGGTACAGTGTTGATCCTTTGGAACAACCTTGGACAATAAATCAGCAGGAATTTCATTATCTGGCATGTAGGACACCGTTACGAGTCCTTTCTGAACACATTCTCTAGCATGTTGCAGCTTCAATTGCAAGTGCTTTATGCTTTGCTTACAACCTTCAGAAGTTAGCAAAGCCAAACATGCTTTGTTGTCCTGATAAACCTGGATTGGACACTTTACAGGAATTCTCATGTCTTTACACAATTGTAACAACCATTCACAATCCACAAGTGAATAAGACAGTGCATTCAGTTCAGCTTCACAAGAACTTAAACTTACTGTTGTTTGCTTCTTGCACGCCCAATCAAATAGACCCTGGTTGTACATGTAGCAAACTCCAGGCGTGCTTTTCCTGTCTGTAGTGTCACTTCCAAAACTCGCATCATCAAATATCTCAAGAACGCCAGACTTCTGATTGTTAAATCTCAGTGTGTAATGCATAGTGCCTTTCAAATAGCGTGCTATGCGTTTCAGAGCTTTCCAATCCTTAACAGTAGGATTGTTGACTTGTCTGCTTAGCAAATTCGTGCGAACTGCGATGTCAGGCCTTGAACACCTGGCAATGAAGTTTAGTTTGCCTACCACACTTCTGTACAGTGTAGTGTCAGAAAATGCTTCTTCAGTATCATCTACCTGATAACCTGTTGTCATTGGTGTGTCTACAGGGTTAGCATCCATCAGGCTTAGTTTGGTTAACACATCAGCAATTTTCTGTGACTGGTGTACTAAAATATTACCATCTTGGTCTCTCTAATTCCAGAGATAGGTAGTTGGTTACCTCACCAAGATCTTTCATGTCAGGTGCTCCTTGAGTTGAGCTAGGGCGCTATTGTACATCTTAACATCCTTCCAAAAGAAAAGAATATCATCAACATAAAATAAGCAATACAACTTCTTTTGCCCTTCCTCTTTGACAAATACACATGGATCAGCTTTACCTTGCTGAAAACCTAGAGAAAACATCACTTCAGTGAGTTGAGAGTGCCAGCATCGTGCACTTTGCTTGAGACCGTATAGGGACTTCTTCAGAGAACAAACAAACCCCTGTTTTACCTGTACGCCATCAGGTGGAAGCATACAAAGTGATTCACCTAAGGTTCCGTACAAAAATGCTGTATTCACATCGTGATGAGAAACATGTAGATTCTCTTCTGCAGCAAGTTTGAGCATAAGCCTAATGCTCTCATATCTCATGGTGGGTGAGTAGGTCTTGTGATAGTCTTCTCCTGGTACCTGTGAAAAACCTCTGGCTATCAATCTGGCTTTGTGTCTGACTACCTTACCATTTTGGTCTGTCTTTGCTTTGAAGACCCATTTGCTGTCAAGCAGTTTCATCCCTGGAACTGTCGGAACTAGCTCCCATGTTTTGTTCCTCTCTGAGGAATCAAGCTCAGCCTTCATGGCAGTTAACCATGGTTCAGCATCCTTCAAGTCCAAAGCCTGGACCTCTTGGAAGTTTGAAGGTTGGTTCAAATACCTTCTTGGAGCTATTAACAGCAGTTACAGCTTTTGCTGCTTTAGCAAATTCATCCGCAAATCTCTTTGGAGGTCTACCCTTTGTGGCTCTTTCAGACCTGCGAATCAGACATAAGTCTTCAACGCCCTCCTCTTCTTTCTTAGGAGAAAAGTGGCCTATAGTGAACAGTGGTTCCTCCAATTCTTGATCAGAGCCTTCAGAGGGTCACAGAGAGGCCTTAGCACTCTTGAAATTCTCTGAACCATCTGAGTCAGTTTCAGAATCAGAATCTTCACCAGTAGGTGTGGGGTTTCACTGCTGCTTATCCTCAGACTCTTCACTGTCATCAGGATAACATTGGAAAATTCCCACATTCTCCCCCCACTTAGCATTGTACTCAACACTTCTAGTAAGTCTTAGTGTATTGGTGTCAGTCATCATTATTCTGTAAGAACCTTTCTGATATCCTAGAAAGATACCATGCAAACCACGTTTGCCTAACTTGGAGCTTTGTGGTGTGTGGACCCACATGCCAGTACCAAAAATTCTCATGTGCTTGATGAATGGTTTCTTGCCAAACATATTTTCATAGGGGGTACAACCAATCGGTGATGATAATCTGCAATTATAAGTATAAACAAAACAGCCGAGCACTTCTGCCCAATAACTCTCTGGAAGATTGGCATCATGCAGCAAGGTTTTCAAGCCTTGAAGCAAAGTTTGGTTTGCGCTTTCACAAAGTCCATTCATCCAAGGAGACCGTGGACTTGAAAGGTCATGTTGAATTCCTTTCTGAGTCAGAAAAGCTTCAAACTGCTGAGAAGTGAATTCTCCCCCTCGATCTGTAAACAAACATTTCACCTGTTTATCATGCACATTTTTCAACCAAGCACAGAATTCCTTGAACCTAGGAAACGCTTCTGATTTCTGCTTGAGATTGAACACAAAAATATACCTGGAAAATGAATCAATGAGAACCATGAAGTACCTGGCTCCACCTAAAGAGGGTGTTAGTGGACCAACAAGATCAGCATGCACTACCTGGTATGGTTCTGTAGCTTGTCTGCTAGCCACCTTACCTTTTGCAGCCATTTTAACCTGTTTGCTGCGCATGCCTTACACTTCATGTGGTACCTGCAGGGTTTAGTAGGCATACCTTCAACTAAGGCAGGCATTTTGGAAACTGCCTCGAAGTTTAAATTACCAAATTTCCTGTGATAATCATGAATACATCCTGCATGCAAAACCTTGTTAGTATCTGCAATACAACAAGTTTAATCTTGCACAACATCAACAGAATCATCATAATGCAATACAAATAAATGATCAACATAATCAGCATGCAATACAAAGTCATCTTTCTTGGTGATGGTGCACTTCCTCTTCTTGAAGGAAGCATCTATGTTCTGTTCAGTCAGCTGCGAGACGCTCAGTAGGTTGTGTGCAGCATCTGGAACAAAAAGAACGTTGCGTATCGATGCATCCAAACTGTGAAGAACAACCGTTCTGTAGCCTTGACTGGAGATCGTATGGTCATCCGCTTGGTGAATCGCACCTTCCTGCGGAGTAAAGGACACGAACAGGTGTTTGTCCCGACAGACGTGCCGGGTCGCTTCCGAGTCGACGATGAAGAAAGATCTAGACATCTTCTAGACCTTTGGAGTGAAGCGTGAGACCATGGCCTTGTGTTGCGTTGCCCTTAACATCGGACCTTTGCCTTTGCCTTTTCCACGTGTTGAGCTTTCGCTGCGCTGCTCTGTTGCCTTGGCATTGGGATGTTTGCAATCTCTCTTCACGTGGCCTAGACATCCACACGAGTAGCATTTCACTGCCTCCAAAGCTTTGGCGCCATCTAGTGGTTGCACTGCATTCTGGGATGACGTCTGTGAGGAGTCCCTCTTAGTGATACAGCTAGCACTACGCCGATCCGCTTCATTCAACACCACAGCAGTAACATGCGCTACCGTTAGCTGAGCAGTAGGCAAAACAGCAAGCTGGCTGGCAATCGCTTCCCAACTTGAACCCAAAGAACGTAGAATCATGAAGGAATACACAGCCTCTGGAAAGGTGATTCCACGCTGTTGCAACTCATGCCTGAGATTCTGCATTTCCATGAGGTGAGCATGTACGTCTGCTCCATCAGCAAGTGCCATATCTTGCAACTTGGCATAAAAGAACAAAGAAGCTCCCGCCTCTGTTCTTAAATGTGACTGTTGGAGACTGCCCCACATCTCTCTGGCTGAGGCCTTGTCACGCAAAAGGCATAACTCTTCAGGAGACACGATAAGCGTCAGAATTCCCCTTGCTTTGGAATCCTTAGCCTACCATTCTTTGGTCACTGGAGCTGGGGGGGGGGCGTCTGTTATCACATTAAACAGACCCTCTTTTCTTAGCAGAGCTTCTGCATACTGCACCCAGTTTTGATAATTCCCTTTTGTGAGCTTTGGAATTCCCAACGCAAATTCAAGAGCCTTCTGTTACTCTTGGACTAGCCATCTCTGTGCCTTTAAAGCAAGCTGCATCTGTTTACCAGCAGCTGCATTCCAAAAGCACCCTTCTTGAGGCTTTTGCTTTCTTCTGCCGCTGCCGCTGCCGGTAAGTGCTTTGGCTAGAAGTTCAAAGTCCACCCTTAATTCTATTAATTAGGGACTGGCAGGCTTCCCGGGGCTTGAGCACATACCTCTCATCAATCTTCTTGACACACAGAGAAGATAAGCTGCATTCCATTCTTCTGGGCCCATAACCAAAAATGTCGGGATCTCTGCTCGGCCAAGCTGATAAAGCTCATCTTCCTCCGGCTGAGTCCTTCGGAATCGCCTCCAACATGATTAATGACCTGAGCAGAGAATCAAAGCAGCATGCGGAAGTGATGAGATTTATGGCTACATTGCAAAGCTTTATTTTCTAAGCTACGCAGACAGAAAAGAAATCATCCTCTCTCTATGAAAGCAGAGAGCAACCGAACAACAAAGGAACAGGAAACCAGTACATCACATCCGTCTCCCGTCTCACGTGAGACTTCCAACAGTATGGAATGTGTGGAATGTAAGCAGAGTCTTGTGACTCCAAAGCACTGCTCAGTGGCAACACACAGAAACTTAACAGGAAGGCTAATCCGTGCAGGCTTTCTGGGAACTGCGGTGGTAGCCTGGAATATCAGTTTTACTGTGCTTTCACATTCCAGATGTTGGCCTCCGGAGATTGTTTCAGGAAGTGGGAAGGTGAGGCATCTCTGGATCTGAATCCACTGTTGATCAGAGGGAAAAGTGGTTTGTTGGAGAGGCTTTCCCACTCGCAAATGTAGATCAGAAACACATGCACTTTTAGGCAGCTGTGGGGTTGCTAAAGGAGACCAGCTGCCAACTGAACTCTCCAGAGCAATCTTGACGTCTAGTGTGGGGAGAATGAGAGACTTGGCTCACCAGGCTTCTTCAGATTGGTGGAGAGAAACCCTTCTGATACAAATATGGTTTTGTAGTAGTTGTTTTAGAAGATGATTGTATTCATCTGGAGGAGATGTTAGTCATACTTCAGTGCTTGCTGCCAGGAAGGGCAAAGTGTCAACAGTAGTTCAGTACTTCATGGTCAGAGTAAACTATACTGTACGATATACTGGGCAGTGAGCTGAATTGATTTGATTTCTAGCCCTTCAGATGCACCACAGTGTTGCATTCACCTTAACCTGGCCAAATCCAATTCCAAACAGACTAATCTCTTCTTCCTCTGAATAGAGCGGCTGTCACTTAGGCAGAGCAGGGCTCTCAGTGCTGCTGTGCTGCCTTGTCATGAATCAGTCTGTTGGGAGTGAATTTGGTGTGCATCTTTACCTGTGGAGTCTCAATGGGAAGCATCTGAGCATTTGTTTTGTAAACACTCCTGGAAGCAGCTTCCTCTGCAGTGGTTTCCCAACTGTGTTCTGGGGCACCCTGGTGTTCCTGGGAAGCTTATCAAGAGTTTCTTACAATGAAAAGATCAGTCTGAAAGACAGCTTGCAAATCTCTACTTCACCTCCCCTGCAATGCATAGCTGTGGGAGAGCTCTGGCTATGTTCAGGTGTATGCAGGGCAATAATGAGGTCACATAGGCCTGATCTGCACTGCACATTACCCAGGCATTCCTGGAACTTGCCTTGGAATATGGAAATGGTTCCCTGCAGATGAGAAGTTCAGAAAACAGCTGTTCTTATGTGTCACATACAATGTTATCGGTAGAATGTCTTCAGACTGCATTTTTTTCTGTGGGGAAAAATTGTTACGAGCAGTGCATTGTTCCATAAAATTAGTAAGAAGAAATGATGAACATGGTAAGAGTCAAATTAGACCAATAACAATGAATACAATAACAGTCAAATCTTAAATTTATGTGTATAGGCATACTAACATGCTAAACCTAGCATGTTAAATGTTAATAATGCAACTGCCTTGCTTTGAAAAGCTTGTCTGGGTCTGGCCAGTTATCTGGGAGACCTTCCAGGGGCCACGCCTGAGAGCCAGTGCAGTGCAGTGATGACCCAAGGACCTGGGAGGTCAGTGTCAAAGTCACATCACAGCCATGAAGCTTGCTGGATGACCCTGGGCCAATTTCTGACTCTTAGCCTAACCTACCTCACAGGGTTGGTATGAGGATAAAATGGGGAGGAGGAGAACTATGAGGGCCACCTGGAGCGCATTGTTGGAAAGATGGAGTATGGAAATTAATAATAAAAAGTATACCGCCTTGGATTCCACAATGGAAGAAAAGTACACTATAATTGTAAGACATTCCCATTACAATCTAAACAATGTAAGAGAACTATAAGCTCTATCTGGTTGCTGTAGTCCTAATTTACAGTTTTAAATTGCAAACATTGCAGTAAAATTCACAAGTATTACAGTAAAGATAAAGTAAAGCTTTGAATTAGTTTTAAATGTTATCTTCAAACAACAGCAAATGCACATTTTTTGTCCTAATTGGTTATTTAGGTTCAGCTGCTTTTGACAATTGGGGAAAAGTCTTTTTCAGATATTTATACAGCATATAAAATTATTACAGCATTTAAAAAATGTTTGTTCACTACATACAAGTCTGGTGTGCCAAATCAATGGCTACCTTTATGTTTATTGGCAAACTTAAAAGTGCTGCTTTTTTTTGTAACCCAAGGGCTGCCTTCTTCCATTTGCCTGTTCACAAAGGTCCTAATCATAGAATCATAGAGTTGGAAAGGGACCCAGAGGATCATCTAGTCCAACCTGAATATGCAGTTATCCCATACGGGGATTGAACCTTGGCACTATCAGGCTTGTCCTGGATGTGCCTATCCAGAAGTTAGAGGAATGTCATCTGGAGAGAGAAAATTTTACATGGTGGCATTCTGCCTTTGAAGTGCCCTTCCAGACCCTCTGATTAGTCAATCAATCTTTATTACGGTCCAGAGACCCAACAAATGTGGAGGAAGCTTTCTTGAAATGTGCGCGGACCATACTGAACAAAATTGAATCAGGTGAACTTGACCCGGAGAGGATGGGCTCTGGCATCCAGTACGGGGACGCCTCCCTGTGACAGCTGTGGCAACCGCGAGGGACCCAAACACAGACCCGGCAGCAATGCAACTGTTAGAGCCGGCGCCAGAGCATGCCTGGAAACTGCCTCTCTGATTAGTATAGTCACTCTTATTGTTTTAGACAACTAGTAAAACACATTTTGTTTGCTGTGCTCTTATCACCAGTCCGTCAACCTACTAACTTTATTATTTTGCTGCTGCTGCTGTCTTCATTTGCACCATTTTTTTTTCTGGATTTCAGTTATTCTACTGAATAATTCTACTGCCTTGGGTACTTACACAGAAAGGCGGGCTAAAAAATATTTTAAATAAATTAATGAGGATATCTCTGTAGGCACCTTCAAACATCAATCTAGCTTTCCCCCAGTTTTAGGCATGCTAATTCAATTTGCTCTTGGTCAGAAGCTAAGTGGCACCTAATTGCAGACAGTTTGCATGGCAGATGCCGGAAATCCAGGTATGGAAGGCCACATGTGGGAAGTGGCAATGTTGGCACAACAAATCCAGTGCCACATCTTAATTTGCCTGGAACAGCTTTCTGTATTGTGCACTGAAATGCAGAAGTGGGAGTTCGGGAACCTCCTGTGCGGACATGCCTGAACAGCAGCTTGGATGGGATTATAACTCTATTTCAAGCTGCATTGCTGGGCCAGCTACATGAAAGGCATCTAACTCACCCTGTGGTGATGTCATGCTCTTCAGTGGGGACTGAGTTATTGGAGTCGGCAGATGCTTGAAAAGGAAGGAGCTGCTTACTCCTCCACTTTGTGCCAAAAGACCTTTATGCCTGGGGAAGAGCCTCCCACCTGCTGCCAGGTGGGCTTTGCAGAAATGGTCCCCATTTTCTGAGCATTGACAAGGAAGTGAGGGAATCCTGCATTGAAAAACACCCTTCAAATGGCAGAAAGAAAGATTCTGTGTAGTCTATGCCAGAATAAGAGAGGCAGCAGGGCCACAGATCCAGGAGCTGATGTAGAGTAAGCAACACACTACTCCGATTCAGTTCTGAGATGACATTGAGTTTATAAGAAGCAGGAGTAAGCTAACCAATTTGTGCACTGGGATCTCACTCTAGATTGTTGCCACCACTTATGTAGGTCCAGACAGAAGCATGCACGCACACGCCTGAAACTTCTTAAAGCAGAAATTGCTGTCTAAGCCAACCACCCAGTCTCCTAAATAAGTAGATTAGAATCCTGTTCAGGTATATAGAGCACGTGAAGAGGAGTAGAGAGGACAAGCAGGCTAGCTCTAGCCCTGGATACCAGCACAAGCTCTGGTCGCCCATCCTTGCCGCTGACGGCTCAGTGCTTGTCTGAAGAGTTGCCTGCCTGCAGAGGCCTCCTTCAGGCCAACAGAGTTAGCCTGCTTGTTCTCAACTCCCCTCTCCATGCACTGGGTGCCTGAATGGGGTTTAGAACTGAGCGAGTTGAGGTGAATGTGAGTTTTACTTCAAAAAGAATATTATAGAGTTGGAAAAGGGCAACCAAAATGATCAAGGGGTTGGAGTGACTCTCCTATGGAGAAAGGTTCCAACATTTGGAACTTTTTAGTTTAGACAAAAGGCGAGTAAGAGGTGACGTGATAGAAGTGTGTAAAATGAGAGGCGCCGCTAGGGGCGCCTTGGAAGATGGCCGACAATACCATCTATCCAGCCTGCACAAGGTAATTAGAGGGGAGTAAATCAGTCTCCCTCGTCTTCCCTGGGTTTTGGGGAGATGCTGCCTTGCCTGCTGTTGCCATAAATCACCCCCGAGTTCAGAAGAAGGAGGGGGTGAGAGGCACTGGGCGGAAAGCCCTCAGGCAGGCTCTGGAACTCTCCGACGCTGCTTCCAAGAGCGAAACTGGTTGCGTTGCTTAAGAGTAAAAAAATTTGGAGAACTAAACGCACATGCTTCAAGCAAGGTCAGGAGTGTTTTATCTGCTAAATAATTCCACCACTGAGATGATGAAGATTGGACGGAAGGAACAGAGATAACACCAAAGAATCGCAGACATATTGGTATGTGGAACGGAACGGAAAGGGGACTTTTCAGCCATTCTGAGAACAGGATGCTGGACTAGATTACGGTTACCAGACATCCTTGGTTCCCGGAGACAGTCCCCGGATTCACCAATCTATCCTCGGAATGTCCCCAGATTTTAATTAATGTCCTCGGATTTATGCCTGGGGACTTCCGGTGAGGCAACATGGTGAGCGCCATGGCAGCGAGCAGCACCGGAGGTCCCGGCCATGTCAAAGTTCCAGCCAGCCAATCCGCTGGCTGGGGGCGGGGCTGTTTAAACTTCCTCGATCAACGCCCTGCGCGCCCGAGTTGGGGGGAGCGAGGTGCTGAGGCAGTGAAGAAGAGGAGGAGAAGCATAGAAAAGAGCTGTGCTGCGTTGTGACACAGAGAACGAGAGATGGAGCACAGCGACGCCTTCTCCTCACGGGAACAAAGAGGCGCGATAGCGAAGGCTGGGGGGGAGTCGGGCTGGCTCCTTTGCTTTCTCTCCTTCCTCTCCCTCCAATGGCCACTGCGGAGATGGTGAGTTTAATGGGGGGCGAGGAAGGCGCTGAGGCGCCCCCTTGTCCCCGGCGGTGCCACGCTGCCTTCCCGCAGGGGGTGGGGGTTGAAACATTCTCGGGAGATGGAGCCTCCCTCCCTCCGCGCCTCCTTTGACACCAGCAGCCTCTCTTGTGAGGAGGGCTGTGTGCGAGTTCACTGTTTGTCCACCTCTGGTAACGAGACACCTCCGTCGCCAGCTGAATCTCCATAGAGACTGCACTCGCCCTCCAGGGGTCTCCCGGTTATGGGAAGCCGGTGCCTTGTGTGTGTGTGTTTTAATGCGTGTTTTCCCAAGACCAGCGAGCGCCTTTGCTTGAGCCCTCTCCCCTACCACCACCAACCTCTTTTTTGGCGTTTGTGTGTTTGTAGACGGGCTTCTCCGCCTGCCTTGTGTCATGGTGTGCGCCCGACAACTTTGGGGTCCCCCCCTAAAAAAATGTCAAGAACTCCAGGCAACCCTTTCCTAAAATAATAAAGCATGAATTTTTTTAAAAAAACTTTTAAAGTCCCCGGATTCCTTGAAAACAGTCTGGTAACCATAGACTAGATGGGCCATTGGCCTGATCCAGCAGCTCTTCTTATATTCTTATGTGTTTTATTTATTACCTGTGTGTATATACTTCATGAAGCAAGGTACCCAGGATTATCTAGACCAGGGGTCAGCAAGGTTTACCTCGCCTGGGCTGGTTCACTCCAGCGGAGATCCTTCTGTGGGCCGGATTTCCGGCATCTGCCTCTGCGCAAACGCGACTTCCGGTGCCTGCGAATGCACAGATGCGATTTCCGGCACCGCGGAAGCGAGTCCTTGCGTGGGGACTCGCCAAGCGGGCAGCTTGGCTTGGGGGCAGCTTGGGGGCCGGTTAAACGACCCCTGTGGGCCGCTTGTGGCCCATGGGCCTTAGGTTGCCTACCCTTGATCTAGAATTTCCATCTAAGCACTAACCAGACCTGACCTGTTTTACTTCAGCAAATTTGATGCATCATATGCCTTCAGACTGTGCTCTTTGGCAAAACTCCAGACTGTTTTCTTTAAGTAGAGAAAACATTTATTCATGGAAAAGAGAAGTGAACAGAACATCAGGTGTATAGGAAATGAAACACACAAAATAGCATGGTCTCTCCAGTGCTGTCTGCTTCGTCATCCAAGGCAATAGAACAGGACATAAAGTCAAAACCACATTCTCCTTTATGAGAGAACTCTAAGTCCAGGTAAAACTGTGGGCAGCTGGTTACATGTCAAATTGGGTAAACAGCTCAGAGCTGAACTGTGGGGAAGGAAGAGGGCTACTTCCTAGTAGGAGTTGATTTGCATTTTCTAAGATACATGGAAATGCTACTAGGAGCCAGCACAGATTATCAGACTGGACAAGAGAGAATAAAAAAATAATCTGATATGCATTTGAGCAGCCAGTCAGTAGACTCTTACCTAAATGCCTTACATTGAAATGGCTAAAAAAGAGGAAAAGACAGAAATCCTGTTCCCTCATGAGTTTTGAATTGACCTTTTGTAAAAATAGAAAACATTAAGTCTTTGGACAACACCATACAAATCATTGTGAATCCAGAGAATCCACTATTGGGTCTGTTTGGGAACAGCTTCTTATAAGAATAGAAGAGACCAAGTGTTTGTCTGGTCCATCATCTGGTTCCCGCAATGGCCGGCCAGACACCGAGGGAGGCCACACAAGGGCATGAAGTCAAAAACCCTCTCCCATTGCCCCTGCCTGCCACAAACTGTCATTTAGTAGCTTACAGGCTCTGAAAATGTGGGTTCTGTTTAGCTATCATAACTTACAGTAATTGATAGCCTTATTTCTTCAAAAGTAGCGGCCATTGCCACATCCTGTAGTCAGTGATTTCCATATGTTAACCATGCATTGTTTAAAGAAGTTGTTCTGTTGGTGCTAAACAGACTGCCTATCAATTTAACAGAATGACTTTGGTTTTTAGCATTATGAGAGAGGGGCAAAACCTACTTTGTCAGCACTGTGCATAAATGTACAAACTTCTAACACATAAGCAGTTGTCTGTTTTTTAAAATTTAAAATCCCCAGATGTGTAGTAGCCCTTATGAGTTAAAGAGGGTGGTTTTTTTAAAACCAGAACACGAGGAAATGGCGTTCCAGTACCTTTTTTGACCCCTGCCCTGCACTGCTGCCAACTTGCGCCGCCCCCTTGCCATGAGCTACTTCTTGTTCTTTGGCTATTTCCTGTGGCAGATACTATACAAGGAAGGAAGGGCCTGACATCCCTTCACAGACCATGACAACCATTAGCCAATCAGTGCTTCGTACGGGTGTTCCTGGGGCCAGGGGCACAAAGGCATTGCAAGATGTTTCTTTGTTGGCACGGTGTGACATGCAACACATGTGCGGGGCAGAGTAGCTTGTGGTATCAGGTATCAAACTTTATTTAGATCACAGACCAGCATAAGATAAACCATATGGATAAACTGAACCCATAAGACTTCGAACAGGTAAGGGATAAAAACTAGTAATTAAAAGGTGATTATATCATACATATTTAAAAAGATAGAAACAAGGACAAACGAGGGAACGTGAAGGAGCACAGGTCTTGCATTTTGGGCCTAGTTTGTGGCGCAAACCATCCTTTGACGATATCCATCATGGCAGCACAAAATCTAGCAACTGAGTTTTCATCTTGAAGTAGTAGAGAGGTATAAAGTTGATCTGTGCAACCTGGAAATTTATGTAGCATAGGCAAGATGAACCTAGTTCGTATATCTGTATAGCACTGGCAGTGAAAAGAGGCATGTTCTGTTGTTTCCAGGTGCCCAGAGCCACAGGGGCATTTCCTCTCCTCGTATGGTGTCTTCCTAAAGCGGCTTCCTGGATGGCTGAAGGGGGGGCCTGGCAGTGGGCCAGAGGGAAAGCCCTTCGCTCTTTTGGAATTTCAAGGTTGGCCATATATGGCATCTGGAAGGTGAGGTGCCTTCTCATTTCACTGATTAAAAATTTCAGGGACCTGGCTAGATCTGCTTGGCGTTCTGTATCTTCCAGGTGCTGTTTGATGGAGGTTTTTTTGGCTTGTTCATACCCCATGTCGAGTAGGGTGAAGCCCAGAGTTGTTATTACGTTTATCACTGCACATTTCCATGTCATTTGGAAACCATCCTTAAGAGTTAAGAAAGCAAGGCCAAGAGGGAGGAAGAATAGTCTCAGCCAGTGATTTACTGAGGCAAGCCATAGTCTGGCCTCGATTCTTGCGAATCCAATTTCGCGACATAAGGTAGCATTGGAGATGTGTTTAGGCACTCGTAGGGCTGATCTTAAGAATTTAGATTGTACTAGTTCTAATGTAGGAAATCTAATGTAGGAAAAACCACTGGGCCGGTAAGATACAATCTAAATCAAATCCCTTACGAATACACAGTGGAAGTGAGGAACAGGTTTAAGGATTTAGATTTGGTGGACAGAGTGCCTGAAGAACTATGGATGGAGGCTCGTAACATTATACAGGAGGCAGCAACAAAAACCATCCCAATGAAAAGGAAATGCAAGAAAGCAAAGTGGCTGTCCAACGAGGCCTTACAAATAGCGGGGAAGAGAAGGCAAGCAAAATGCGAGGGAGATAGTGAAAGAAACAGGAAATTTAATGCAGATTTCCAAAATTAGCAAGGAGAGACAATAAGGCCTTCTTAAACGAGCAATGCAAAGAAATAGAGGAAAACAACAGAATGGGAAGAACCAGAGATCTGTTCAAGAAAATTTGAGATATGAAAGGAACATTTCGTACAAAGATTACTATAATAAAGGACAAAAGTGGTAAGGACCTAACAGAAGCAGAAGACATCAAGAAGAGGTGGCAAGAATACACAGAGGAATTATACCAGAAAGATATGGATGTCTCGTACACCCCAGGCAGTGTGGTTGCTGACCTTGAGCCAGATATCCTGGAGAGTGAAGTCAAGTGGGCCTTAGAAAGCACTGCAAATAACAAGGCCAGTGGAAGTGATGACATTCCAGCTGAACTATTTAAATTTTTTTAAAGATGATGCTGTTAAGGTGCTACACTCAATATGCCAGCAAGTTTGGAAAACTCAGCAGTGGCCAGAGGATTGGAGAAGATCAGTCTACATCCCAATCCCAAAGAAGGGAGGTGCCAAAGAATGCTCCAACTACCGCACAATTGCACTCATTTCACACGCTAGCAAGGTGATGCTTAAAATTCTACATGGAAGGCTCAGGCAGTATGTGGACCGAGAACTCCCAGAAGTGCAAGCTGGATTTCGAAGGGGCAGAAGAACCAGAGACCAAATTGCAAACATACGCTGGATTATGGAGAAAGCTAGAGAGTTCCAGAAAGACATCTACTTCTGCTTCATTGACTATGCAAAAGCCTTTGACTGTGTCAACCACAGCAAACTATGGCAAGTTCTTAAAGAAATGGGAGTGCCAGATCACCTCATCTTTCTCCTGAGAAATCTCTATGTGGGACAAGAAGCTACAGTTAGAACTGGATATGGAACAACTGATTGGTTCAAAATTGGGACAGGAGTACAACAAGGCTGTATATAGTCTCCCTGTTTATTTAACTTATATGCAGAATTCATCATGCGAAAGGCTGGGCTGGATGAATCCCTAGCAGGAATTAAGATTGCCGGAAGAAATATCAACAACCTCAGAAATGCAGATGACACAACCTTGATGGCAGAAAGTGAGGAGGAATTAAAGAACCTTTTAATGAGGGTGAAAGAGGAGAGCGCAGAATATGGTCTGAAGCTCAACATCAAAAAACGAAGATCATGGCCACTGGTCCCATCATCTCCTGGCAAATAGAAGGGGAAGAAATGGAGGCAGTGAGCGATTTTACTTTCTTGGGCTCCATGATCACTGCAGATGGTGACAGCAGCCGCGAAATTAAAAGACGCCTGCTTCTTGGGAGAAAAGCAATGACAAACCTAGACAGCATCTTAAAAAGCAGAGACATCACCTTGACAACAAAGGTCCGTATAGTTAAAGCTATGGTTTTCCCAGAAGTGATGTATGGAAGTGAGAGCTTGACCATAAAGTAGGCTGATTGCCAAAGAATTGATGCTTTTGAATTATGGTGCTGGAGGAGACTCTTGAGAGTCCCATGGACTGCAAGAAGATCAAACCTCTCCATTCTGAAGGAACTCAGCCCTGAGTGCTCACTGGAAGGACAGATCCTGAAGCTGAGGCTCCAAGACTTTGGCCACCTCATGAGAAGAGAAGACTCCCTGGAAAAGACCCTGATGTTGGGAAAGATTGAGGGCACAAGGAGAAGGGGACAGCAGAGGACGAGATGGTTGGACGGTGTTCTCGAAGCTACCAGCATGAGTTTGACCAAACTGCGGGAGGCAGTGGAATACAGGAATGCCTGGCATGCTCTGGTCCATGGGGTCACGAAGAGTCGGACACGACTAAACGACAACAAGTTCTAATGGTGCACAATTGAGCACCATATACAAGCAATGTGCAATAGATTTGGCCTCAAACTGTTTGAGGGTTGCAGGTATATATTGTCCGCCTTTAGTCCTAGAGTACCTGAGTATAGAATTTATGCATTCCCTGCAACATTTATGCATTCCCTGCAACATAATCCCCTTGGGCTTTTCTGCTTCCCAAGGAATGAAGGGTTATACACAAATATTTGAAGCAGGTTGCCTGATCGATGTTATGGCCATCGATGTACCATGAGCAAGGTTTGGGCCTTTTGGCAAAGAACATGATTTTGGTTTTCTGGTAATTTAGTTTTAGTTTGCTCTCCTTGCAGTATGCTGCCAGTGTTTTTATGGCTCTTTGAAGGCTTGTAGGAGTTCTTGAGAGGATTGCTGTGTCATCTGTGGAACCTTGGGTCGTACCGTCCTCCTTACGAACACTTCGGGTAACGAGCTCCGCTAACCTGGAAGTAGATGTGAACTTTGCCCCGGGATGCGAGAGGAAGTTGTGTGGCGCGGCAGCAGTGGGAGCCCCATTAGCGAAAGCGCGCCTCATGTTAAGAACGGATCTCCAGAACGAATTAAGTTCATAACCGGAGGTACCACTGTAAAGCAGTACCGGGATAAGAGTAGCTTGTGAGACCAGGGCTGCAACCATCCCCAGCCTCGAGTGGGGGCTTCCGTGCCCTGCATCCACTTAGTTCTTTTCTGGTGCAGCCACCACCAGCACCATGTTTCTCCCCCACTTGGAGTGCGACAGGTGAATGCAGGCAGAATGTAGGGGAGCGTGGCCTGGGTCTGGCCAGGGGCTGAGTCCCTGCGGGATTGCCTGCCTGCCTGCCTGCCTGCTTCAGTCTTCAGATGTCGGGTGTTACAGTATGTCTGAAATCTAAATGGTAGTTAATCATAACTATGGTCTGAAACAAGCATGGTTTTGAAGTTGACTTGTTTTAGACAAACTGGCTAAGATAAACCACATTTTATTGGGTTAAGATGATAACTAAAATCTGTAGTTAATAAAAATGAAAACGAAAGCTTCCAATCTACCACTTGCAATTCCGTCAGAGGAGGAAAGTGGAAAAGGAGCATTCGGAACTGAGATATCCCTAGGCTCATTCTCATTGTAATAAATAATGACATTATTGTAATGTCTGAATGCTATAAATATAAGTTAAGCTCTTTTAGAGTGTGCAAAGAACTAAATAATATCAGATGTAGCTGTGTATGAAGTTATTGTTCCATAGTTTAAATTATCAAAATAACTATGCAATTATGTGTATAATAACAAATAAAGGGATTACAGTATTTACTTCTTCTTTAGTATGTTTTAAGTACATAACAACATGATTGGGTTATGGCCTCCCCCAAGTTGCCGCCAAATCTATTCATTTAAATTCCATAGTCTACCAAGAATCTTTGAAGTGTATTTTGATGGCACAGTGTTCATCCTGCATGAAGTCAGCATATTCTGTAGAGGAAGATACCTAGTCCCAATCCTAATTCTGAAAATGGGGTACCACTGCATTCAGGGTTGGTCAGGTTTGAAGGTGACAGCAAGTTGAATAGTGTAAACTCTTTGGGAACAGCTGAATACATGGTATGCTTTTGAGTTTCCTCTATCCTGATGACTATAAATGTGCCAGGGCCTATGGCAAGTGTAATTGTTCATAATGACTATTGATGGTCCCTGAATGGGCTGTTCACCTCCAGAGTTGGTGTCTAAGAGGAGTGCTTGGCAGATTCTCTGCGGGTAAAATTGGCATAATCACTAGCTGAGCATTTATAATTGGAGGAGGGAGGGTACAACCTAAAACTTAGTGAGGCTTGGTTGCACAAGTTGTTCTCTAGGCAGGCTGTGCTGTCTGCTTATAGGACTATCTTTGGTGCCACTTATCTTCTGCTAGTAAGTTTGTAAAGTTAGTGGTAGCAACCTAGCTGAGTAGCATCTGTCCTGATCAACAGACTCTTCCTCCAGGATCTCAGGCACAGGTCTTCTGGACCAGCTGCTTGAGATGTCTTTTTAACAGGGGTGCTTGGAACTGAGCCTTGGACTTTCCTCCCACAAAGTGTGCGCTGGACCATTGAGCTACTTATTTACTGTATTGATATCTTATTTCTGCAGCACTACGGTGTTCCCTAGACAACTTGAAATTAAAAGTAAGAAAGAAAACAAAACCACAGAAAGTATGGAATGATACTGAGGCATCACTAATTGATTTGCCTCTGGGGGATGATTGGGTTTTCCCAGATTAGTACAGTACTTTGCTTACATAGAGATCAAGAATGGGGAACCCATGGCCTATAAAACAAGGCTTTTTTTTTCAGCCGGAGCTGTGCTCCAGCTCCTCTCAGGTGGCAGGCGGCATTGCGGGCTGGCTTCATGCCCCTGCCCCGCTCCTCCTGCCCCTGTTGCCAGCAGCTGCCATGGCGGGAAAGGAGAAGTGGATGGGAGGCTGAGGGTGGGGAGGTCAGTGCAAGTCCGAGCCTCCAGGACACGGAGCCCAACCGTGGCCCCCGGGAGGCCATGTGACGGCCTGGCTGTGTGTGTCATCTTTGACCAGGAACGTGTCTCTGGTTTGGGCTCAGGCAGTGGCAGCAGTGCTTGGGGGGGGCGTTGCACTGTTCTCCCTGCTCCCCCCTTCCTTCTATTTTCCCATGGGCACCTCATTCTGCTTTCTTGCTGGCCTCTCTCTCTCTCTCTCTCTCTCTCTCCCCCCCCCCCCTTGGGAGGGTCACATGGTAGATATTGGTAGTATTTCCATCTTTCTCTCCATGTGATGCCTTCACTTTACTCACAACCTAAGAACACAGGAAACTGCCTTTTATCATCAGGTCTGCCTGTTTGTGCATCTCGTCCAATGCTGTCTGTTATTCTGACTTGTAGTGGCTCTCAATAGACTCTCATCACACACTACCGGAATCCTTTTAGCTAGAACAAACTATTTTATTCTCTCTGTGTGTGCACATGTGTGAAAGAATAGACAAAGGTGATTGAACTGGTTAAAAAAAAACGCCTTAGAAATTTGTCTGTGTGAAAATAAAGACACTTGCATAGACTTCACATCAGGCCCAGGTGTTTCTTGCTTCTGTAAGATAATGCATTTTTGTGTGATAAGTTTTTTGGCAGGGTCTCTTGAGTTGATCACCAGTGTGGATGCCTGTGTCACCCTGCCTTCTAAGGCAACCAGGACAGTTCACACATGGGCATATAAATAGAAGCAACAATTCAGCAGCTATTTTTTACCACCGGAACACCCATAGAAATGTAGGGAGGCTCTTTTTGTGCTTGTTACCTGACCTGAAGGCATCAGCTGCTGTGGATTTTGGCAAGCCTGCAGCACAGGCAGCGGCAGTGCAAACATCCTACGCACTGTTCCAGCCCCAATTCTTAGGAAGTCCATTTTTGGCAGTGGGCAAACTTTTTTGCTTGTACATAATTTTTCCACTAATGGCAGTAGTTCTGTAGTAGTGCACACAGAATAGGTACGGTTTTATGAACTGTGTATCAGCCAGCGCAGCTGAAATAGCCATCTGATTGAGATGCCTCGGGACATTCAAACTTGCAAACCAATATTCTTTTCATAGAGGTTGCCATAAAAGCAGGAGATGATTTACATCTGCAGGCCTTTGCTTTGAAATGGTGGTGGCCTTGTAGCAGTGTTAATTAGAAACCAAGTGGGGATTTTAATTTGAAGTATTCCCATTTCTTTAGTTATTGCTCGTTGCATCTGATAATTTTGGATTGTGAATGCCTGTGGCATAGTTGTATGAGCTAGGATCCTTACTCTTTTTTCGTATTCTGGTTATAGGAGTATGCAACATTTTCCTGCTTTTCATGGCATGCTGACTTGCACTTCATTTGATCTTGTGACAATAAAACCTCCCATTCCTTTCACTTTTGTCTGTGTGTAGGCAATATTTTTTACTTACCTGAGAGCAGTCTGCCACCCCCAAGCCAGTGCCCAGTAATAGCCTCTTAAGAGCATGCCATTTGCACAGTGCTTATTTCATGGACCCAGAGTGCTTGTGTAGTTCATCTAATCTGTACAGTACCTTTTATCTATTGTATAGTACATTACCTAGATAATGAATTATATCTGTTCAAAGCTTCAGCTTGTGCAGGTCCTCAGTGGTGCAGATTGTGGAGCCTTCTAGGTCCAATACAGATTTAGCACACTCTGTTAGCTGTAATTTTACTTTGAAGTTTATTGCATGTTTGTCCCACCCTTCTGCCAGGGAATTCAAGGTGGTATACCCTTTTGGCACCTCCTAATTTTATCCTCATAGGAACCCTGTGAAGTAGGTTAAAGCTGAGAAATCTTGACTAGCTCTACGTCACCCACGAAGCTTCATGGTCAGCTAATGATTCACTTGAACCTTTTGGTTCTAGTCTGACAGTAACCACTCTGCTACGTGATTGGGAGCCAGATGTGGCAGACACAGGCCTCTCCATAGAGTGCACTTTACCTTCCTTTATCACGGAAGGTACACGGCACCAGCATTGATCAAGGTTTAGGTGAGCCAAGTTTAAATCCTTGTGCAGGATTTGAAGTTTGGTAACAAGCCTTGCTTCGGAGGACATCAGGCTAGACTGCACTCTCACTTTTAAAATATAAAAACTACACAGTTCCCTGCAGAGTCTTGGGGATCTAACCTGCAAATAGATGATGTAGTAGCAGTCATTTTGGATGATGTCTTAAGGTTTGGAAACTTTTGCTGATGGCAATATTGAGTAAAGTAGTGGGGGTAAGGAGTATTCTAGGAAATGATACTTAGAAGATGATATTCAGCACTCATTAACATTGAGGTGTGGGTGGCAAATGCTGAACGAGGAAAGCACATGAAAATGCCCTAAAGACCAGAGCTGAGGTAGAAGGAATGAAAGAAAAATTGTCACTTGCATGGTGTGTTGTTTTTTTAAAGAGCAAGAACTAATAGAAAGTTCAAACTACTTGATTTTTTCCAGGGTAATTTTCTGCTTTCTCTTAAGATTCCCCAGATATAAAGCATTTTCCTTTGCAAAGGAAATTGTTGGAAATTGCTCAGTTAAAATGAGCAACTCCAATTTTCCAAAATTAAAGTGGCATTTGTTTCCCATCTTAATACTTCTAATGTATTAGTTAACAGTGGCAAAGGATGTTTTGAAGCAGGAAAGGACTCTCGGTTGAGGGGCCATCCACGCTATCCTTTGTGCCGCACTTTCTAGACACAACTCCAGGATTTCTAGGTCCATGTCCAAGCAGGGGTTTGGGTTTGGGGTTTTTTTTTGGGGGGTCCCACTCTTTTCCCTAGGAAAACCAACTGTTTATCACTGAACTGGCTAATTGAACCATCTATGCCCATTTAAACTCTGCGTGTGCAGAGATTGTTGTTTCTGTTTGTTACTGTGGTATGTTTTTTGTGTTTTTGTATTGTAAACTTCCCTTTAACCTTTTGATGAAGGGTGCTATAAAAATTTAATTAAACAACAACAGCAACATGAGGTCACAATACACTGATAATTATGTGACTGCTGCGCACTCTTCCTTCATCTTATAGCATAAGGTGGACAGTTGCCTGAACAGCTATTGACACCACTCCTCTTTGACTTGGTGAGCCAAGTCTAATGTTAGCTCTTGCGCTGTAGAATAACGTTTGTATATGGGAAACCACGTTCCAATCCCTGTTCAGCTGTGTGTTTCAGTGGATGGTCAGCCTCGGACGCATCGGAGTCTCACTTTCCCCACAGGAGGGTTCTGAGATTAAACTAGTGCTCTGAACTCTTTGGTAGAAATGCAGGCCAAATATGCATTGCACCTTCTTTTTTGGTGAGTGGCAGTGGGGAATTGGGCCCTGTTCTTGGATTCCCCTTGCCATCGGAAGCTGTGCACTTCTGAATCTCTTGGTCCTGGAATCCTAGTGGAAGCAGAAGAAAACAATCTTGTTATACTTCCAGGTACACTAGACTTTTTGTGCACCATCCTGACTTCATCTTGCCTTCAACGACCATTGGCCCCTAAAGCAGAAGAAACAGGTGTGCAAGAAGCCTTATACAGTTGTGATGCAGTTTGATAGGGGTGCATTTGAGCTGTATGATAAATGCAGTTCTGTGGTCAGCTGGCTACCTGCCTAGTTCTGCTTCCTTTTTGTTTTTGTATTTAGTTTAGGGCTTGTAGCGGTTTAAGACGGTGTGGTGTGTCTGCTATTGCCACACCTTGCAATTCAAGTGTCCAAAGTGAGCTGTAGCTTGCAAGAATGCCCTGCTAGAAGACCCTCTTTTGTGCACCTTGATTAATAAGCCAGAATTATATGAATGTGTGTTTTCTTCTGTTTAAGAAAAAGCTTTCAAGCAAGATGATCTACCAGAGATCTTACTGTATGGACAGCCTCACAGCTGAATCATAGTGAGCAATACTTATTGAACCAAAGTGGACCCCTCACAGCTTTCCTCTGTCTGCTCTGCCAATACAGTATCTGAATTCCAGTTACTCTTTATGAGCATTTTGTGTGTGGGTTGTTTTTTTAATAATAAAAAAACTAAATATTGTTTCTAAATATGTCTTCATGAGTGGGTTATGGGGGGGGAGATGTTTGTTTGAATTGCTCTGCAAATCATTCAGTACTAATTTTCCCGTCATCTGATTGCTGTTGAGAATCAGAAAATAAATTCCCATGTAGGTGGGGGATTCATATAAATATTAGATATTTTGTTTTCGATTTCTAGCCGTGGTTCTGGAGACGTAAAGCCCCTTTCATGCCAACCATGGGTGATATGTTTTCTACCGATTACGGGGGGAGCCCTTAGCAAGTAAGATACTTGAGTGGAATTTGATGTGCTTTATCTATTGCTATTTGTAGACTAGTCTATTCTTGGGCTTTACACTTGGAAAGATGGCATGCTGGCTGCATTGGGTGGAGTGGTGGGTTTTTTCTTTCTTTTTTTTTGTTTGTTTTAATTATACTCCAACGTTTTTAGCTGATTTGGCTTCTGTTCCTTTTCACAGGTCGAGAGAGATTTTGAACGGGAGTATGGGAAGCTGCAGCAGTAAGTGTTCTTAATTCAGCTTGTTGTGGTTCCATTCTTGGTGTATTCTCTATCCATCCTTAAACCTTGCCTATACTGGTTTGTTCTTTTGCTTCACCCTGGATTCCTTGTGACTGTTAGGACTAAGGGTTGTTTCTCAAACATCATGAAAGGCATGAAATAATGATTGCACTTGAATTTGCATGTCTGTAAAGCAAGAGTGAGGACCCTTCAGCCCACCAGGCCTCCCCATTTGGCCCACGTGTGGCAGGTAAAATTGCAGCTAGGCCCAAAAGAGGTTTTCAGCTGATAAGTTTTCAGCTGTCAGTTGATAGGTGGTGCCTGTGAAACTTGTGAAGCTGATCATGGGGGTTTCAAAGTGCAGCCCAGGGCTGTCTGCAAGCCCTGCTGATCAGTTGATTGGTGTGGTTTGAAGGGAGCCCTGCGCAGTCGAAGCCCTGGCAAACACTTGGTATAGGCTGCAGTAGGGAGTTGGAAATGCTTCAGGAACTCCAGGGTGTAGCCTAAGGAGCAGGAGGAAGTGACTTCAGCTTAAAGCACTTCTTCCAGCATTTTAAATCCAAACTGCTTTCTTTTTAAAAAATTCCTTTCAAAATGGAGCATTTATTGTCTCCTGAGAAAGCAGTTTGCATTCAAAGTGCCTTCTCTACATGGGGAAACACTCTGGTTTCAGAGCAGTTCCCCCTCTGCAAAGACTTCATAGGGGCTTCCTGGTAGTGATGATCAGCTGATTGGTGGTTACAGGAAGCCTCTTTGAAGATATGCTCCCCGAATCAATCATCTAATTGGCGCTGAAAGTGTGTCTTCAAAGTCTTCAGTGATCAGCTGATAGGTTGCTAGAGTAACTTCTTTTTGATAAATGCCAAATACCTGCAGCTATGATGACATCAGGTGGTGGTCCTGGCAACCTTTCGAAGTTGGTCCACAGGTGGTGGGGGAGATGAGGTTCTAGCCTGCTGGTCAGCCCCAATTCCCCATGCTCTGGGAAGCTACAACTCTGTACAGCTTCCTGACACCTCTATAGTGTGTTTATATGTCATGCTTTATGGTTAGTTGCACACAAACATGTTAATGCCTATACAAGACAAATGCCTTCTGTGTAGGAGTTTTGTAACATGAAGCAGCTCAGATTTCCTTTCATTTGAAGCTCTGTTTGGCTTTTGAACTTGAAATTGGCTTCCTTTTTTTGGTGAGTCACTTCACCTTGGTTGGAATTGTCTTATAATCTGTTCCTCTTGCAAATACGTTCCTCACTCCAGTCTCAATTCTGCAATGAAGTGTTGCTCCCCTCCCGCAAAAAGAGTGGTGTGCGACATCCATTTGTTTTGCTAGTAGCTGATAGCCATTTTCTTCACTTACATCACGATTGAGCAGCAAGAAGGAAATCAGCAGACCAAGGAATGATCAAATAGGGTAGAAACTATTTCCTACCTGATATTTCCAAGTCTGGATGTTTGCATGTGCCCATTTGTTGTTCTCTGGTAAAAGAAAGCAGGGGTGCCTGCCTCTGTGTGTGAGGCAAAGTAGAAGCATGTTTGTATGACGCACTATTGGACTCAGGTCACATTTCACATCAAAGAGGAAAATCATTTGCTGTTTCCAATGACGTGAACTTCAGGGCCCTTCCTTGTACTTTATTATTATTAAATTTATATATTGCCCTATACCTGCGGGGCTTAGGGCAGTTCACAGGGTAAAATTGCAAGATAAAATCACCAAATACATAATCAAAACAAAAACAACCCGATAATCCCCCCAAACACATTTTAAAAGGGCATTGGATGTTAATCAGCCAAAGGCCTGGTTGAAAAGGAACATTTTTGCCAGGCGCCTAAAGGTAAATAACGTAGGCTTCAGGTGACCCTTCCTGAGGATAGTGTTCCACAAACAGGGAGCCACTGCAGAAAAGGCCCATTGGAAGAAAGGCCTCAGAAGATGATCTCAGTACAGTAGAGAGATTCAAACAATTTGAAAAAAGTGCTTCATGTGTCCCAAGTACTAGTTCATCCTTGTTGGATAGTGGAATTATAGCTTTTCACTGTTAGACACCTTTTCCCTCTCTCAACTAAAAAACCTCCAAATACTTTTGACTCCCCTCCCCCCCCCATCTTATACAACCATATACACAGAACAGCCAGTCCGTGTTTGCAAACTGAACAACAGAAGGCAGAGACAGGAAAAGAACACAAGTGTGTCGCGAAATCAAAACCCCAGGAACTGATTTCATTCCCCACCCCCAAGCATCCCGTGTTACAATTGTGAGGCTTTGGAAAGACGTTAAATTTCAGGATCTGTAATATTGGTATCAACAGATTTGGAAGATTGCTCTTTTTGAAAAGCTTGCTACAATAAGTGATCAGTAAAAATGATACCCTTTTGTAACACTCTGGTATCCATTTTTTTAGTTCATTAATGCAAGGAAAATAATAGATTGATTCCTACTTAGTATCGGTCAGTGTGGTATTTTAAATTTTAGGCTATAAATGAAGGGGTGTTAAATTGGGTTTTCTTTTGTAACCAGGTTGCATGCTGAGCAGTAGGCAACAGATTGGTTCTGTAGACTCTTGGGGAGAGGGCTGTGGGGGGTTGAAACAAAAGTATTTGTATTTTGGGTTGTATTGACTATGATATATGCTGCATCTGAATACTTTTTAGAAAACACAGTCACGATTATAAATAATAAAAAAGAAATGTTCTCTATTAACCATCAACCACTTTAATCTTGTCTGCTTCTCCCTGTTTTGTATTCTTACTCCAGCTTAATCCTCCAAAATTACTAGCCCCATGTTGTCGCTAGCCTGTCTCCCTGCTCATACTTACGACGGTCCTTTTTGGCCCATTGATTTGTTTTTTTAAGAACACACTTCCAGTTTCATAACATTTGCAAGCTCGGTTGCTCAGAGGTACCGTATTTTCCTGTCTATAAAACGCCCCCTATTTTGGGGGACTCAGATTTAAGAACATGGGGGGCAATGGCCCAGAGTATGAGACTCCCCCTAATTTTTGACATTATTTTTAGGGGGGAAACCTAGACTTATACACGGAAAAATACGGTAATTATTTCTTAAAACAGGGGGCCAAGCAAATGATATATTTTAAGCATTACTTCTCCTGTATCTTTCCTCCTCTTGCTATCCTTCTCTGTATTGCAGGCTTGAAATGGCCACTGCCCCACTTGTCTCTCTCCTCCTCCTGAGTCATCTGTAGATTGCCCAGTAGTAAGAATTCTCTCACCACACAAACACACACACACACACACAACAACAACAACAACAACAACCCCAAAACAAATCTCAATTTTCTGTTTTAGGCTGGAAGATCAAACTAAGAAACTCCAAAAGGATATGAAGAAAAGCACAGATGCAGACCTAGGTAAGATGAACGCATTAAATGGGGACTAAGCTGACAAGGATCTTTTTCTAGGGTTTTGTTGCACATACATTGTGGAGCTGTGATTCATCCATTTCTCAGTGGTCAGAATGCTTCCTTTTACAAAAAGACACTTTAAACTGTGGCTTACCAATAAACCAGTGTGAATCAATAGCAAATCCATTTCATTGACCTGTATGGATACAATATTAAGGACGTTTCTGGCTAATGCATGACTTAGCTTCATTTGGCCGGGACAGAGTGATAAGCATAGGAGGTCATGAGCATGCTGGCTGGCTCTCTCTGTCTCTCTCTTAATTTACTGACACAGCTGTTTGCTTCAGAAATTTCAGAGAAAAACGTCTGGCCTCCAGGTGTTTATGTACTTTTTTGCATTGGCCCCTTGTTTCTATGCTCGTGTAACTTCTTCCTCATGAACCCCATTCAACCCTATTACCCAGTAATGCATCTAAAGCAAGGAGACCGAACAAGGTGAAGGCAGGGGCTTGTGATAAAGGAAATCAGAAAGGAAATCAGTAACCACAGAGTATGGCTTGGTGGTCCACAGTGTTTTTCATCCAATTGCGGATATTTTGCCATTGCTGCTGGTTATAGGAACAAAAATGAGACTTCTCATTCCTCTGAACCCATAAATCCTTAGTACTTATCCACCTCCAGTCTTTGGGAAATGCCCATGAGCAGAAAATAACAGTTTTTCTAAAGAATGAAACTGGGAGGGTGTTATGTGAAAAGCTGGAAAATGCAGTGTTGTCAATCCCAAAGGCAGCTAATGGTCTGAAAGGCAAGTTATAAAATAAAATAAAATAAAAAATAAACCTTATTTAAACTAGTCTCGCAACTATGCAAGAGGAATGAATCTTACCGTTTCCATTTCTACCCTCCACCCCAAGAATACAGAATTCATGTTTGCAAAGGTTAGAATTTGGATTTCTTTTTGACCTTGAATGTGCTCAGCAATGCTAAGAATGGCAGCAAACCATATAACAGGAATGGGGAAACTGTGGTCCACCAAATGTTGCTAGACATTTCTGACCATTGGCTGGGTGTGCAGGGCTGATGGGAATTGGAGTCCAGCAACAACAACAGGGCCCATACCTGATTTAGACAAAGATGCCTCTAAGTGTGTAGAGCTTACTGTAAGGGGGAGATTACACTTGCTCTTCTTTACCTTACATTTGTATATCCCTTTAAAAGAAGGGACCTATACATACACAGCTCAAAGTGTGTAGGCCTCGTTACATGACTTTTCAGACTGCAGCTGCTTGTCTTTGGCCCTGTGTGCACTGACCCTGTTCAAATACCCTGACATCAGACATTGTGGGGCAGGTGTGCTAGGCGTCCAGGCCAGTTACAGTCTCCATCTCTTATAGGCGCTACGTGAGGGATGGCTCAACAGTGGCCCTCCAGATGTTGCTGGACTACAACTCCAATCATCACTGCCGATGGGGATGTTTGTAGGGGAACTACTGCCCTGCACGCTTAAAGCCATATCTGCACACCCACACAGAGAAAGCACAGATGGTTCAGGTCATGAAGAAACAACTCGAAACTTTTTTAGAAAATCTCCCACTAGTCCACGGGTGTCAGACACAAGGCCCGCGGGCCAAATCCGGCCCGCCAGACCTCGTCATGTGGCCCGTGTAGCCGCCGCCGGCCACCAGCCTTCACCTTTTATTCTCGCTTGTGGTTTTTTTTTTACACAATAAAGTTTACATGGTGCGGCTCCCTACTCGCCTCCCCCCGTCGCTCTTAAGGATGTGGCTGCTGCTTCAAATGTCCCCGTGTCTCTCAACTTGCGCCTTCGTCGTGGGGGGGCTGGAGCGAGGCGGGCAGCTTGCTTCTCTCTCCCACTCACTGCTCAAAAAGAGCAAGCAGAAGGTCAGGTCTCTCCGCGCCGCGGAGGGGGAGTCTTTCTCCTCGGAGAAACTTTTTTATTCCAGCCTTAGATCTTCTCCGGGAATGCTGGATCCCGGCGTGCAAACTCGCCCTGCGGGAGGCGTCCTCTTCTCCTCCGCGCTGGATTTCACCAGCCTCTTCCTCTTCATTTCGCCTTCCTCTTCATTTCCCTTCCCTTCCTCTTCATTTCGCCTCCCTCTCCATCTTTGCACGGCCAGCCTTTCCAGGACCGACGATGCCCCGTGTTCTTTGGGAAAATGGGGTGGCTGGTGTGGGGGGGGTGAGTGGGAGAGAGAGAGAGGCGCGCGCGCGCGCACTCCAAACACCCTTATAATAAATGTAAAGTGGGGGCGGCGATGATGATGGCCGTGATGGGAGGGGGCTGTGTTCCCTGGCACCCCCTCCACTCCCTGCACCCCACCGCCGCCTTCCTCCTCCTCCTCCTCCTCTTGCAATTTCGCGGCAAGCCAAGCGAGGAAGGCGATCTGGCGCCCGGCTCTCTATCTCAGCTCCACAAGTTGGACTCCGCGCCCGCGCAGCGGCGCTGGGCGGTTCTCCCCGTCTGGCACATGTCAGTCCCGCTGGCACATTCCTGGGAGGAGATCGGACTGCGGCTCCTTGCAGCCCTTCCATCACTCGGTCACACAATTGGGCGGGCGGCTCGCTCTCCGCCCTGCCAGCCGCTCCGTCTTGATCTCTCCCTCCCATCTCGGGGAAGGAAAGGAAAAAGCCGGAGATCCAGTTGCAGGCAGCGTGCTCACGCTCTTTCGCCTTTTGCACTATGCAATGGCACCCCGAGATGGGGGGGGCAGGGGAATTAGCCAAGGAAAATGAGAGTGCACAAGGCATGTTGATGCTTTCCTGTCAGAGCTCTCTCTCTCTCTCCCCCCCCCCCACATTTTATTTACAGCCCCATGCCCTGTATGTTTACTCAGAAGCCAGCCTCACTTTCTTCGACAGGAGTTTCAAGTAAATGCACATAGGATTGCAGCAATCGTCTCATTAGGGCTCATTATTTGTAACAACTTTGTTTCCTAGTTCTCCTGGATCTCTCAGTGGCCTTTGATACAATCGACCATAACATCCTTCTGGACCGTCTACATTATTACAAAAAACAGTAATAATTGAATGCAGTGACAATAATTTATGATAATAAAGAGTGGACACATAGTCCTACAGATACAACCGGCCCTTTGAGGGTGACCAAACTGCTGATGCGGCCCCCAATGAATTTGAGTTTGACACCCCTGCACTAGTCCATTGTTACAGTTGCCCAGTAAGATTTTCCTTGCAGAGAATTCCTCTCTCCTCCCTTTCAGTGGGTGTTTTATATGGATCACTTCAAACCCCAAAGGATCTGTGGGAGGATTCTCTCTCCCCCACCCCACTCCCCCTTCAGCTGTGTGGCATCATCACAAATCAGCTCAGACTCTTGCCCAGATAGCAAGAGATGATTTTGCATTTTGAGGCATGTCATCCTGAATTATGGACTGACAGTGGCTATTTCTTTGTTTTGCTTGTCCTTCCTACTAGTGAGTGGAAACTGGGACAAATCCAAATCTGGCTGGATGCTGTTTGGCAAAACCTAATTACACATTCAAACCCTCTGGAGCATTGCTTCCTCCACCTCCCAGTAACTGTGAGAGCTGACTGTTTAGTTGGATTGAACAGTTTATATTTTCCCAGGTCCAGCATACGTCTGGCAATGTATTAGCTGTCCTATGTCCCATTCCTCTGTGCATCCAGTCCTTCCATTGCATTGATGGAAGGATGATTGTTTACTTGACCAGTACTGTCACGTTGGACTAGGTTAGCCTTGGGTCAGATATCCGGCTTCTGCTGCAAATAACTTGGTTACTCCAGCTGAATGGGTAGCAGCACTCCTGGCAAATACTTCACTAGCAGCACATAGACAAGGGAACATCACAAGCATGGCTACAAAGTGATCAGTGACTTTGAGAAATATATTTTTGTTATCATCATCACCATCATTGTTTATTTAATTTGTATACTGCCCTGTACCCACTGGTCTCAGGGCGGTTCACAGGACAAAATCACAACACAAAAAATAAATGCTATGTTGTGTCTGCATGTGGTCTCCAAAAATCCAATGCCCTTACCCAAATTCCTTATATTTGCCAAACCAACAAGTGGCACTTGAAAACATTTCTCTTTGTAGTTCTTTCATTATTTCTCCCGTTTTAATATGTCACCTTTCTTCTTTAGTTCTTAATTTCCTACTGCTTTTCTTAACTGTCTTTTTAAAATCTATTTATTAAATTTATATCAATCTCCCTCGGGATGTTGTAAACTCTCCTTCCTTGGAGGTTTTTAAGCAGAGATTGGATAGTCTTCTGTCATGGACACTTCAGCTGGAATTCCTGCATTGCAGGGGGTTGCACCTTGAGGTCCCTTCCGATTCTACGATTCTATGATTCTTTGATATTATATCCTGCCACTCTACTGGATGTAGTTATAAAGAGTAGGAGATTCCACACACTCCTTACGTCTCCGTAGACATTTTCCTTCCATGAAAACCCAATTTTATTTTTACCAGCAGTGCCCCACCCAAACAAGTGCTGCAAATTGATATTTTTACTTAGATGATTGTGCTATTTGTGTAGTTATTTTATTTTATTATTTTATTTTATTTTATTTCTAATAAGACTTTCATATTAAAGGGATCCCCAGGCAATGTACAGCAACCAATAGCATACAATATATCGAATCACTTTTCATTTAAAATGATAAAACCATCTAACTGCAAAATATGCTGTCAAATAGCGAACAGAAGAGGTCTTACCTCCCCCGTCCCCAAATGCACGATGAAACGGAAATGATATCTTAACGAGAAGCACATTTTAGGCCTTCTAAGTAAGTAATAGTGCTATGTTTTGCCATCCTGATTAGATACACAATTTATATTAGTTTCACTAATAGAGATACTGGTTATATATTTTTTATTGCGTTTACTTCACGGAGCTCATCACTTGCTTCTTCCGTCTCACTGTAAGGAAGGAGAAGCTAAGAGGTCCTGACTGGTCTAAGGCCACTCACAAAGCTTCACAACTGTGTGGGGATTTGAACCTAGATCTTCCCAGTCCTAATCCAAAGCCACAGCCCAGGAGTGACTAACCTGTGGCCCTTAAGATGCAGCTGGGCACCACTCTCATTGGCCCCGATCGTTGACCATGCTAGCTTGAGTTAAAGGGTGATGGATTCCAACGACAGCTGGAGGGCTGCAGGTTAGTCACTCCTGCTCTAACTACTAAATATGGCTGATGCAGAATGATAATTCTAGAAACATGATTGTTAGATTAGAATGAGGAGCAATTAGAGTGATGTAGTCACATTGTCCTATTTCTATTAACAGGCATGGTCTTATCAGCTGTATTTTCTGTCATCAGTTGCCACTTCATGTCAAACATGCAGCCTGGATTTCCTTCCTGGAGATGTGCTGCTCCCCACACTAGGAAAAAACTGGGTGTGGGTTTGCTAAGAGTACAAAAAACTTATCATTTAACATGTACTGCGTGGGGCAGTGGGGCATTACACAACAAGGAAAATCGGGGTGGGGGGAGGGCATTTCCTGTGAAGGAGACTGAAGCAAGCCATAAACCACCAGTTGACAGCTATGGAAGTCACTACAACTGGGATTTGAACCCAGGCTCAGGTAATGTAATGGATACGGGTGGCACTGTGGTCTAAACCACTGAGCCTATTGGGCTTGCCGATCAGAAGGTTGGCAGTTCATATCCCCATGACGGAGTGAGCTCCCATGTTCTGTCTTAGCTCCTGCCAACCTAGAAGTTTGAAAGCATGCCAGAGCAAGTAGATAAATAGGTACCACTGTGGCGGGAAGGTAAACGGTGTTTCCATGCGCTCTGGCTTCTGTCAAGGTGTTCTGTTGCACCAGGAGCGTTTTAGTCATGCTGGCCACAGGATCCGGAAAGCTGTCTGCAGACAAATGCCAGCTCCCTCGGCCTGAAGTGAGATGAGCGCTGCACCCCGTAGTCAAATTGGATTGGATTTAACCATCCAGGGGTCCTTTACCTTTACCTTTTACCAAGTAGATCTCATTGCTGCTTCTCTGTCAACTTCTGGAGGGAGGCAATCTCCTGCCCTCATTCTGGTACTTTCCCCACAGCTGGATCCGCTTGAAATGTACAATGCTATCCTAGCAGTTTAATCCTACATATATTTTATTGGAAATAAATCCTGCTTTGTTCATTGGCGCTTACTCCTAGGTAAGTGTGTGCAGGAACCTTTGCTGTACTTTCATTATCTTGTCACAGCTGCCACCAGATAATTTTTGTAAAACAACTGGGAAGCTGCAAACTCTTAATAGGCTGTGATTTGTTTCATTTTGAAAAAGCTGTAGTGAGACTCTGCAGTGCTTAGCAGCCTAGAGAAAAAGGCAAGCCCTGCGCGTCTGTGCCTATCTGAAAGAGAGCCTTACTTGCGCAGTATTATAAATGCTGCGTTTAAATGGTATGGACTTGATTGCATTTGAGCTATTATCTTGGCATTACACAAATTCATTAATAACTCTTCTTCCAAGCCATCCGTTAGTGTTCCTGGAAAGTTTCCCATTAGCATTTTAGGCACTCTGGAGTGTCTGCTCTTTGTGTTTCAGTTTATTCTGTAGAAACAAGATAATGAATGAGTTCCTGAAAAGCTGGATTATGAAGCACTTGACTCACTGCCGGAGAGTATTTGACAGTGCTGGCCTTGGAACAGTGAGGTCTGAGTTCAAATAACAGCTCTCAGGGTGGTTCTAGGCAGGTTATGATGTCTAAGCCTTAGGATAATGGAAGTACTTACTAAGTGGTGGTTGTGAGAATGAATGAACACAGCAATTTGCAACAGGAAAAGGCTATAAAGTAAGAAGTTGTGTAGTACAGTGGCTGAAAAAGCCTGGTACAGATCAAGAAGTCCTCGCTTCAGATTGTGTGTCCCCCCCACCCCCTAGTCTCAGGCCTACACCTTGTTATGAGCTTAATTATGCAGACCTGCCTTACAGGGTACTTATAAGGATTACAACAAGATAATGTATGTCAAGTGCTTTGAAGCTTGTTGAGTGCATTGGCAGAAAGACAATATGTAAATGTAATAAATATAAGCATTATGCAAATGCTGCTGTGTTGATTTTGATATGATAATCCGATGTCAGATTTTGCCCACAGGCATTCTAAGCCTGGTTTTAAACACATTGCGGGAGGTTTCTTTTATAGCTTGCCATTCCCACCAAAACATTTAAACGTGCCTCAAGTTGGAAGTACAACATGCAGAACAAAGCGACATCTTTTCCAGGGACTTGGCAGGGGTCAAATGTACTCAACAGTAGGTGTGCATGATGCAAACAGAATTAAGAACCAATCAAAGAGACAAGTGTTTACCTGTTAGACAACTTGGTAGACAACCTAGTTTTCTTCAGATGCTCTGGACTACACCTTGAAGGGCAGGCAACCTGGGGTTCTAAACTGCAACTTATTTCAGTTCCAGCCACCCTGCATCAGGGCTAGCCAACATGTACAGTGGTCGGGTGATGGGAATCGTAGTCTAGAACACCAGAATGACACTGGTTTGCTCACCCTTCCTCTAGACAGCTAGCACCTTTGAGAGGTCCTACCTGTTGATAGCAACATACTTCCTTGAGTTTCAACAATAATTGTGCAGCTCTTTATCATTAACAGACTTCTTGCTTTCCTGGGTTCTGTCTCAACTGTAGCAATGTCAAAGTCTGCTGTGAAAATCTCATCTGACTTACTGTCGAACCCACTCTGTGAGCAAGACCCCAAATTTCTTGAAATGGTGATGGCCCTGGACACAGCTATGAAGAGAATGGATTCCTTTAACCAAGAAAAGGTAAATGAGAGAGAGAGAGAGAATCTCTATCTGGGGAGAGGAGAGAGTGAAAAATTATGTCCTTCAAGTCCGCCTGCACCTGTTGTGAAGTGTCCTTTTTGCTTGTCTGAAAATAGCCTGTCAAAATTTGCATATACTGAAAGTTTCTGGCTATATATCAGAGGGTGTACAAGTCTGCATGATTGGGATCATGCTGCAAATTGCAGAATTTGGTATTTAGCCATGGATACAATTCTTAGGACTCTTGGGCTTGCAGGGTTTTGTTTTAATTATTCTAGGAACAAGTGGACTGTTCCAGTGAGAACTGAGCATGTTCGGAATGTTGAGTGTCAGCTGGAAGTGAAGAGCAGAAGACATGGGGGTGGGGGAGTGGAAAGGGGATGGGCCAGCAGGCTAGCAGAAACCCTGAAGAACAACAATCTTGTTTAGGAGGCGAGAATGCACTGCAACATTTCATTGCAGGTCCCACTTGTAATTCAGATTGTCTTTCATATCCATTATTGTTGTCCATGTCTCTTTTTCTGGCAGGTGAACCAAATACAAAAGACAGTCATAGAGCCCTTGAAAAAGTAAGTAACAGTATTTTGGTATGAGCAACGGTGTGTGCTTTTGCAGTCCTTACAAGGGAACATGATTTAACATGGGGGCGAGCAATACATGTATCCGTCAGGGAACATAAGTGAAGCCCATGAAAGCTTGTGAAATTGTGTAAATCCCACTTTGTATTCAGGGGATGAGGATCCCAATTCCTCGCCTTCATAGAAGATTGAAAATGTGAAGGAAAAGCATTCTAAAACATTAGAAGCAAGTCTATAATGTCTATATAAAGAATCAGAACATTGGAAATGTGGTTAGATTTACGTAATATGCATGAGTTATATTAGTTGTAGAATTTGGCCAACAAATCACAGAATGTCTATCGTCCTGGAGCAGGTTTGCATGAACAAGAATAGGCACATGAAAGGCATTAGACATTTCTGCACTCCCGTAAAAAGGCTTCCCTACTGCTGCTTTCACTTTCAAAGAATCCTGGCTTCTTGTTCTGTATGAACTAAAGATTGGTTTAACTAACCAGAGTTTCCTGATCTCTGGTTTGTATGTATAAACAATCCAGGATTCTTCAAAGCCAATTGTAAATGCTAGCAAAGTCCTTCTGGCTGAGTGGGAGAAGGAGAGGGGAGCATGCCATCCTGAGGTTTCATTGGACTAATTTTAGCTCAAGCATATACCACCAAAGTATGGCTTGGTGTTAATGTGCAAACAGCCCACTCTGTTCAGGATTGTTCTGGTTGTTAACTTAGTGGATAGATGATCTTGTCTTTTGGTGAAGGAGTTGTATCTAAATCCTATACATATATGAACTGCATGAACTTTAGATTCTATGAACAGTGTGGGTTCTGTCATCTTTATGTTGGAGGTAGCACCTCCCCTATCAAGGCTGATAAAATGTAAAGGTTTCGAAGCTCATCCTCACCCAGCAATACATCTAACCCTGCAGGCGTACTTTTATCCTTGCAAGTCTGTAAGAATCTTTCAAATGTTTAAGTCTTATTAGCACTTACTAGGGCTATAAGCAAGCATTAGAGACTCCTTAAATGAATTTAGGAAGAATTTCAGTTACAGCAACCAAATGACTTCAGAAGTCTTTAGATTCTCTATTTGATTACAAGGAAATAGTGCAAGAGAGAATAAAATGACTTTAATAAGGTAGTGAGTGAGGTAAATTACTGAATAACAACCTTAGTTTACACCTGACATTTTTGTTGTCTCTAGTCTCAAGCAAGAGTCTTATGCTGTTAATATGGGTGCCCTGTGCTAGTATCAAGAGCATCTCTTTCCTCCTATTCTGTTTACACCAAGGAGTTCCAACCTCTCAGACCAAGTAGGCCACAAAAGTCCTTTGGCACAGAACCTGGGAGGGCGGCACACACTGAATTAAATTTTCATATTGTAAATTTAAGTGTTCGCAATATAGTTAATATTATTTAATATACACGTTTCATGTATTTAATTAAATATATATATATATTAAACACACAATTATAGTTAACAGTTAGTATTTGTTAACAATGCAGACATCAATGGGGTGTCTTAGCTGGAGAATTCTTCACGAGCTGATTGATGTCTGCCTTGAAGTTGGCTGTTCACATGTGCAGGCAACTCTTGACTGAATTGTATGTTAAGTTGTTTTGAGTTTTGGACTTCATGAAGTTCATGTTTGAAAACACTTGTACATAGTGTGTGTGTGTGTGTGTCTTCTTCCTCTTCTTCTTCTTCCCAAAATTCCTTTCTCTTCCCCCACCAATTGGTACATCCCAAAGCTCAAACTTCTATGCACTGCAAAAAAGAAAGCAAAGTCTTTCATGCTGAAACACACACAGACAAACACCCACCCTTCTTCTCTGTACTGCCCACTCCCTGGGAGGCTCTGGAGCCCTGGCTGCTTGGGGATCTGGCCATGCTCCAAGCGGCTTCAAAAATGCAGCCTGGTGGCCACACAGAGCTCCTGCAGCAGCAGCAGCAGAGGAGGAGGAACAGCCACAGCAGCCTGCCTTGGGCTGCAGCACACTCACTCACTGCCATCTCCATCTGCCTGGCTGTGCTGCCCTGGGTGAGGTAGAGGGTATGGAGCTGGAGAGCCACCAAAAACAGCCTCGAGGGCCGCCCATGGGCCCCATGTTGGACTACCCTGGTTTAAACTATGAAGAACGAGAAATGATCGCAAAATTCTTACCTACTGCAGCAGATTTCCACCCTGTCTATTTTTCATGGTCTCCAGCCATGTTCCTCTTCTGCTCTTACTGCCCTCACTTGTCTGTCTTTTCCTATTATTCCATCTCTTCCTCTTCCCACCCACCCAAAAAAGTATTGTAATTCTCAGTCAGCTTGGATATGGATATTGGATTCACATTGGAAGGTATAAAAACTGAACAGGCTTGTGAAGAGTACACAACATACTATACTGTAGACCTGTCTCAAGGGTAGAATTTGAATCCTTCACATTGTGCTTTATGAATGAGGGGATTACTGTGACATGTAGGCTAACGATGGGAGAGAATGGCTAAAGAAGGTAAGGGAAGATGGGAGTGCTTGACTGAAAGCAGGTCTGGACAAGAAAGGTTCCTGCTTGTAGGGTGTGCAAGGCTGGTGCTGACTTCTGATCAAAGAAGCATTTGTATATGACTTGCAGCTGATCAGAAAGGCAGGCTGGGAGGCCGTGAGGGGCCACAATACAGCAAAAGGGAAAGTTCTATAACTTCTTGGGATCTTTTGAATTGATTAGGAAATTTGACTTTCCTGTCTGTACAGTCACTGGTTAAGAAAAAAGAAATAAATGCCCATTGTGAAAATTGTATTACAACATACTGCATATTCAGGAAATACATTACTTTGTTTCCCAACTTTATTCTATTTAAATCCAGTTCAGCACACAGATGTCCCCCTCCCCCACCATTGCTTTATGTACACATAGGAAAATCTGCACTAGCTAACCAGTGAGATGTAAAGGTATAAAGCTAAGGTGGAAAAGAGAGAGAGCCTGGAAAGGGGTTGTAGGGCGGAAGTAGTGGGTGGGGAAGGGGTTAAGTGCATAAACACTTTGACAACCAAATGTCTCCTGCAAATACCCACCACCACATGAGCAAACTTACTTGACAAAACCAAACCAGTAAATATTACTTGGCAAAGACAGATTTGGGAATACAAATTGGCTTGTGTAACATGTAGCTCCTGCCTTAGAAGAGCATCCTCACGCCATGCAATTTCACAAAAACTAGGCAAGGTAGGTTGCATGTTTTTCCTCATTTTATTCTCATTGGTAATTAAGGCTGTTAATCCAAAGTGAGTTCTTAACTTATCTGAGAACTAGATGCAGACACAATTTGGTCTCAGACTAAGACTTCAGCCCGTGAGCTCCAGAAACTCCCATCTCTGAAACAGTTCTGGAAGCCAAACTCATTTCCGATCCCCTCACTTTTGCCCTTTTATAGTTTGGCAAGTTGAGTGCAGTTACAACCTGCATTTTAAAGCCACCCCCCTTCACATTCCACTTTAGGGTTAATCTGGATCATTTCTTTTCCTCTGCTTCCTGTATGTGAAATGCGAAGCCAAGGGGGAGCCAATGAGAGTAAATGCATATGTGATGCTACAACATTTTTTAAAGAGCCCCAGGACCCATCTGAGCATTAATGAGAGGCACCGTAGGCATTCAGGCTTGTGCTCTCCCCTCTTTCTGATTTTGGAATGCTCTGATAATGTTTCTAGATTAATGAAAACTGTCTTGGGATTCTTTCACTTGTTTCCTGTTAGGTATTGCTTTCCCAAAGGAGATCATCCTCCCTAGCCTCTCCCAGACTTGCCTTGACCTAGAAATGGGCTTTGATTCTAACAGCTGCACTTCATTACTCCCTTCAGTGGTGGTCCTTACAATTTATTAGCTAAAGACATAGATAAATTCAATCCACACAATTATTGTTAGCGGCAATATATTACAATCAGAGTCATGTGCAGCATAAAACACCTTATTCTCTAGTGCAGCCGTACGAAGCTCCAGGAGGTGTTTGGCGCCTCTGATGAGACTAATCGCTTCTCTTCAAAAGCAGCAACTGACTCAAGGGGGCAGGCACATCTTCCCGAGGTTACTAGGATCAGAAGTTGTATTTTCTTTGTTTTTCCTAGATAATACAGTCCCCTGGTGTGGAATTACTGAGGGTTAATTTCAGTTCATTTAAAATTTTAAGTGAGAATGTTGTGTTCTTCCCTGTGTGGGTTGAGCAGAGTGGAAGGCTGGAAAATTCACCCCAGATCCAATTCAGTCAAAAGTCATCTCTCTTCTGGCTCATACAGCATCCTCCCAGCTCCTCCCTTACCCCAGGATGGGATTGGTCAAGTGTACAGGGCACTAGCTATGGTGGGTAACACATTTTGTGCTTTGAACAATGCAAGAAGCTCGAATGTTTGCATTCTGCACCTCATTCACACAACAGCCTCCTTCAGGTGATGTAAAAGTGAGCTCCCTCAATACATGAGTGGGAGCCATGAGGGTGAGTGCAGGAGTTCATCTCTTTGTGTTACTCTCCATAAAGGTGAATATATGAAATGAGGAGCCCTCTTTGCTGCCCTCTGCACTTTAGAGCTCTGCCTCCCCACCTTGCATGTTGAACAAACTCCCTTTTAGAATCACAAAATGATAGCGCTGGAAGGGGCCACAAGGGTCATCTAGCCCAACCCCCTGCAATGCAGGAATCTTTTGCCAACGTGGAGCTCGAACCCAGAACCCTGAGATTAAGAGTCTCATGCTCTACCCACTGAGCTGTCTTTCACACAAAAGTGCCTGAAGATAACTGATGTCTTTCAAACCAAGAAGACTTGGTTCTGATCTCAGTGTGCTCAGTCTCATTAAGCCACCTGAACGCCAGGTGCTTGCTGCTGCTCAAGACTCTTGCTTCCTGCAAAGCTTTTCGTTATCCTGATTAAAATGTCAGTAGAAAGGTCCATATAAGAAAAGACCCTCGGAGACAAAAAGCACAGCAACATTGTAGATCCTGATGCCTGTGAATGGACTAGACAGACTCTGTAGACCGTCAGGGCTTAAAAGTAACTCAGAGCTTGGCCCTTAGCTGTCACACCAAGACATGCTCAAGGCAACTTACATGGTTTCCTAGTGTGCTTTGCCAGCTGGTTGGAGTGGTGGTCCCCAAAGGTACCGAAAGGAGCTGCTTCCAGGCCGCAGAGCACCTCAGACACTGCAGAGAACGTGAGGATCCTGGAGAACTCCCTCCCACAGCAGGGGGTGGTGTGATATATTGACTCTCCTGGCACAAAGACAGAGGGGAAGGGTCCAAATTAACTAACTGCTTAACACAGTTGGCAGTTCTCCCCTGAAGATTCAGAGTTGCACTGGCATGTGTGGGCGGGGTTTATACTAGGTCCAAGGCTGGATTGACGGTCCCAGGCCTGAGGGAGCAGACAAAAATGGAATGCTTAAAATGGGAAGCTCTTATGGTGTTAGTTTGACCTTTGTGAAGACCAGCAACAAGTACAGAGGAGACGCTTCCAACCAGGTGAGGGTGTCGTGACAGACCCAAGCCAGGAATCCTCAGAAACAAGAATAAATGGATGTGGAGGTTGTATGCAGAGTCTGAGGTTCATTAGAAAAAACTGGTGGTGTTGCCTCTCTTCACATTTCTTTCTGCTGCCTTTTCTGTGAAAAGCAAGCTCCCCCTGCCCCTCAGCAGTTTGAATCAGCATGTTGCATAAGCTAAGTTATATCTCCTCAAGAGTGAGTTTCCTATACAGCTGGAAACCAGTGGTGTGTGGCAAAAATTGTCCAGTCTGGAGGCTTGCCACTTGAGTGACCAGCTTTATTCAACCCCTGCTTTTCCAGGCTAGAAGGTTCCAGTAACCTACATTACTAGTAGCAGTGCCTAACCCCCTCTGTAACCCATCAATCTCATCCATTAATCACACAGTCCTGGTCTGTGAATCTTTCTCTGACAGTGAAAGCAGATAACCCAGCCTTTCGGCTCCCTGGGGGGAACTGGGGACCGGAAACAACAAAATCCGCTTTCATGTCCTTACTGGACTCTAATGAGGATTTCATACACAAAGCTAGCCACATGGCCTTCCTTCCCTCCACCCCCAGTTGTGCACCCTCCCTCATCTGGGGACTCTTAGTCTTAATCCCTTCTTCCCACTGGTTTGAACTGTCATCTTATTTTCTGTTGCTTTTTGCTGTAGTCGGAAAGGATGGTTTTAATTTCCCCTTCCTGGTGGGTGGACAGGCCTGCGACGGACGTGTGGGCACCGATTATGGAATGACAGGCATTCCTGAACCCAGCCCAAGTGCTTTGGCTAGCTCTGTACCAGTCTCAATCACACCCTTTCCTGCCTCCCATGTTTATAAAGTTTTTCCTCCCCATTGCCTTTTCTGGCTTAGTTACTATTTTTTATGTTCTTTTAATTACCACCCTTTCCTCTTCTCTCCCCAAGTCCTGTTTTTCTACTCCTTTTCCCTTGTCCTGCTCTTCAGTTCTCTTTAGCTGTCCTTCAAGAGGCAGGCCTCATTTCTTCGCTGGCAGCAGATCTTCTGCTCGGGCTTATTATACCATCCAATATATATTTGCATTATCGGCCCATTAAAAAACACAAATCCAGTTGTGAATATTTGGTGAGGAAACAGCATGACAGAAGATAAGAGTCTTTTGGGGGCAGTGGGAACAACAGAAAAATAGCCAGTTAAAAGTGGAAAGAGTTGTCTGGTTGTGCATGATTATGGGTGATCTGATAGATGTTTCCACTTTGAAAAGGTGATTATCACATTAAGAATGTGTTCTTTTATTTATGTATTGTTCAGAAATGATAAATTTTCATCCATAACAGAAAATATGGTACATTGGCCATACAAATAAAACTTTATATCTCTTTATCTACAAGCTTCCTCAAAACCTACCCAGCCAGATTCCATTCTTTGCTTTTTGACCAGGAGTCACTGCTGAATGGTTTCTTGAGCCTTTAGCTTTGAATTCACATGATTGTAATGGGAAACAGCATCTGGTGTGTTGTTCCCAGACTAAAAGCTGCACAACAGCACAAGCCATGTTTCATATTCATCAGGGATGCCCAACATCTGGTCGATCCCTGAGAGGTTCTGGTCGATCGCAGTTGATCGCTGGCTCCTTTTACTTTGCGGTGGCATAATAGCATCCAGCCTTGTCCTCCATTTTTGCGAGATTGCTGAAAAGGAAGACAGAGTTTTTGCTGTGAGGCAGATTGTTTCCTTAGCGATCGGTTGGTGAGCGACTTCCTCCTTTCCTCAGTTCTGAAATTTCCCTCTCCATAATGTGACATTATTCCCTAAAAAAGCTGAACTACTTATAACTCTTATAACTGAAACCCCCCACCCCCAGGACTTTCCTCCCTTAAAAATGCTCAACAACTTTGACCTGAAAACCCCCCTCCCAAAAAAGGGGTAGATCACTGCCAGTTTTTTATTCTGTGAGTGGATCGCAGTCTGCTGGGAGTTGGACGTCCCTGATATACATGATGCACAGCTTGACAGCAAAGTCTCAAACCTGCCACAGACAGCTTGGAAGAATGGTTGGGAAGGGAGGGTATTCTCAAGGAGGGATTTGAGTAAAGTGGGGAGGCTGCTTGGAGTATGCTAAGATAATGATAGTACTTACTAATGATGGTACTTAACATTGACTCAGCCCCTTGTGTTTTGAAAGCATCAAGAGATGGTTAGGCACTTTAGATTGCCCACTTGTGCTTTAGCTGTTCTGATTCCCATTTTTAAAGAAGAGGGAACACATTGCCAGATGTCATTCAGCTAGTCTGGCTAGCAGTGATTCCAAACTTTTCTTTTCCTTTTCTTTTTTATTTGCTGTATACTTTGATACGATGCTCGAGGCAGATTCCAGCACATCCCAATAACCCATGCACATAAATGCATACACATACTCAGCCATATAAATATGAAATTGTTGTATTGAAACCATTGAGCCAGCAAGTCTGGAGTGTTGTCTGTAGTGATTGGTAACATCCTTCTGGGGTCTCAGGTCTTTCCCAGTCGGGCCACCTGACATCTATTGTAGAGAAGCCAAGGATTAAACCTACCATGTGCAAAACCCCTTCTCAGTAAGAAGCAAAAGCTGAGCCGCACTAGAAAGAAAGGCTTTGTTTTATCCTCAGACCTTGCTTGCTATGAGAGCGTGGATCTTCTGCCTTTTTAGAACATCACCCACATAGCAGAAGGAATTGAGACCAGCCTGTTTGTTCTAGGAGAGTAGATCTCTCATGGTATAGGACAGCAAAAAGAACTTTGCATCCTGTTCCAGGAAACCCAAGTCTTGCTATGTTGTTGTGGTATCCATTCCAAACCTGGGGCAGGCCGACTTGAAAGCTTGCGTGGTGAAGTGGTTGTCAGCATACTGCTCTTGGATTCTCAGCAGGTACTTCTGAAATATGGTTTGCGGTCACTGGGCTGGGAAGGGTGGATTTATTGCTGGTTTTGTTTCTATAAATGTAAAGGACTTCATGTTTTCTTAAAATAAAGTTGTATAAAAAAAGATTGTGGTGTCACAGCAAACTTAGGATTTGGGAACATGATAGAGAATTTAACACATGCAGATTCAAACTTAACAAAAAGTGCTGATCTCGATTGAATATGATCCCTGAAATGGGTGGTTTGAGCTATACTCCAGAGTGGGTAGTCAGAAGAGGCAAACTTAAATACAGTTGATGGAAGTGATCAAATATCTTTCAGTTTTATCACCTGGATTCTATGTGTGTCGAGCGCCTTGAAACAAAGTCAGGAGCTTCTTAAGGTGAATTTGGCTGCTCTCTTCAGGTGTCAGAGTGTTCACTTACGAACATGTCCACATGCAGGATGCAGCCTTGAAGCAGTCAGTGTCTGGATGGGAGGCCACCTGGAAGCCCCTTGTGAGCTGCCTTGAGTTCCATGAAGAAAGGTGTGATGGAAAAGTAACAACCTAATAATGTGTCGGTACTTCTTGGTGATATGTTTTTATATTCTAGGAGTACTGTAAGCTTCAGTCAGATTAATCAACCAAATCCTAGGTTGATTACTCAGTGGGATTTAATTTAAACTGGTGAAGTCAGCTTTTAACTGGAGAGGTTGAGCATTAAGAACAAGTGCTTTAAAAAAGACTATTTGGTTCTGGTATTTAAGGTAATGGGGGTGTTAAAGATTAGCTTTCCTTCCAACAATGCACAGGAGGTTTTATTTATTAAATTGTACATTATATAAATTGTACATTGTATAAATTGTACATTTATTAAATTGTACATTACCACAGCGGGTGGCGCTGTGGGTAAAAGCCTCAGCGCCTAGGGCTTGCCGATCGAAAGGTCGGCGGTTCGAATCCCCGCGGCGGGGTGCGCTCCCGTTGCTCGGTCCCAGCGCCTGCCAACCTAGCAGTTCGAAAGCACCCCCAGGTGCAAGTAGATAAATAGGGACCGCTTACTGGCGGGAAGGTAAACGGCGTTTCCGTGTGCTGCGCTGGCTCGCCAGATGCAGCTTGTCACGCTGGCCACGTGACCCGGAAGTGTCTCCGGACAGCGCTGGCCCCCGGCCTCTTGAGTGAGATGGGCGCACAACCCCAGAGTCTGTCAAGACTGGCCCATACGGGCAGGGGTACCTTTACCTTTTACCTTACATTACCTTGGTCTTCCATCATTATCTCCAAAAAGGCATTCATTTTGAGGCTTTGGCAGTCTGCAGATAATAATAATTATTATGATTATGATTATTTATTTGTACCCCACCCATCTGGCTGGGTTTCCCCAGCCACTCTGGGCAGCTTTCAACAGAGTTTAAAAATACATTAAAACATCAATCATTAAAAACTTCCCTAAACAGGGCTGCCTTCAGATGTCTTCTAAACATCAGGTAGTTGTTTATCTCTTTGACATCTGATGGGAGGGTGTTCCACAGGATGGGTGCCACTACCGAGAAGGCCCTCTGCCTGGTTCCCTGTAACTTGGCTTCTTGCAGAAAGGGAACCGCCAGAAGGCCCTTGGCGCTGGACTGATACATTTCAATTGCATCAGTCAGTTAAAAGCAGGCAGTTAATGAACTAAAAGATTAGCGACTGTGATTATTAGTGTGCAGAAAAGCAGTTCTCAGTTTGCTAATGGTGGGTGTTGTAGCTGTTATTGGATTACAGCTACCGTAAGACAGAGGTCGGCAACCTAAGGCCCATGGGCTGGAAGTGGCCCATGAGGGTTGCTTAACTGGCCCATAAGCCGCACCTGAACCGAGCCACCCACTCAGTGAGTTCCCGTGCGCTGTGCTAAACTGGCACAGCACGGCGCGGGACTCTCTTCCACGGCTCCGGAAATTGCTTCTGCGCATGCCCAGATGCCAGAAATCGCGCTTGTACAGAAGCGATTTCCAGCGCCGTGGACATGTGCAGATGTGTTTTCCTGCGTTGCGTTGCGCTGCACCAGTCCGGCCCATGCCCGGTAAGCCTTGCCAACCCCTGCCATAAGCCATGATGACTGGGGCTGATGGGAGTTGTAGTCCAACAACAGCTGGAGCCTCCCTCTGCCATAGGGTAAGCAAACATCGGAATTCACCCTTTCTTGCAATGTTTGTGATTCTCTTCTTTTAGTAAGAGCTGTATGACAGTGGAAGGCACTCCTTCGAGAGATGGTGGACTCTCCTTCCTTGGAGGATTTTAAGCAGAGGTTGGGTGGCCATCTCTCAGGGATGCTTTAGCTGAGATTCCTGCATTGCAAACCGTTGGACTAGATGACCCTCGGGGTCCCTCCAAACTCTACACTTCTTTGATTCTATTATTCTAACTTCTGGGAGGGCTGCAGCATTCGATTCAAATTGGCTAAAAAGCATTCTGGCTACAAAAGCATTCTGATACATAGGACATAAGGTTTTTTATTTTTAATGCAAAACAAGTAGTTCTAAAAACTGAAGGTAGCAAGTGCAGTCTTAGGAGAAGGAAGCATTTCGTCACACACACAAAATTGCCACTTCTAAAGTGAGGCCTACTATGACCCATTGTCTTAAAACACAGTGGTGTTATTGCCTCCCTTGTATGTAAACTTAATTGACTGAGGCTGTAGTCCTAACCCCACTTACCTGGGAATAAACCCCTTTGAATTCAGTAGAACTTACTTCTGAGTAGACATGGTTCAGATTGTGCTGTAAGATTATTTAGTCAGGTGGTGGCCCTAGTTGCAGGGATCCACCCAACTTTTTTCTCTTCTGCCTGCTGTGGGACATGCTGCAGTGTGCTGAATCCTTGTCTGCGCATAGCAGCATAGCTGCCTCCATCTCCTGTTAGCACAGCCTGGGTGGTAATGGGTCTGTTGCAGTCACTGTGTCACAGCTGGAGAAAGAAAGAGTGAGTTTCCATTTTCAAGGAACAGACTTGTCAGGCAGGTTGACTAGTTAATGAACACAGCAGCAGTGGGAATCCTGATGCTGCTTTTATCTTTTCAGGGCACTGTCTTTCAATCCTCACCCTTTAATTATGGGAAGCTGAAGGGAGACTGCGAATGCAAAAAGAAGTGGCAATATTATTTATAATTCAGTGTGTCTTCTAAAGTCTGGCATTCCCCACCCATAGGTTAAAGTGTCACCTTAAGCAGAGTTTTGGTGGCACATTCCTCTCTACTTCCAGCAGTGGGGAAACTGTGCTTCTGTATTTTCATTTAGTTATCCCCATGTAGCTAGCTATTAATACCTATTGCTTCTGAGTTTTTATTATTACCACTTCATTCTCCTCTTTACCCAAGCAGAATCTCCAGAGAGAAAGTGATTCCAGCTTCCTCTGAGATCAGCAAACATGTGGGTCAAACTTTGGGCATCCTACACATTCAGCAGTTATAAAATGCTGTCCAAACTGCATGGTCTGCCTGCCCCAGCTCTGCACGCTGAGAAATGTGTGGCAGCTGCATTCTAGACTGGGAATCTGTTGGATCACAAGCCGTCCTAACTGCTCACCTTAGATTACAGCCTCTTTGCCCGTGCAGTAAGCCATTCCTTGCTCAGCTCTGGTTCTTGTTCTTGTTCTTGTTCTCAATCCTATTTTTTTTTTGTACCTGCTCCTGGCCTTTTCCTTTCCTGCGTCAGACCAACACGGCTACCTACCTGAATCCTTCTTTCCTGTTTTTGCCATATACCGATCAGCCTTGCATTGTTGTCTTTGAATTGTGTCCTATCCTTTCAGCGTTATCTTTTTTTGCTGCTGGTGGAGCAGAACCCCATTTGCCGTAATGGACCAACCACCTCTACTGTCATCCTCTTTTCCAGGATTTTTTTTTTTTGGGGGGGGGAGAAAGACAGGTAAACAAGGCACACTTCCATACTTTGGGGCAAGTCAAGATCTCTGTTACTTGGAGGTGCTCCAAGCAAGCACATTGATAGGTGTGTGCGGCCTCTTAACACTGCCAGTGAGGCACTCCACACCGAAAGCCCTGCAACGTCCTGAGGCATATTCTCAGCGATTCTGAATGCCGCTAACTTGGATGTCATCTTTGTCTTTGCACATCCTTACTGTTGCACAATCAGTGCACCCATTGTATCTTGGCTGAAGGTACCAGTAGCTGTTCTTCAGGTGATCACAGCAGCAGGGAAGCTGTGTAGCTCAGTGGGTAAGGGCAGCTTGTAGACTTTGAATAATCTCACCCCTCCCCTCCCAGTATGGTGCATGACCCATGCATTAGAAGTCCTTATGAGACAGCAGTTGCTGAATATACAAACCTTGTACTCTAGCTATTTTTAAAGCAATCTGTTGTGCCATGTCCCTTCATTAGTGCCTGGAAAAAACATCACTTTGTTAAATTGAGACTGCTAGAATGTTGTAAGCAGGAAAAACAGACAGACACATCAATTAGTTTTTAGAAATATATTTTAACTCAGATGGTAGCAGAATCTTTGTTTTTAAGTTAATGTCCATATTTTTGTGATCTATATAAGCTTTTTCAATTCCTCATTCCTAAGAAATTAATGATTTTACATACCATTGTTAATGTACATGGTCCTTAACAGAGTAACATGGTTCCTCCCTTCACTCAGACAGGTCCCTGGCCACAGAACATAATGTCTAAATTTGATTGGAGGCAAGGGAGAAGGAAGGTCAACAGGAGAGAAATGTGAGCAAATGTTGATTATATGGTTTTTTAAAACAATAAAAATACAAAATAAAGCCATGACTTTGGGACAATCACTATATGTCAGAATAACCTATTTCATAGGGTTGTTGTGATGATAAAATGGAGAGGGGGAAACCATGTATGCTGCCTTTTGCTCATAAGAATATAAGAAGGCTTTGCTGGATCAGGCCAATGGCCCATCTAGTCCAGCATCTTGTTCTCATGGTGGCCAGCCAGGCGCCTGGGGGAAGCCTGCAGGCAGGATTTGAACACAGGAGCAGCCCTCTGGCATCCTCTGGTTTCCAGCAACCAATTTTCAGAAGCATGACTGTTTCCAACCGTGGAGGCAGAACAGCCGTCAGGACTAGTAGGTCACTGGAGGAAAGGTAGGATGTGAATGTAGGAAATAATGGTGCTGATTAGATTATAAACTGCCCTGAGCATTTCTTTTAATTTAAATTTGTGGAGGGGGAATACTTGAGTTTCATTTTGGTTGAGGTGAAGACAGATGGTTGTATTGAAAGTAGCACTAAGTAGCTCTTTGCATGAGAGAAACAACTTGTGCAACAGGACTCCCCACCCCCAAATCTGTTCTGGGGATTCCCCCAACCCTCTGCAGCAAATCTGGGGACAGGATGGGGGTGAAGAGGTGGAAGTCCCATTGTGCTAGTGGAAGTTGTTCCACTTGCAGTTATTTAATTGAATACCACTGTAGTGGGTTAAAGTCAAAGGAGTCACAATTCAATTCACAGGATCCAGTTACCTGGAGAATGGGTTCTTCTTTGCTGGAAATCTGTTACAGATACTTGATAACATTATTTTCATAGCATTTTCAATATCTCTCTGCGTGTGCACGTGCGTGAGCACAGCCATGAACTCTATACAGAAATGCCTTTGGGCCTGCCCCTCATGATGTCCGCTGCTGGGACGTCAGGAAAGCTAAGCTGTGTTTTGCAAACCTGGTCTTGGCAAACTTGGTCTCTGGCCTAATGTGCTGGGAGCAGCCCAAGGTGCTACTCAGCAGGTTTTCTGAAGTTGCCTTCAAGGATAAGTGCTGTCCTCACAGTCATGTAGAGCCTGAAGCAGTTTTTCTATTGTCAATTTTATCAGAGGGTTATAGAACGTATAGTTAACTTTATCCCCTCATGAAGTGGTTTCCTTATGATAAAGTATCTTCTTTCGGGGGGGGGGGTCTGTATCATAAATCCATTACCAAACAGGTGGCAAAATATCTAAGCGCTGTAATATCTCTTAGACCTGCTGCAATTGCTAGTTACTAACTTATTACATTCTGACACTGTGATTTTGTATTTTTTATGTTTCATACTTTTAAAATCTTTTGTTGGGGTTGTTTTGAGGAAATTCATTATGTTTGCAAACTCATTGTTGCAATAAGTCCCTATTTTTTTCCCTCTGATAGTTGCAGTGTTTGTCCATACATTGAGCAGAGAATCCTTACATGGCATTTTTATAAAAGTGGGGTCTCTGTCTGTATTTTGCCATGTGGTGGGCAATTATTATATGTTGACATTTCCTTAGTTTATTTTTTTTTAAAAAAATAAACTCAGTTCACCTTCATTTGCTTCCACCATTCACTGTTGACACCTCAGCTATGATACCCAGTTAGGGAAGCAATGGGTCATAAAGTGGATTGTTTTAAATATATCTGATTTCACATATTAATATATTTTTATTAAAGTGTTTTAAAACTGTTTTCAGGGCCAGCCTCTCACAAGCCAGCTTCCAACATATAAAGACACAAAGGTATACAAACCTTAAAAATATATTTTTAAAAATCAGCATAAAACAGCAATAGGAATCTATAACAATCAAAATAGCAGTAAGAACAGCATTGAACCCAGCATACTATAGTTAAAATCCAGTTAGCAGCATAATCTATTTCAGGAAAATATGATTCAGAACATGGAGGTCTTCAGAGCCTGTAATGATGGCACGGTGCATATTTAACCCTTCCTGTTGGTGATTAACAGGGTCTCAGCTCTTAGCTTCACTCTTATGGTTGAACTCAGAACTGAAAGGGGCATGTCCCCTTACAGTAATACTTTCTGGAATAGTTCTATATTCAGTAACAAATGTGAAAAGGAAACATGCTACATAGTAAGTTCTGCATTCACTGACACTTTTTGAGACTTATCTTTGTAAATTTAGTCAGATTGTCACAGAATTAAAATGCGTCATCTTGTTGGGCTTGATTGACCACATCACATAAATGGGCAATGGACTTTTCTGCCCCATCGCTTTTTCTCTGACATTTTAGTGTCCCCAGTCCACTAGGATCACTGTTCATTGGTTGTTCCTTTTGACCTCTGCCTTTAAGAGTGAGATGTTTCCCCCCAAGCCCATTAAGACCATGATGTTGATCTATAATTCTCTGTAGCCAACAGCAAGAGGCACTCTTTTAGCTTTTGCCATAGTTAAAGACCAAAACAAGCCCTGCTGCTGCACCACCAATCATGGGGGGAAAGCCCCAAATCCCATAGTTGCAGCATCCCATAAATGCAGTTGTGGCCAGTTGCGTGGAATAAAGATCCTAGGGACAAGTTTGTTTCACTGATGCTTTTTGCGTAAAGCATACGGAGCTGTTTTCTCTCATTGAGACAATATCATTTCACATCATTTGCTTTTAATGCAACCATAGAGCCAACACACATTTCGCTAATAAAATGAGGTGATGGCAGAAGCAAAGTGATGTATCTCCAAGTTCCTTGGGACCTTTTGAACAATACTGGAGCCTGTCTTTCTAGGTTGAGAAACAGCCAGCTTCTGGATTCTAGCGGCTAAGCAGCACCGTGAGAGACTGCTGTTGCTGGCTGGCCTGTTTGTGGACTTCCCAAAAGATGTTATTGGCCACTGTCAGAAGCAGGATGTTGGATTAATTAGATTAATTAAGAGCAGGGCTGCTCTTACATTCCTAGATCGGGGGTAAGCACTGGCAACCCCTGGGCTAAATCTTCATGTGTCCTTGCACACTTGCCAATTCAGAGGTGAAAGAGGACTTTAGAAGGACCATATCTATGGGTGGAGTCAATGGCAAACCCCTGTGGGGGCTGGGACAGGGACCTACCATCTTTGCCTCTCTGTCTTGGAATGGTATTCTGTGGTAGATAGTCTGGTCTGATTATTGTTTTCAATATATACAGTGATTGATCGCCTCATGCCTAGAAACAACTGCTGCAAGCCTTTGCATGAGCGTTACAATTTCAGATTGCAGCCGAGGGCTACTTGGCCTTACAAATAAATTGGATATAAATTCTCATACATGGTAATAGGCTTGTCCATAGGAAAGACTTCTCAGAATACAGAAAAGTGATATAACGGGGGAAGAAGACTAGACTAGAACCCTCTTCACTAATAGGTTAGTTTGCGGTGTGCATGGGATCTCTCTCTTTCTCTCATACACACACATATATAACATGTAATTTGTATGGAGGAGTATTGAGCCTTGTGACCCCCACCCCACCCCCCGGAATGTGAAATGGTACCATCTGACATGACCTGCATTAATTAATAAAATTTCTTCTTGGGTCTAATTAAACACAAAGGACAGTCCTTGGAGATTATTATGTGTGTCCAGCAGGACTCCCATGTTTCACGCTTTGAACATATGAATCTATAGCAACTATAGCACGGCAAGGATTGCATAGTTAGTCCTTTAAATCAAAACCACAGTTATTCTGAGGCGCTTAAGTCCTTCCCAACAATGTAGAAATCTAAGTATAGAAGCAAATGTCAATAGCTCTTATGTTTTAAATAATACCACAGTACCTTTCCTGCTGTTATGTCTTTCGTACAGGCTATTACAGGTGAGTAGGTTTTATAGATTAGATTTGATGGCGCAGCGGCATCTGAAATATCTAAGAGCACAACATGGTGTGCTTATTGGCATAAAGGCTTGAGGGGGAGGGAAGGGGAATCTACTGGGGCAACTCTTCCGTGTACAGAGTGCTTCTCACAACATAGAGACCTAAGAGCCGTAATAATGGTGGTTTGGTTTTAAAGTTCTGTCTAGAGAATTCTAACTGCATTTCCCAGGAGATTATGAATGCAGGGGGCAAATTTACTTCTATTTTAGCAGCTCTCTGTGTTCTGTGGGTTTTGGTGTTCATTAGACTACTAAGGATTTGAGAGTGTTTGTATTTATTATGTAGGCATTCTGCTTCGTGGTACTAAAAGCTAAATGTTTGCACTGAAGTCAGACACCATCCCCAAGCTGAGTTGGACTGTTCTGGAAAGATTTGGGACTTGTCTAAACTGAAGTCAGATCCCTCCAAATCACCCCAAACTGAACCAGGAGCCTCAGAAGCAATTTAGATATATTTTTTAAATATCTCTTTTAGGTTCCCCACCCCCAAATCATGTTTAAAGGCAACTAGCACAAACACTCATGCATCTATCCTTCATAATTTTGGCAGGTTTCTTGCACCTCTCTGATATGTGCGGTTATACAAATTGTCCACAAAAGTGGGAAGGATTAAATGAATCCTAAGCCACCTTGAAACTGTAAAAATTGCCCAGGAAAACCACTGCTGTTAGTTTCTGCATTTAGTCCTTTGAATCCAGTCCCTTGTTGGTAAACTGCTTCCTATCTAGACTTGATTATTGCTGTTGTTGTTTATTTTAGAACATAGAGTTAGTTAAGACATTACACTAAACTATGGTTAAAAATATTTAAATTGTGATTTAGTGTAATGATAAACCATGATTCACAATCTGCTAGCAAACCAGGTTTGAAAATCATGACTTGACTAGTTCTGCCCCCTTGATTTATGCCAGCAATGAGTTGACATGATATTTGAAATGATGTAATATACAGTGGTATCTCGGGTTAAGAACTTAATTCGTTCTAGAGGTACGTTCTGAACCTGAAACTGTTCTTAGCCTGAAGCACCACTTTAGCTAATGGGGCCTCCTGCTGCCGCCGTGCGATTTCTGTTCTCATCCTGAAGCAAAGTTCTTAACCCAAGGTACTATTTCTGGGTTAGCGGAGTCTGTAACCTGAAGCGTCTGTAACCTGAAGCGTCTGTAACCCAAGGTACCACTGTAGTTGCTGTCATTCCTCTTTTTCCAGAAGGCCCCTGTGCCGTAGTATTGAAGATGGAAATGAAAGCATTCAAGCAACTCTAAATCATTGTTAGCTAAACTTGAAAATGAAATCACCTAAGCACTTCTGAACCATTCAGGTGTTTCTGGATGAGACAGGAGATAGATGATGTTTCAAATTATACCACCCTTTGTCAAACATTAAGAACACATTCTACACATTGTGGCTCTTTTGCCAATCAGGATTGGGAATATTATGTCTGAACGAACCATATGATTATTGCAAACCATTGTTGGTAAGATACTTGAATTAAGTCATACCATGAAGTAAAAATTTTGTTTGAAGACATGAGAGATTTGACTGTATAATTGAAATAAATGTTGGGGCCCTCGGGGGCAGCTGGAAGACTTTCAACTATTTTTAACTAGTTTTGTGTGAAACTAGCAATTTTAAAGTTATTGGACACCTCTAAAAAGACACTGCTGAAGTTAACGAAGGAATGTAATTGTGTTCTTTGCCAGCATCTTTCCCTTAACAAGCAATTGATGCACCTTGCAAAACTTGAATTTAAACTGGATATTGTGTATGTGTGAGTGTATCTGTCATTATCTTTTCTGAGCCTTCAGGATGGGGAGAGCTAAAAATTAATTTAGATGTAGGATTAGTTCTCACATTACTCCCATGGCTGTAAGAAACCTCAGGCTAAGTAATCTATGGAACAGGCATTCTCTATGGGGACATAGATCAGACAGCTCCATATAATGTATAAAGTTATGTTTATATAATTATAGAATGCGTAAACTAGCTCAGGTTTGCCTTTGTGCAAGTTGGATCTCTCTATCTCATAAGGTAGATGCAAACGAAGTTAATAAGACTTTTAAATGTCTGTTGTGTGTGGGAAAGGACTGTAAAAGTAATAATATTAGTCACTTTTCTCGTGTAAGGTGTTCAGAACATACTCATAATAATGATAGTATAATGGTGAGGATATAATGTTGGGAGGAGAAAAAGACAAAAGACAAGTGAGGTAGCCCTGTTGAATTTAATTCAAGGTGAAAACTTGAATGCTCACTTTAAATGATTAATTGGATATTTACTGGCAGTGGCCAGGCTAGCAATAGCCAGATTTTGGAAGGGATTGGAAAGGACAACTCTTAGACATGGTACCATAATGTGTGGTAGATTACTTTAAATGAAAAACTTACAAAGAAGCTAAAAATGGCAAGGAGAGGTTGCCAAAATAATATTGGGAAGAAGAAAGATCAAATTTATGGAAGAGGGCTCAGGTTGTTTATCTCTCTCACCAAGCTTCCTGTCTCAAATACAGTTCCTGTTAACTGAATATACCTTGGGACAGACAGGTGGTCTTGGAAGTGCTGTTGAAGGCCCCTCGGTTAGGTGACTTCAGTTTCCTTGTCCTTTCAAACAGGTGTGGTTCTATCTCCACATGCTAGTAGGCTGGTTAATTGGAGCCAGTTCAGATAGCTAATGGCTCCAACTCATGTTAGGGGATATTTATTCTGATACTGCCTCTTTTCTATCAAAACTCCTAGTGAACACCTAAAACAAGAAATTAGCATGGGTAGTTGACACAGTAGTTTCTTGGTATTCTTTCTTGCTAGTTGGAAGGATGTGTGCCTAAGGCCAACATGGTGCCCCCCAGATGCTCTTGAACTGCCATGGGCCCTGGCCAACATCTGGATGGCTCTGTGTTTGCTGCCCCTGATTTAATGGCAATGAGGCAGGTGGGCTGGCAATTCAAGCCCAGGTAGAAGGAAACTCCTGATGACTCTTCTCAAATGTGGCTTGCTGCCTTAGAGTCTGTTCCTTGGCAGTGATGGTGGAATACTTAAATGTCCTCCCACACGGCATCCAGCTGCATGGGATGTTGTAATACAGTTCATGCTTCGTGCTTACCATGGGTTTCACCCAATTTTTCTTGGACTCAGATTGAGGAGGCCCAATGAAAATCCCTGCTAGTCCTCAAAGGCTTTTAAGTGACCTTGGGCCAGTCACCATCTTTTAACCTAACCTACATCTCTGTAGCTCTAGAGGACAGCAATAGGAGTAGTGGGTAGAAATTGCAGTGAAACAGAGTTCAACACTCTCATAGTAGGAGCTGTTAGGGCCTTTCCATACTTCTTCCACTTGCGCTTCAGCATAGCTGCTCTTCTTTTCTGTTGCTCTTTGTCAGGGCTTCTTGCGGTCCATTGTGTTCCTGCACACATGCACACAATATCATGTTGTCACTTCTCTGGAACCTCCAAGGGGGAATCCAACAAGCACAAGGTAAAATAGACCATAATTTAATTGCCATTAAAAGAAGACCACCTACACAGCCCTTAATGTAGAATATTTGAGGTGGCGGTGGCAGGGAAGGAAGGAGAAAATTTGGACAGTGTGTGTTCCCCAGTCATTTCCAACTTTTACATTGTGCTTGCACGCATTGGCACAGGAAAGGGAAACTGCTTTCACTCACATATATGTAGTTGATTGCAATGCCTGTATGAGTGCTAAAGTGGGGCACAATTAAAAAAATTGTGGGGCAGAGAACCGAAAATGGACAGCAATGGACTGGCAAGCTGACTGAAGGTGTGGGTGGAGACAGAAGGGGTGGAGGTGACAGAAGTGAAAGAGGAATGGCCACACAATGCGCCACAAGGGAAAATGTGTTTTTTTGTTGTTGTTGTTCAGGAGTCCAAAAAGGGATCTGATCTGGTCGGAAGGGGAACAAATTTCTATATTTCTATTCAGCGGTAAAAAGCATTTCACATTTCTGCGTCGGGATATAAATGAAAAGCTTTCAGCCCAGTGCTACAGATCCGATGGAGGTTCTAAGAAAGTGAGGGACCAATGGAAGTGTGGGTGGGGCAGGTGTGTGGGAGGGGGCGGCCCTGGGAGCGGGGTGGGCTCTCCTCTGCTGGAGCTGGAGGTGAATTCTGCTTTGAACAGCGATTTGAAAAGATGACCTTCAAGGTCCCTTTTTCACTCTCTGAGTCTAAGGTTGTCGTGTGGATAAAATGCATGGGAGGGGGGCAGTGGCAATATTCCTTGCCTTGAGCAGTTTCTGAAAAAGGCCAAAAAGAAAATGGAAGCAAGTCACTAAGCTAAGCTCTCAATGGACAATCAGGATAAGTGTCATGAGGACACAGTAATCATAATTTTACCCCACTTCATTTGTTACAGATTCAGCGGTGTTTTCCCCAGCCTGAATATGGCAGTAAAGCGGCGGGAACAAACTCTGCAAGATTACAAGAGGCTGCAATCTAAGGTGGAGAAGTATGAAGAGAAGGAGAAGACGGGACCCATCCTGACCAAGTTGCACCAGGTACTGAGCCAAGAGGGAAGGGGGCTCATAGGCTCATGGTCAGAGAGGATTTGGAGGTTTTGCAGGTGCAGGGTAACATTTTACTGGTTGTCCTGGGACTCTTTTCACAAAGTTGCATGTGCTTATCCATATCTCTGAGGTGCTTGTTCTTTAATATTTAGTTTTGAGCTGGAATTTGGATGGATTCAACCAACAATCTAGAGCGTTCTGGTGTGTTTTAGTGTGAATAGCTTACCTACAGAGAAATCTAGTTTTCACACAGAAGATGCATTTGGATGCAATACCGGCCACAAACCATCATCAGGCAACTAGCCTTTTCCTGAGCTATCACAGAGCAGCTGACTGAGCACTAGCATGCAACCCAGCACTCGTGGTTTGAGAATCCAGTAACAAACTTTGGTTTCCACTTGTGCTTTATTTGGAGAGAAGCAAGCCACACAAACAGGTTCACATGTAACCCTAACCCAGCTTCTCCGTGGTTTGTTTCCCTGCTCTGGAAAGCGATGAGCAAAACAAGGAGTGCTTGAGTTACAGGCACCTACCTGCACACAGCTTGTGCAGAGGCTAATTTCTCTAACCATGGTTCATGGCCAGTGTTGTATACGAATTAGGCCAATATCTTCATTTAAAAGAAAATCAATCATTTGTAGGATGATCTTTAGAACTGCATATGTCCATTAGGTGCTCAGCTCCCATTTGTATCTTAGTTGCTGTTGTTGCAACCGCAAGTGACTTTTCCATTTCACATTTCTGCCGCCCTTCCTGCAGGAGTGACTCCTTTGCCTCCAAATATCCTGCAAGTATATGTACACAGTTCAGAGTTGTAGGCACACATCACAGAATGGCTTCCAAATTCCCCTCAGTACTTTTTTAATGAAATAATCCAGCAAGATTTGTTGAGATTTTGAGATGTCTTATGAGATGACTCCTGTGTCAAACAGGAGTATTGAAAAGGGCCATTAATCTGTTTTGAAAGTGGGGCTAAGACTAAAGTAAAAAGGTCTTCTGGTTAAGCTGGTCTTAAGCTGGTGTTAAGAGAATTGTATTTAGGATGGCAGTTTTAGTTTCCTAACTCACTAAGCGCTACTTTGCATTTGGTGTGGCAGTTGCGTTTGCTGCGGTGTATTGGCATCCTGGAGAAGATAGGATGTACACCCCTAAACTCTCCCTAGGGAGCTGCAGCCAGTCCCTAGGCGCTTAAATGGAAGTCCTCACATTTCACACTTTGAAGTTTCTTGCAGTAAACTGGTGGGGCATCAGGGGTGAATGGATTGCCATAGAAATGATGAAGCAGCTCTGAATCTAATGTTGCTAACCCACTTTCCTATGTCTGCTGGAGCCTCTTAAGAGATTGGCTTTCATTGAAGAATGCAAATTCTTAATAACTCTATAAATTGGGCATTGTGTTAAAGAATTACCATATCAACATTAAGAAAGGAGAATTCAAGCTTTATAGTAAAGAAGCTTAGAATGCTGTGTATGCATGCATAAAACTAAGGATGTGCGAAAGTGAGATCCTTTGTCTTGATGACTAAGCAGGGAGGGTTTTCCCCCTCCCCCCCCCCCCGGAATTTCAAGTAGGGCTGTGCCGGGGGGGGGGGCACCCTTTTCACAAACATTTTCATCTGTATCAGAAGGCACATGTGTGAGCACACATACACTCCCCACTCCCCCCCCCCCCGGTGTCTTTTGGCAATAGGCAGTACAATGAGTTATTTTGCCATCATAGTCCTGATTGGCTTGGGATCACCCTTGAGCCCAGTTTAGGAAGCATGGCCATTCTAACTTAACTTTGTCCTATTGATGTCAGCATATAAACAGATCTGATTGGCTATGTAACATTGTAATGTGGTTATGTTCAATATGTGATCCCTGACTGGCTAAGACAAAGAAGCCCTAGTCAACAAAGGATATGAGGATTAAGTCAGGTGAACATTAAGAAGAAGGCAAACCATTCTCAACAGTGAGTGATTTTTTTGGAAAATATTTTGGAAGACCTTAAAGCACTACCTTCATCCTAAAATGGAAAGAAGCAAATATTTGGTCCAACCATGTTTGCTCCTATGCATCTTCCCTCTCTAAGGGCTGAGGGCCATTTCATATGCTAAGGATTAAAAGGACCTTGCTTGGCTAAACTACATTTGGTACTGAACATGGGAGGATATTCTCACCGTCTGTTGAGGAGGAGGTGAAGCATAACACTTTGTGGTCCTCTTCTTCCACTACCTTTTCTGTTCCCCCAGGCACGGGAAGAACTGAGGCCAGTGAAAGACGAATTTGAGGCTAAAAACAAGCAGCTTCTGGAAGAGATGCCGAAATTCTACAGCAGCCGCATCAATTACTTCAAGCCAAGTTTTGAATCTCTGATCCGAGCTCAGGTATGACTCAGGCAGTCTGTTGCATAAGTATCTGCTTTATTTTCCTTAATGCAACTAAACAAGGCTGTTTAGTAATACTTCAGTAAGAAAGAGGTGAATGCCATATATAGATGCCATCAATCTGTGTTGGAATATCCAATAGACACAGACCAAAGCCCTGTGGGGATAGAAGGGATGAGAAGAGTAGGAAGACTGCAGCATCAACATGCAAGGGGGCTTTAAGTTTGGCTAGTTTGACAAAAGAAGAAGGGTCATTCCATACCAAATCACCTGGTGCCATGTGCTCTCAAGACTCAGATTTTCTTCAATATTTTTTAATGTGTAGATACCTATGTAAAAGGTAAAGGGACCCCTGACCATTAGGTCCAGTCGTGGCTGACTCTGGGGTTGTGGCGCTCATTTCGCTTTATTGGCTGAGGGAGCCGGTGTACAGCTTCCGGGTCATGTGGCCAGCATGACTAAGCCGCTTCTGGCGAACCAGAGCAGCGCATGGAAACGCCCTTTACCTTCCCGCTGGAGCAGTACCTATTTATCTACTTGCACTTTGACATGCTTTCAAACTCCTAGGTTGGCAGGAGCTGGGACTGAGCAATGGGAGCTCACCCCGTCGCGGGGATGCAAACCGCCGACCTTCTGATCGGCAAGTCCTAGGCTCTGTGGTTTAACCCAGAGCGTCACCCGCATCGCTAGATACCTATGAGATAACCTCAAATTAATTTTAAAAGATTTTTTGGTCCAAAATTGGGCGCAGGAGAATTTTTTGAAAATTCTGATTTTCATGTGATTTAGGCTAATGCAATGTCTGCGTCAGTTTAGAAAAAAACCTCCTGTTTCACTTATTTTTCAACCGATTGGGCTTATTTTAGTATCAAAATAAAGCTAATTGTGGTTTCTTTAAAAATAAGGTATAAATATGGAATTAAGTGAGGCTTTAAGGTCTCTTTGAGCCTGAAATAACTCACATAACTCACATATTTGTGAGAATAGTTAAAATTGTTCCCTGTTATGTTACAGTGTCATCTGATATATTTTAAAAATTAAGTTTTATTGATTATTTAATAAAAACAAAATATGTCTTAGAGCCCTTGTTCATTTTATTGTGTAAAGCACTATGGCTTATGGAACCTACCGGGGGTGGGGGGATGACAAAAAGACACTTTGAATGGTTGGTGACCCACAGAGCCTAGGACTTGCCGATCAGAAGGTTGGTGGTTCGAATCCCCGCGATGGGGTGAGCTCCCATTGCTCGGTCCCAGTTCCTGCCAACCTAGCAGTTCGAAAGCACATCAAAGTGCAAGTAGATAAATAGGTACCACTCCGGCGGGAAGGTAAAGGATGTTTCTGGTTCCCCAGAAGCTGCTTAGTCATGAACCGGAAGCTGTACTCCAGCTCCCTCGGCCAGTAAAGCGAGATGAGTGCCACAACCACAGAATCGGCCACGACTGGACCTAATGGTCAGGGGTCCCTTTACCTTTACATAGGTATCTACACGTTAAAAAAAAATTTGAAGAAAATCTGAGTCGTGAGAGCATAGTCAAGTATTAAAATCAGGTGGTTTGGTGTGGAAAGACCCAGAATGAAACAACTGCTAACATACTGTATATACTCGAGTATAAGCCAACTTTTTCAGCACATTTTTTAAGCTGAAAAAGCCCCCCTCGGCTTATGCTCAAGTGAGGGTCCCTGTCGGCAGCGGTGGAGGAGGAACGAGCAGCTTGAAAGCAGCCCTTTGGGGCTGCTTGTTCTTCCTCCGCCGCTGCCGCCACCAGCCTCTGCCTCTCGGCAGCACCCTAGGTGGGAGGGCTGGGGGGGAGAGAGAAACCCCCTCTGGCGTGGGCGCATTCGCACCCACACACCCACACACACACACTCCGGCCACCAGGAGGTTTGTGGTGTGGTGAACCGGCTTATACTCAAGTCAATAAGTTTTCCCTGTTTTTTGTGGTAAAATTAGGTGCCTCGGCTTATACTCGAGTATATACGGTATGTAATGTTCTACATCCTCCCCACCACCTCTCTCGTCCCCTTCCCTGTCCCTTACAGCATCCCTTCCTTTTCCTCTGGTTTTTCCCACCCCATGGAGGAAGGGGGAGATCCTTTATATCATATGGACATTGATATTTGTTTTGTTTAAAAAATCTGTGTATTCTCTTCCAATTTGCATTCAAGGTGGCTTAACAAAATGCCATAAAAATAATCAAAACTTAATAAGAATACAAAGCAATGGCAGAGAAAAAGAATGCAGAATTTTTCAAAAACAATTTAACTTAAAAACAGCATATTAAATTTAGCAACAAGAAAGGCAATTCGGCAAGATACATGGTGAAACACAAAAAAATCACATTAGATCAACCCATTCAAAGGCTAAATAGAAAGTAACAGCAATGATACCAGGCAGAACTCCATTGGGACTGGCTGTCTCTCTGGTAGCCAGTCATTTGACGTCCACAGGCAAGGACCTCCATTGACAACCTTACAAGAGCACACTAGAATGTAGACTCAGCCCATGATTTGATCAGCTCCAAGCACAGGTCTATTAGGAAGAGACATATATTGGGGGCATTCTGTTTACTGTGGTTTCAAATAGAGTTGAAGTGTGTGTGAGATGATCATCTGGTGATGCGTGTCCACACCACCTTTCATTTTTTTTATATATATAGATAAATGTTTTAATGGGTCAGACAATACAACCACCTTTCATTTTATCCTGAGATTGCCGCACAATTATGCACTGGAGAATCATTGCCCTTCCACGCTAGGGAGCCAGTGTGGTGTAGTGGTTAAGAGCGGTGGACTCGTAATCTGGGGAACCGGGTTCGCGTCTCCGCTCCTCCACATGCAGCTGCTGGGTGACCTTGGACCAGTCACACTTCTCTGAAGTCTCTCAGCCCCACTCACCTCACAGAGTGTTTGTTGTGGGGGAGGAAGGGAAAGGAGAATGTGAGCCGCTTTGAGACTCCTTCGGGTAGGGATAAAGCGGGATATCAAATCCAAACTCCTCTTCTTCTCTTCTTCCTTGCTTTGTTACATTGCTTAGACGTCTCAAACCTTCTTAAAAACCGAAAACAGCACTGTTGGCACTTCTAGATTAGTGGCCTGGTTAGTAGCACAAGGGGGGGCAGTTTTTAGTTGTCATAAATGGGATAGATGTGTACGGTAGATGTGGTGCTTGTTTTCTCAACCACTGTCTAGCCTACATTGTGAGCAATGGATGATGAATGGTACATTGATGCCTAAGAGCAACCCTCAACAACAGTTATTGTCGAGGTCTTTTGTGAACGGAGAAAAGCGGTCAGCTTTTGAGAGTTGTCTTTGCGTCTGGCCTCCTGCTTAGGCACGGGTGCAGGTAGCTTGCAAACATTTGCAGATGCAGTTGGGGTCACAATGACCCCCAAAGCAGAATTAGTAAGCATTGTGTGAAATGCTAGCCATGATGGGTGGGGGAACAATTTTGGCAGATTACAAAAAAGGTTTTAACTGGGGGCGGGGAGGGGCATGTTTTAAAATTCAGGCTTGTCAAGGGGTTTTGTAAACCTGAGAGGTACTGTTGACCCCCATTACAGTTTGTAGCCCTGTTAAGGAAACCGAGTCATTTGTCTATTGTGGGAAGATCCAATATGCTGTGTTTTTACCATCTATGCTCCTTTCTCACAAGTAATGAAAAGAACAGGTTCTGAGCTAAGCCTCTGTGGTCATGAAGAAAAACTAAATAATTTAAGCAGCACTTTTACAGGGTCACTTTGACCCCTAGCACTTTGTCTGTGTGTGTTTTTCCAGTTTTCTCTGAAATTGAACTCCAGAGTTGTAAGAATACAGAATTAACCCCCACCTAGCTATAAGAATAAAAACACGGATGTTTCACTAAACTTAGGAAGAAGCATCACACGGTAATAAGCACTTCTTCATAGTCAAGGTATATCTAGAGCAGAGCTTTTGAAACTTTTCATGTTGGTGACACACGTTTTAGACATGGATCATATTCTGACACAGTTTTACTGGCAAACTGAAGGTTAAACTAACTCCTTTCCAGGCCTGGGAGGAGCGCAGGGAGCATTCATGCGACACACCTACACACTGCAGCTGATAATGATTGGGAATTTGAATGCTAATGTTTCCCTCTTGATTGCCAGTGCAATCCTATGCATGTCTACATAGAAGTAAGCCCCACTGTGTTCAAAGAGACTTCCTCTCATGTAAGTGCATGTAGGGTTGCAGCCTAAAAGGGGTTATGAGTTTGTCACCAGATTTTGTGTGTTGTGCCTGGGCAGATTTCTGGACCATTTGTGTACAAGGCACAAGCTGAAAGGAGAAGCAGCTTCTCTAAAGAAAGTTAGCTGAGCCAGGTTTTAGATTTAGACCTCTGAGGAGTCCTAACTTGGGGCTGTAATCAATAGACCCCATTGCCTTGTTGGGGTCTGCTTAAATAAAGAACTGTGTGCATGACCTCTATTTCCTAGCCTGCAGCCGGAACTCGGCCTTTAAGGTCAGAGCAGGAATGAACTCAGGCTGAAAGCATGCAAGTTGTAAATGGACTGAGCGCCACCCCCAGACCGCTCATTCATCCAGCCGGTCTTCTTTTCAGGATCTCTCCCTTTCCACCCATGCCTCATTAAGTTTATTTGATTTTCTACGGTGTTGTATTACTCAGTGGAATATCTATTTCTGTTCTCTTCTCATCGTGTACCTTTTTGAGAGTCAAAATATCTTGCTGTGCTGCAGCCCTTGTGGAAGAGGCTTATGTGTGGCTGACAGATGTTTTCATTTTCTGAATGAAACCAGAAGCGGTGGATGCTTTTAATGCCATCCATTATCACTGGTTTAGGCCGGGGGGTTTTCCTGCCTGTTTGATTGGCGCTTTTGTCAATGTTTCTGCTCTTGGAGGCTAATGGCCCTGAAAGCCTCAACAACTTTGGGTGGATGCTCCGCCTTAAATATGGTCAACAAGTTCTGGCACCTCTTCTTCTAGAAAAAAAAGCCCCGAAGAAAAGCAGAAGTATATGTGTGTGAGAGAAAAAGATGAACAGACTGAGAATACGACTCTCTTCTTTCAGGGAGCTGTTCAAGTGTACAGATTTTTAAAAGAGAGTCCTTCCTAGTGTTGTGATAATAAGACTCAAAGCACATTATTAGACCATCAGACTAACAAACAGCAATTCCACAGGTGAAGGTTTTTCCCTGGCTACTTACCTCCATACCAGGAACAGCTTCACCTCTTTCGGTTTTCTGAATGTCAGCTTGCTGCTGAATTCAGGTAGGTAGCCGTGTTGGTCTGACGCACACTTCTTCAGATATGCACATGAAAGATTATACCAAGAACAAACTTAGTTGGTCTCTAAGGTGCTACTGGACAATTTTTTTATAAAAAAGGTAAAGGTACCCCTGCCCATACGGGCCAGTCGTGTCCGACTCTAGGGTTGTGCGCTCATCTCACTTAAGAGGCCGGGGGCCAGCGCTGTCCGGAGACACGTCCGGGTCACGTGGCCAGCGTGACGAAGCTGCTCTGGCGAGCCAGCACCAGCGCAGCACACGGAAACGCCGTTTACCTTCCCGCTATAAAGTGGTCCCTATTTAACTACTTGCACTTAGGGGTGCTTTTGAACTGCTAGGTGGGCAGGAGCTGGGACCGAACGACGGGCGCTCACCCCGCCGCGGGGATTCGAACCGCCGACCATACGATCGGCAAGTCCTAGGTGCTGAGGTTTTACCCACAGCGCCACCTGCGTCCCCAATTTTTTTATAGCTTGCTGCTAAAAACATTGAATCAGAACTTGTTTAAAAAGGGAAATAAATAAGGGCAGTTCTTTTTGTAAGGTTTTGTAATATTTTAACTACAGTTGTAGAGGGTTCCTTGGCCCTTTCCTGAGTTCAGTGTAGTGTAGCATTGAAGAGCATTAACAGGAAGTCTGTCAGAAATGGCAGCGGGACCAGTTTACTGTGTGGCTTTTCTTGCCTGAGCCCTGCTGTCCCCCTCCCTCTACTGGCCTACCTTAGAGAGCTGATGAAGGGGGGGTTGAGATAACATAAGAATGCATTCTGAGCACTTAGAAGAGGTACTAGACAAAGTATAGTTTAATTTATGGCCAGCAGGAGGATCATCAGGGGAGAAACTGCAGCTCTGGGGTAGAGCATCTGCTTTCTATGCAGAAGGTGGGTAGGGCAGGAACTGTCCCCTGCCTGGAACTCTGAAAGCCACTGCCAAGCCGTGTAGACAATGGACCGGTGCTGTAAGGCCACTCCCTGTGTTCCCATGCACATCTGAACCCCTTTGTGTATTGGATACACCAGCCAAGCAAACAGAAGTGGGAGCTGATGAGTAACAGGCTCATTATTGTCCAGGGATGCCTACCCAGGGGGTCCCTCCCATGCCACCCCCCAATTTCTCTGTTTTAGTTATTAGCAACAAAGATGTGTTAGCAACAACCCAAGAGTGTTGCAGTCGGAGGCTCCTCTCTTCAGTGGTGTGGTCTTGATTTTGTTTTCCATATATGGTTTTGTAATTATTTATCATTATCGCGCAACTGGCTCATCTGTTCCCAGGAATTGTTCCAGGTCCCAAGAATTGTGGAAAGTAACTTAGGACTTTGAGGCTGTGCTATTTGACTGCCTTTTCATGCGGCACTCCCAGCTGGCAAGAGAAAACAGTGTAAACTCCCTTTTCACAGCAGCTGCAGTTGCACATGTATGGATTTAATTGTGTAGTAAGCAAAGCGATGAGTCTTCCTGTGTTACTCTTCTCTCAATTCCTTCCCACTTCATGTTGCGTAAATGCCTGTTGTGGTGAAGATTGTATTTATAGCAGAAATCCCACCTCAGAGGTAACAGAGCCCTGAAAGAAACCTGCATGGAGCGTTTGACATGCCAAGGAACATTTTGCGCTATGGCAGTGAGCCTGAGAGAACCTCCAGCCACAAAGATGAGATAAGAAATTTTTTATTCCATTTTCAGGAGCCATTGTGGTCTAGTGATGAGAATGTCAGACTCGGACCAGAGAGATCGAGGTTCAGATTCCCTCAGCCACAGACACTCTCTCAGCTTAACTTACAAATTTGTTATGAAGAGAAAATGGGGTGCGAAGAACCATCTTTGTCACCTTGAGCTCCTTAAGAGGGCAATATAAATCTAATAATTATTTTTCAAATGCACACACACAACAGTCACTTGTTTTCTCCAAACCATTGACTGTTTTAAGAAAGTGTGCCGTGATTGTAGATGGTTTGTTCTCCAAAACATCCTTAAGTTTAACTGCAGTTAGTCTAGGCTCAAAAGTGAGATAAGACCAGAGACAAAGGCCAGAGGAGGAGGGGGGAAAGTGGTGTGTGAACCTGAGGCTCTTGCTTGCAGTGTTAGAACATAGCTTAGCAGAAGGGCTTGACTCCCTTGTAAGCAACCTTAGTCACATATTGTGTGAAAAGGCTGCCATAGTATGAAACAACAAATACCCTACACCCCCTCCCAACACTGCTTCACTCTTAGAGAGGGGGGAAATGCAGCAAATAGATGCCAGTTCATGTGTCACAGCTTTGCAAAGAATTGGGGGAAACCCACTTGCTCTTGGGTCACCCACCCTGCCTGATGCCAGGGGCTGATGCACCATCCGCCCCCCCTTGTCTGGTGAATATTGAGGGTAATGTTCTAATGATAAATACTTCTGCCCACCCACAAACTTTTCCCCAGTCATAGGCTTTGAAGTTCCTACACAAAGATGAAAGGGGGAGAGTTTGTGCTCGCTTGTTGATGAAGGCTTGCGAAGAACACTTCCTTCTCTTCTTGTTCTTATCAGTTTCTGGTTTTAAATAATTTCTCAGTGTTTAAGACATCTGTTGCTGGAAGGGTTGCGTGAGTACATGCACATGTTGCATGTACACACATGTATGTACCCAGCAGGTGCATCAAGTCAGTTTTCAGAAGCTCTAGCTAGGGAATCAGTTTCATTTGTGAGTGACTACAATTAGTGTGGGCAAAAGAAGCATCTTCCTTATCTACGCAGTGCTAGCCTACTGCCTTGTCCTCATGGATACGAGAGGAAGCTTTCCACTAACATAGAACAACTCACCAAGAACAAAGATGCCAAATAATCCTTTGTAACTTGAAAAGTGGGATGTTTCAGCTGTTTCAATTAGTATGACATTTTATTTGAATACTAGTACCCTTCTTCTTCTTTGGCGATCACTCGTAGCCGAGTAAGGGATGCAGGTAGCACTGTGGTCTAAACCACAGAGCCTAGGGCTTGTCGATCAGAAAGTTGGTGGTTCGAATCCCTGCGAGGGAGTAAGCTCCCGTTGCTGGGTCCCTGCTCCTGCCAACCTAGCAGTTCAAAAGCACGTCAAAGTGCAAGTAGATAAACCCTTCTGGCGGGAAGGGTAAACAGCGTTTCCGTGCGCTGCTCTGGTTCGCTAGAAGCGGTTTAGTCATGCTGGTCACATGACCCGGAAGCTGTACGTCTGCTCCCTTGGCCAGTAAAGCGAGATGAGCAAAGCAACCCCAGAGTCGTCTGCGACTGGACCTAATGGTCAGGGGTCCCTTTACCTTTACATAGGTATCTGTCTTCAAAAAAAACGGTCCTCTTGTCCTCTAGTTTATTTCTATTTTTTACTTCACCATTTTTCTTCCCACAGGCATTCCTCATTGTAAATTAAAAAATTGAGATTCCAAATCTGTAAAAGCTCAAACAATGAGTTCTGAATGGAAGCAAGCAGATTCAGAAGAGATCTACAAAATATTCAAATTTGCATAATTTATTCTGAGTAAAATCTGTGGTGTATATAATTAGCACATTTGTGGCCTTTATTGCTAAGTGCAAGCTTTTGCTTTGATATCCAGACCCCCATAATTTTACATATTTTCTGTTTTTAAAGATTTAAATTTTGTTCAAAATATACACAATTAGAAAGAAGCATAACATTTGCATGATTTGGTATTAATCGGCACACTTTGGTTTTATTAATATAGTGTTTTATTTGCATAGAAGGGTTTTTTGGGGGGCGGGGAGAGGGTTGGCCCAGAATTCATGCTGACTTCATACACACAATTCAGGATTTTCCGAAGTTGCAGAATACCTGCCTGACCAAAAGCAACTCTTTAACTATTGGACTTCAGTGGGAGATCAGTTGCAAATGAGCCTTATCCAGGAACATGGGATTCCCATAGTGGATTTGAAGAACACTGGCTGAGTGTGGGTGTGTTTGGCTGTTTTGTTTCTTTTTGAAATCTTGGTGGAGGTTTGAAGTTTTCTGTAATTCTGTCCCTTCATAAGTCATTAGCAAATGCATAATATATGGAGTCTGGTGCCCTCAAGTGGATTTACTTGTTCAATGCGGCTAATCATGACGGTTCCCTCTCCCTTGAGGAAGTGACTACACTGTTTTGGGGGTAGTTACTGCTGTGAAATTCTTTCTCATAGCTGCAAAACTATCCGGGGTTTGAGGCTCAAAGTAACAGGGAGTTACTCTTTTTCCTTGCTTTCTACTTGCTTAGTGGTAAAAACCTGGTAGAGTTCTGCCACTGTGGTAAAAGGAGTCTGCTGCACATAGTATCCTTGTGCTCATTAAGAGGAATGCTGTAGCAAATGGGCACAAAAAAGGATTCTGAGGAAGAACAATGGCTCATTTCTATGAAGTTTTTAATAACAAAAATCAAGTACCCACCTCCAAACAAGAAGTGTAATTCCTGGAATTTATGGTTTTTGAAGAAGCAATGTCCAAAAATTATTATTTTAAATGCTCTGTTTATCAGATTTTTTTATACTGGCCGTCAGCAAATAACAGGGTGGTCTACAAAAGTTAAAATACAATAGAAGTACAAAGCAGCAGGGTGAAAGCAGTAGTAAAAATCCCAGGAGAAAATGTCCTTTAGATGGTAAAAAGTCCAGGAAGATGAGAGTCTCTTCACCTGGTGCCAAAAACGCATTAGAGTAGGAATCCATTGAGCTTCCCTGGGATGGGAAGGAAGTTTCCATGGCCACAGAAAAGGCCTACTCCATTTTCTTCCTGCCTCCCCTCCTCTTCATTTCAATTAATAGGTCTACTGGGAAATGTTCCAGTGCAAGCCTCATTGAAATGACTTGCCTCTCATTTTGCCATCTTTATAATGGCCTCCAAAATCTGCTTCCGTTGCATCCTGAGACGGCTACACCTGGGTTCCATGCTCACAGTCAGCATAGTTGGTGTTTGGGCCTCCCTTAAGCCAGTATTCTGTTGCTGTCGGATGCCCAGGCCCATTCTCTGCCTCTGCCAGTTCAGCTGCTCCTCATCCACTGAAGGCAGGCTTGAGACCGCACATCTTCCCAAAATGCACTCTTACCTCAAAGTTTAAGAGTGCCTGCCCTGGGCCTTTGTGTCTGCCCTTCTGAGAGAGAAGGGGCACCTGTTGGCTCTCCTGTGATTATTCTTGGTCAGGGAAGGGTGGCTTCACGCAGCCCCCACAGCCATGCTTCTGCAGAGCGGGGGCACCTCTCTGTGGAGCCTGACAGAGGTACAGGCTGTTCAGTGGCCTGAAAAAGCATCCGGTGTCCCACGGGGACCAGAGAATGAGGTTGCATTAGAACCACTTCCCCTCTAACCTCTCTAATACTTTTCTTCAAGTTCTAGCTGCTACAGATCTGTTCATGCAGATGGCTGCAGCATCATAGGCAGGTCAATCTGTGAATTTTAGCCAATGGTGGCTTTGCACAGGTGGAAAGCACTTACTCTTGCACAAGTTGGGACAATCTACTTTTCACAGACCTAACGAAGAGTGTGAAAGGTTTTGTGTACCTTTGCGCTCATTGTTAGCTGTTTGCTGGGGCCCAGTGACAATGTGTCAAGTAACCTTTGCTGCATAGAGTGGGAGAGCCAGGTTGGGATGGAGGTGATTTTCATGTATCTTGTGGTGTGTTGCTTCTTTGCACACATATACCGGCAAATGACTGGGGAGCGATGGGGTTCTCATTTCTTATGCTGCTCCCCCTGTTACATGGAGACAGATGGTGCTTACAGTTTTTGGTTTACGAAGGTTTATAGTTACTAGTCATACAAAAAGTTCTGTGTGTCGGGAGAGGAGTGCTCCTAGGCATCTGTGCATGTAGAGACTACATGCTGGGGCCTTTGTGTGTAGCCACCCAATTAAGTGCATTATCCCAAAGGCCATGGCTCAGACAACAGGCTGCTTATGTCCTGTTCAGCAGAGGGGCTCTTGGGCTCTTGAAGAGGTGAGGGAAAGGGGCACTGATGTTGACTAATATGGTACAAGTAGTGTTTCCTGGAGCCAAGTAGTTTAATGCCACAGCATGTGATTAGCCCACTCAGCCCCTAGTGGTTTGGCTCTTCCTATTTTGGTTGTTCTGCTCTTGCCGATTTCACTTCATTAGTCATTGTGTAAACCAGCAGTCCTGCTGAATCACCAGAAAGTGCAGTTCTGTTACCTGGTGATGAGAAGGGAGAGCAGCGCTATAGCGCAGGACTTCTGTCTCCTGATGGTGTCCCCACTCCAGCTGCTAATAGATTAGGCTGAGGAACAGGGGTGGGGCCTTTGAGAATTCGCTGAGATTTAGGTGTTCCCGAGGAATAGCAGCCACCTCCCCCTCAAAATAAAAAGCCGATTCACTGTGATGGTGAGGGGGGGAGGCTGTCTCTATGGAGATGGTGTATATATCTGTACCCAAAACATTTGCTCTTACACTGATGAGAGCCATGTGGTTAGCAGCAGCGGCAGCTTAGCAGAGAAACCAGTCTAACGGGAGACCTATGGGTTGGATGGCAAGCAGGCTTTGCATCATTCCTGCCGCACATTGCAGCTGAGGACAGGTTTCTTGGGTTAGGGCCACTGCTACTTTTATTCTACCTTCTAGTTCTTTTCCATAGGAACCACAAGACCTCCTTGGTTAGAGACAGGTGAAGTTATTGGTTGGGATCCTTTGCAGAGCAACATTCTTAGAACCCATATGCAGGCTTTTAGGATACTGAAAGGATTGCTAGCAAGCCAGATACTATGTGCACCACATTCATCTGCCCAGAGCTTAGTGTTGTGACCAGCGTTACCACAAGACCCACTCCGCCCAGGACCAGAGAATTTTAATAATGAATTAAGCATGACCTTCCTGGTTCTGCTCTTCTTATCACCAACACTTACTGTTCTTCCTGTCCAGCTTGGAACTGAAAAGGTAAGAGCAGAATTACTTAGCATTTTTCCCCCTTCTCGTATGGCTACAGCATTTTTTTATTTTTTTGTGTCTTACACCTTCTTTCATGGGACTCACAAGTGGGGTTCCTGGGGCTCTCAGCTGGCCTCCCCCCAAGGCACTGACTTCAGACCACGGCAGTGGTGAAAACCCAAGACTCCCTGCAAAGAGGGCTGCTCAGGGATTTGAGGGCAGTTACTAGACCAAGGGATTTAGTAGTGAGCACAGGCATAAAAGGAGGCAAAACTCTCCTGCTAGCGAAGCTGGGATTTAAAACAAGGTTCCTAGTTGTGGTTACGTAGTGCCACTTGTCTGGAGGGGCGCCTTGGCAGACGTCATCTTGCAAAAATGAACACTTGAGCCACATTATTTGTCAGATATTGAGCTGATAAAATGATTTTTTCCCTTTAAAAAAAAAATCTCCTCCATGGAAACTTCCAGATGGGAACAACCATGCAGTGTGCTGCCTGTATCGCTGCATAATAATTGTAGGGCACAGGGAGTAACGATGGAAAAGCTGGGATTCTGAGATTCTTTGCAAAGCTTACTCCATCAGCTTCTGTTGCTATGGTGATAATGCATAAAAGGGGCAGTAGCAGCAACAGCAGGCAGTGTTGTCTAGTGGGCTCGGCAGAAGACAAATGGTGTTTAGCACCCTCCAGCTGTAGATCCCTGCGCTGATCTTGAAGGGAAGGCACCTGACCCCTTGGACACCTGTCTAGGACACGGGGATAAGAATAGCCACTTTGCGGAGGTGTTCGGAGGATTAGCTGGCATCTGTGAAAATCCTGCCAATGCTTGGCTGCCAAGGAAAGGGTTAAGCTGGGCCTACTGGTGTGTCTCCCTCTCGGCTCTATGGCTTTAAAAGCAGTTTGGTGTATGTAACCTTACAGGAGGAGAGCAGGAAACACCATTCTCCCCCCAACTGCTGGAAAGGTCAGAGTTCATGACTCACTCCTGCTACCTCCTCTGCAAGGCTCCAGACGGCTGTGTAGGAAGAGGGGTTTGTCACTGCCTAATCACGACTGAGCAAACGGATCCCCTTCAGAGGTGGAGATAAAAGCATCGCCAGCAGGATCAAGCAGGAGGAAGCAGAACAAGACTAAACGTTTTTCTAGCTTTTAAAATATACAGTAATACACTCTTATGACTTGTGTCCCAGATAGTTTTCTCACAGCTGCTTTGAAACTTGCAAACCGTGTCTCTGCATCTCCATCATTCCAGCTGAGTTGTACCTAGAGATGCTGGGCTGTGATGCTTTCTCTCACTTTATGTGCCTACTCCTCCATATCTCAAGGAATCACATCTATTTTTAAAATAATCATATTGATTGCTTAATTGATAATCTGTATAAATTTGTATGAGAAAAACCTATTTCTAAGGCAAACCTACTTCCTGTGGTGTAAGAGATGCTTGTGTCACCTTAAAATCAGCCATCAGTTTAAGAGACATTTCCCCTTTTCTCACGCACAAAACAGAGTGCTTCTGGTTTAAGATGGTGCTTGCCATCTGCAGTATTTATGAAGTAGCTGCATACCAAATAAAAGTACCCCTATGGGGGTTTTAAAAAAATCTAGTTACTGATTAAGGCACCTTTTTAGTTCAAGATATTTTAAAACAGTAAACAAACTGAGTAAAGGTCCAAAACCTGCTACTGTAGTTAAAACAATTTGGCTAGCTGTTGATTTATTCCTTGGCCATTGTTGCAATGACACCCAACATTTTAAGCATACAGTGCTGTTTAATGTAAACCTCCCCTGCCAAAAACATGAGAGTATGAGAGACTACTTAACCTTGTTTTTAAAAAAGCCCATGCTCCAACCTGCCTTTTTAAAAATCTGCGTGATTTCTCAAATAGCACTGAAGGTTTGTAACCAGAGCTGAAATTTTTACAGCCATACTCTATTCATATTTACTCAAAAGGAAGTCCCACCATGTGAATTGCAAGCTTGGTTACTTAATCTAACCAATAATTAACTGACTTAAACTGTGCTCCTGTGAGGTTTTTTAAAAAATAAAAAGATTTATAAAAACTGCAGATAGCAAGTGCTATTTCAAATGGCATGTCCTTCAGTGTGAGAAAGGAGGGTGCCTGTAAGATACTGCGCACAAAGCCTTTAATTTTGGCTTTTTACATGCAAATTTATACAGATTTAATCACTCAACTAAAAATCATGCAGTCAATCACTCAATCATAATTTTTTTAACCAGGTGACAGCCCTTGTAGTAACCAGCAGACAACCACACAACATTGCTGGCTCAGAAACTGGCATTTTAAAAATAGTTCAGTCACTGCAAGCACTAAAACACTTCATCTGTATTTTCCTGGGAATGCTGAGGATGTGTGGTGGTTATAGATCGCAGGAAAAGCCTGTTTAGATTTTCATCTGTTGAGGAGATCTGCTTCTAATGGGACTCTTCCCTCCCCACCCCCTCCAGGTTGTGTACTACACTGAAATGTACAAAATCTTTGGTGACTTGACAGAACAGATTGATGAGCCTGGCCTGACGGATGAGCAGAGGCAGAAGGAGAACGAAGCCAAGCTGAATGAACTGAGAGCCCTTTCCATTGTGGCTGATGACTGACCTGCAACTCAGACGCTCCAGGCTCACTGCTGTTGCTGCCACGCGGGGAAAATGGAGATTGCTCCTTGCTCCTCCTTCTCTAAGAACCTGGTCTTCTCTGGATTTTAACCCATTGTATATATGCTCGTCCAGATTGACATGGCATATGCACCTGGAGCTGCAGCTCTTGTGGGTTCCCTCCTGACTCTTCTTGATCCTGGGCAATAACCAATCATTGCCTTAAGACACTACTGTCAATTGCAAGCTTTTCACTGATGTTGGCTTTCTTTCACAGCATATTCAAAAATGTGTTTGCCTGGATGCTTTTTATCATAGTTATGTGAGACCCTGAATCGCCATAGTTTACCAGATTTCACATAGGATTTCACCTCTGTGCCCTTAAGAGACATCACAACTAGCAGTGGCACTGTTGAGTTTGTATGCCTTTGTGCAGTAGAATACTGTCAAAACAAATTTTTATACTGAGTTGCAGCATTATCATCCCTCCTCTCACCTGTATGTGGTTTAATTTTTCTGAGCCCAGAGGAAGACAGCCAGCATTTATAATGGTGGTCTCAGTGCAGCCCATATATAATTATATGGTCAGACCTGTGGAGCTGTAGAACCTCTATGTGCAGTTGTATAAATAACCACTTGAATATCAGTTACAGGTTTGTAACCTGTTTTCCTGCGCCTCTGTTAACTACATGCAATCGGTAAGATTGCCTGCACATTGAGTATTGGAGATGGGATTAAGCTAATGAGAGAGCACCACGTGTAGCGCCATTTTCTTAGGGGAAGCTGCTATGGAAGAGAGGTTCCCTTCCTTGATCTTCTCCCCACTTTACAACTAGGAAAGCATCTGTGCTGCTCAATATTTCCCACTCTTTTACAATTAAATAAAATGTATGGTGGTAGGTTACTCTTAAGTTCTTATGTTACCAATGAATCTAATTTTATTTTTGCAAAAGGAAAAAAAAATCTGTCCTTGGCTATTTTCCCATCTTCCTTCTCTGTGCAACCACTGATACACACACTGCTGCCCTCTACTGCCTGAAAAGGCCAGTCTAAAGCAGCATGGACCTGTTGCATGAGAACAGAGTTGAATACATGAGGCAGCAGCAGCTAGAACTAGCTGCTAAGGGAACAGAGGAGCTGAGCTGAGTTTTGATGAGTTTAAGAGGAGGGAGCTGTGTGAGATGTCTATATTTTATGAACTATATAGATTATTTTAAAAACTCGGTACTCCTTCCCTCTCGGTACCTGTTTAGCATACTGGTTATAGCATAATGCCAACAATTTTAAAACCCAACGAACCAGTCTTAAAAGCCATTGTGAAATTAGGCTGAGGCACTCACTCCTTGACAATGCCTCTCAGCCAGAAATACTTTCCCCAAAGCAGCTTCTCCCTACCACGTGAGGGATCATCATTGCATTAAATAATGCCCCTACCTCTGGAAAGAACAAGTATGAGGCATGGAACAGAGTGCAGGAATGCACCACGTTGCCTTTTGCTTTATTTCAAGTTTTGCTTTATTTCAGTCAGTGGGAGATAGGTTGCTGTGCCATGTAAGCTGCTATTTGCGGGCCTACTTCTGTTTAAGTTATTGGCTAACTGTTTTATTAAGCAGCATCTGAATGATCACTGTATGTCGGCTGCATGTGTTTCTCTCTAATTAAGACAGGCAGATTTCACTCAAAAGCAAAAAAAGGCAGCACAGCCTTCTAACTGAGGAAAAGACTTTTATAAAAGGGAACCTGGCCAGTTAAATACAAGTTGTTACCACATTTACAGACTAAAAGCAACACATCCAGAAGAGACAGACCACCTGGGGATGGGGAAACAGGTGGCCAGAGCAGATGCAACCAACAGTGACTGCCGAAGAGGGCTCACCCCGGCTTTGGACAGTCCCCCACCCACCTGGCCTGCCGCTACTCTGCTAAAGGCTACCACAGGGACCCAATGGGCTACCTACCACAGCCCTCCTGCCATTGCTACTTCCCCAAAATGGAAGTTAAATGCACTGCAGCCACCCTACCGCCTAAGACCATACCTGGTGGACGATAACTTTGCTTACATTTGAAGACTGGCGAAAACACAGCAGATTGCTAAGCCTTTAAAGCTACATCTTGCAAGTGAGTGACTCAAAACTGCCAGAGAGGGAACCAGATGGCATTGTTTTCCTTAGAATGGCCAGCACGCAGCACTGAATGTATGAGGGCCCAGAGTCTAACCCACAAAACTGCAACAGTCACAAACTAGCCTGCAGCACTGAATGCATAATCTGTTGAGGATATAAGCCAGGAACCACTGTGTTGCTTTCATCTGATGTTTAAAGTCCTGCTATTTCTTTTGCAGCCTTCTCAGACCACCTTTTAATCAAGAGGCAGGCAGAAAGCCACCATCTTGAGCAAAAGCTGTGGGGCAGGGAGGGAGAGAGGGCTTGAGGAGAAGAGAACAAAATTCTCCATGCAGCACAAAGAGGCCAGCCATGCCCTGTCCTTTGGTGCAGTCAGCACCTGTTGTCTGTCACCGAACTGGGCTTTAAAAAATCCCTTCTAGTACTTGCTACTGGCAGACAGCTTGAGAATACCTGCATGGTAGCTTCTCCACTTCACACAATAGACCATCAAAACTCCTACTTAATGGGTACTCCTCCTTTAAACAATAATGGTGGCTCCAGCATATGAACTGTGAATCCCAGCCATGTTTAGGCTAGGTGGCCTTTCTGCCAACACACACAAGCCAGAGGTGGTGGAGTGGGCTAAGGAGGAACTCCAGCTCCAGCCTCTCACATGGCAGTGAAAGGGTTGAAGGTTTCAAAGGCTTACCCAGACTGCTAACCCTCAGCCCAAAAATATCAAACCAAGGTACAGATCTTCCCTGCCAAGCTGCTTCTCCAGGGAGTGTCAGTTGCTGGAAACGGCTGTGGGTGTTGGTTCCTTCTTTTCTAGGCAATTATTGGTCTGAAAGAGACAAAAGACAAAAGAAGCACAATAGTAAGAAAAGCAAACATTCAATTTATTTCATTCTCGTTCCCTTCCCCAGTCTTAAGACGATTTATCAACAAAAATCAAACAAAACAGCACATAAAGAAAAACTTTTAGGTAAGTTGCAGAGACTTTGAACAGATTTCCAGGACAACACTGACACATTGTTGGGTGCCTTTTTATCCCCCCCCCTTTACTTTTTTAAAAATTGAAAAATTATCATACAATGATACATGTCTCAGAGGTGACATGCCACCCCTGCCTCGCCACAGTATGCTGGAAACTAATTCATCCCTCACCACTACAATTCCCAGCACATTGAACTACAGTTTCCAGGATGCTTTGGGGGGTGCCATGTGCTTACATGTACAGTAGATTTGCCAGAGACACTTCTGCAAATGGCTTATAGCTGATCTAAACATATGGAGAAGGCATACAGTATAGCCTTCCTAGATTGCCTCATATAAACAACAACAAAACAGTTCGGAGTGGGAAACACACATTTGAATGTTCCCTCTTTCAAAAACTCCTAGCCCATAGAAAGTGATCATATTCTTGGAAAAGGGATCCAAGCCACCCATTTTCAAGATGTAGTGCCTTTTTTAACAACTTAAAATGAACATCTCCCAGTGTTTTGGGTAAGGATATGGAAATAACGGGCAATTAGGAGCTAAGCAGGTCTGGAGAATCCATGACCCTCCAGATGTTTCTGGACAACTCTCACAACCCCCAACTATTTTCATACTTTCTGGGGCTGATGGGAGTTGGGAGTCCAGCAACATCTGTCCACAGACCTGGAGCAGCGACATGGAATGACTAGAAGACATGGGTCTCGGTTTGCCTCTCCATTCCTAGACCGAATCTGCAGGTAGAAATAAACTGGCTTCTGTATTTGTCCAGAGGCAAAGACTGAGTAAGACAGAAGTCCTCCTGACACCAGCTTCAGGTTTGAGGGAAAGTAGATCCAATTTGTATTAAGTCATGCACTTTACACTGTCTGCAGACCTAAGCACACATACCAGGGAGTAAGCCCCGTGCATAAGTTAGTGGAACTTACTTCCAAGTAAATAAATATGTATAGAATCAAAGAGCAGAGATTTGACAGTGCGTTCTTGAGACAAAAGTCACTGCCAGGAAAGAGACCGATTCCTGAGTCCATCTTTGCCATAAGGACAAAGTAGAAGAGTTGCAGGGCCATGGCAGTCCAGAGTTGCCTGTTCAGCATCTCACACAAATGAACATTTATAAGTTTACCAAGCCAATTGCCACCAGAATCCACTGTTTGTGGAGCAGCATGCAGGGACGACAACTTGAAAACTCCTGACACCAGATAGGCTCTGTCCTAAAATATTCCACAGGTTCCAGATTACCTTCTCAATTATCTTCTGGATTTCCAGCTGCAGTGGAATCAGGCGCTTCTTATTCTCCAGCAGCAGCCTCTGGAAACTGGATTTTTGTCTCTCGTTCCCCTTGCACTGCTCCTCCATCTCAGTGAGGCGCTTCTGCAGCTCTTGAACCTCCAATGTCAGGGCCTTGTTGGAAGCCTCTGTTGTAGAGAAGCGAAGCTGGGTCTCTTCTGTAAGCACAGCACAGAGGGTAGAATCAGATTCCAGGAAGTAACACAATGGAGTGAGATCAGAGCAGTGCTATCTCCCAACACTAGGAACAAAAGCCATTGTTCTGAACTCACACAGCAGGTGACAAGAGTGAAGGCAGAAATTCAAAGTATCTCAAAAAGGGAAGCTGGAGGAGATATTTATATATGGCCGTGGTATATAAATTGGGGAAAGGGCCCTGGCAACACATGCCCCAGGAAACCAGACATTGTTCCATGTGAACACAGAGGGGGCTTCTGCTTTGTTCCCTAGTGCAAGCAGGAGCAACAAACCACAATCCCTGGCCAATCATGTCTGAATGGGATTGTGGTGGTTCCACTCTGAACCAACCTTGGCTACAGATTGTGGTTTCTCTTACGTGCTCGTGAGGATGAGCAAAGTGGCATAAATTAGTGCATTCACAGTAGACCATAACCGTGGTTTACTATGTCATCCAAATTAGGCCTTTAAGTATATGGACCCAACTCCACTTAGAAACTCCAGCTAGCCCACTCTCTGCCTCCAGCTCAAATTCTTGGAAAGTCAAGCAGGTATGAGTAGCCAAAAACAGGCAAGGAGCATTAGCCTAGAATCACTGCAGCCCCACCAACCCCAAGGGTTCTATCAACAATGGTTCCACCACTCAATGCTTTGTTGCATTAGGTGCCAACTGCAATCCTGCATCCAATTCTTGTTGGGTTTCATTTGCCTAATATATTCTGATCAAAAGAGCCCTGTCATTCATCAGATGTAAGTGCTTTGTATGAGTGTGCCCAATGAACTGCTCCATGTTGTTGAGAGGCTAAAGCAAGGCAGGTGCTTTCACTTGAATTCTGGCTTGGTGCAGCTTCTTGGGGATACGGTACAGCAGGGGTGGGGAACGGGATCTAGACAGGATGCCATATCTTACCCCTTGTGGCGACATCCAATTGTCAATCTCCTAGCATAGCAATGTCAAGTCACTTATTTTGCCCATGAGTTTTGTGGAACAGTTTTCAAAACCTGACAGCTGATAATTGGGTCTTGCAAACCTTTTGGGCTGAGGCAAGTCTTTACCTGCCCTACAGCTGGTATCACCTGCGTGGACATGGCTTGACCAAAATGGTCCTGGGACCAAACGGAGAGCCTGGCAGGCCTAATGAGACCCATGGACCACAGGTTCCCCACTCCAATCCTTTACAAGATGAGCCAATCCTAACCATGTGTGGCTCACCCAATTTGAGCTCCAACGTGTGGATTTTGTTCTCTAGATAGAGTCGGCTGTTTTCTGTCTGTTCTGCCTTTTCCAGCAGTTTCCCTACATTAAGGACAGCCCCATTGTATGAAACCAGGTTGCCGGACTGAGACTCTGGAGAATACTTGGTAGGCACCTCAGGCACAGAGATGGATGAGCACAGTAGATTGAGGTTCCCTGTAAGAACAAGGCAACATTTACTCTGCTTGGTTTTGAAACGGAGCATCCAGAGACAGGGAATGGGAACCAAGGGCAGAAAAAAACCCCATTCAGATTACTTTTGTGCTACAGTTTCCAGCTCCTCCCATTGTGGGTTAGAAAGCTCTGTTCTCTCCTTCCTCCAATCACACACAATTGCCACCATCCCAAAGCTGAGCACACCCTTTAAAGATGGGTTGAAAGAGATTCTACAGAAGTAACTTTTCCCTTCCTTGCATCACTGCAGAGTCACTAGTGGCAGGCTGGGCAACATGTACACTGCCCCATGCATTCAGGAATCGGGACAGGGCAGAAGAATATTGGGAGTGCTCCCTAGCAGAACTAGGCATAACTGGGTGGTCAGTAAATAGGACCAGAAACCACTGATCATGTGTAAGAGCTAAGCCGAAACTGTTAAAGAGTTCTAGCTCAGAAGGAAAAATAAAGGGATCCTTCTACCAATGAAGCTCTATGCAACTGAACAGCCCCTTCCAACCCCACACTGAGTACCTACCTAATGGCTCCTCCTCAGGGCCTGGCTCAGTCCCTTCCTGTCGGCTGTAGCGTAGGCTGCGGTAACGGCACACGAACTGCGTCACCACCCTGTTCACCAGGCGCTTCACCTGCCACCAGATGAGACACCCCCCCTCCATGAATGGCACTGGAAAAGGCCGCAAACAGATCCTCGTACCCTCAGCGCTAATCAAGAAGGTCTCAGGTCATTCAAACCTCCAGCAAAAGCAGGGGAGAAATCAGATTGGCACTCACCTGCTCTTTGCAGAGATGCAGCCCCAAGGTGAGAAGCACCTTTTCCATATCCCTCCTGTGCAGGTAGCCGCAGAAATTCAAGTCAAAGTAAATGAAGGCAAGGAGGGCATCCAGTGGCAACACAGCACTTGGGTCCAGCTCTCTGGGCTGGGGAAGGGTGGTGTAGGAAAAGGAAAAGGCTGTTCAAACTGTCAAGGTGTCACTTCCCTTCTACTACAGAGACCATTCCCTGTGCTTTCACTATAGGCTAGATTTCAACAGTGAACTGTTAGGGACTAAGCCTCCCCGAGCCAAAGACTGCATATCTACTGCATATCCACAGCTGACTCTGAACATGTTGGTGAGATTTAGTCTCAGCAACTAGGAACGATCAGGTTTCTGAGATCAGCTCCTATCCTGGAGTCCCATCACTGCACCCAGGAGCCCACTGGGTATCAGAGACAAGCCTAGTTAAAACTGGACCAGAACGATATTGAAACGGCATTAGGTGTTGAGAAGCCTTGGGGGCAGCACAGGCGAATTGAGAACTGGTAATATTACAAACAGGCATCTCGGGCAAAACAAAAAACTGCTCTCATATTTATTTTCTTGCTATGGAAAATAAATATGAGACAGCAAATTCTAGGATTTTGAGGAAGAAAAATCCACATGGATATGTCTTGTCACAAACCATGGGATACAGAGCTTATAAAAAAATAGCAGCTGCTGGAATTCTTAGGAACTCCACTTTTCCTTTTACAAGCAACACGTTTCTAATTCACATAGGTATGAAGAAAGACATCAAGGCAAAAGGGACAGCTTTTACATAATGCTTAAAAACCCAGAAGATACCCAGATGGGAATTCTGATACTGAGAAATCAGTATCCTTTTCTACAACCCAAGCCCCAGCCACAATTCCCAGGGCCACTGGCCTAAAGAGTTCAAAGCAGACTTTGAGAAGGAGGGGATTTGTCACTGACCACATCATGAAGGGAGGAGAACTCCATCTCTGATTGGTTGGATGCAACTGATCTCACTTCAGCATCTTCTAACTTGACACCTGTGGAGAATGCGGCATGACTGGCTTCAGATGCTGACCTCTGCTCAGTGCTTACCAAGAGAGACTTGAGTGAATACCAGCGTCTTCCAAAGCACAATCTCACTGAGCAGATACCACTGGCTTGTGTGAAATGAACAACAGACCAAAGAAAGGAACCCAAGGATCCTACTCTTGCCCTACTAGGCATAAGGAAAACCTATGGAAATGCTCCTTTCAACTTGCATCTTCCTTGCAATTAAACACACTGATAGGTGCAGCTGTCTGCAGGCAGCATCATGGCTATCCCAACCTTTACATATGTGTGTACACACACACACACACACACTTTTCAATGAGAGCAGCCATTATATCTTAACACTGCACTGTAGGATTTCTGCATTTCCCAGAGTACCTACCAAAATCCTCCTCCTCCTCCTCTCTCAGCAGCAGCAAGTCATCCTCTAGGCTCAGCTCACACAGCTCATCTGTAGAATCCTTCGATTCCACTTTGACATTCCCACTGACCTCCTCCTTGGCTGAACTGGCCCCATCTTGACCTGAAGGCTTCTTCTCGGTATCCCCAGCCTCCTCCTTCTACAGGAATGAAAAACACACAAACAGAACTCTTCCAAATTCTGCAGTTTGTACGAATTATGAAAATTTGAGTACATATACATAATCTCTTGTTTCTGCATTATCGGTTTGGCTTTGGCTAGTACTGAGAAGTCCCCAAAAGCAGAAACATAGTTGCTGTCCATGATCACTGCGAATGTAAGTTAGCCACCCACTCTGGCTTCTGAGATGTCAGCAGGCATTGCCCACACACTATCAAGCACAGGCACAACTGCTGGAAATTTGCAGTCCAGTACTCCAATCCTTCTATGGATGCTTTCAAAAGCCACCAGGTGCTCTTAGACCCAGTATGAGGAAGGCGAGACATACCTGCATCACCTAAGCAACTGAGGCCACTTTGCTATACAGTGGTACCTTGGTTTACAACCATAATCCGTTCCGGAGGTCCAGTTGTAAACCAAACCAGGTTGTAACCCAAGGCGCGCTTTCACCAATGGGGCCTCCAAAAAAATGTGTTGTAATCCAAAAAAAATGGGTTATAATCCAAAAAAGGGACATGCACTTCCGGGTTTGACGTGGTTGTAATCCAAAACAGTTGTAATCCAAAGCGGTTGCAAACCAAGGTACCACTGTACTAACGGGCCAGAGAGGCACGTCACCTCACCTGAGCATCCTTCTGGCTATTTTCCAGGGCTTCCTCTGCCCCAATATTCTCCTGAGGCTCTTCTCTCAGCTCATTCTCTCCCTCCTTCTCTGATTCGGCTGCTTTCTCCTGCTCGGGGTTCTTTGCCTCCACTGACTCCTTGTCTGGCAGGGCCAGTAATGCCTTGTAGAGCTTATAACCAAAATCCCGTTGCAGCATCTCCTGGAAGAACTCTGCCACCACTGCCACCTCAGGGGTGGAAAGAGAGAGAGAGAGAAAGCAGTGAGCAAGAAACAAGGAAAGATCTTGATGCCTACATCAGCCACAGAAGTGGGTAGACACTTGCATGCAAGCACAAATCTCAAAGCTGAACATACCAGGTATGAAAAACTTCATAAGGCAATCTTATGCTCGTATAAACTGCAATTCACTCTACGTTAGACCTATCTGCACCAAGCCTCCTTAACATTCTTCTCCCCTCGCTCCAACTGCAAAGGCTCATCCACCACCACCCTCTAGAAATACACCTTCTTAAGGCCGTACTGATCACAACACTGCTGTCTGCGAGGGAAATAGGAAGCTGCTCTTTACAGAGTCAGACCTCTGGTCCATCTGCTGCAGTACTGCCTACACTGACTGGCAGTGACTCTTCAGAGAGGACATGGGGGCATTTCTAGTCCTATGTGGAGAGGCCGAGGATTGAAACTGGGACCTTCTGCATGTTCTACCCTTCTTCTAGCATCCTCTCCTCCCATGCACCCCTTATGCAAGCAGGTGGCTGGAGCAGAGGAAGTAGCAGACATTCATGGTCACACCAGAGCTTCCTCAGTAACTTCTACTAGTTTCCATGAACTTCAAACACCATAAAAGGCTACTGAGCTGATAGGAACATAAGTGTGGTAGCTTGTCTGAGATATGCGCCCCAAAAGGCAAATCTCAAATTTCAGCTAGAAAGAGGTGCCGCCAAGAGAAGCCAGAAGAAGAGAGTCTCCCTGTAGAAGCCAGATCCCAAAGAAAATGAGGCCTACCTCAAAGGAGAGCTTCTCCCGCTGCCGCCTGTACTCCAGCAGAGTGCAAAGGGAGATGTTGGTGCAGCTGGGCTGGCCACCCTGCAGTGCCGGCTGCAGGTGAGCAACAATGGTAGGCTCCAGGGGAGGAGTTGGAATCTCTGGCTCAGGTGCTGAGGTCTCAAGAGCTGGCTCAGGGACAGGTTCAGCTGAGTCTACGTCCTGTTCGCTGGACTCCTGCTTGAAGCCTTGTTCAGAGGACTGTACAGTAGATTCCTCTTCCTGTTTAGGAGCATACTCATTTCAGTAAGCACTGGGTGCAACAACCCCTAACTTGGATGAAGTACATACTCCTGAGCCAAGGCTAATGTCTAGCTTCAATCTGAAGCCAAAGCCAAAGCCTCTTCCCAACTGTGTTCTTAAACTGGTGGCGTGACCCCACAAAGCCTGGGAGACAAGGACTGTCCCATGACTGAAGTCATAGGAACCTAAAAAGCGGTCTTATACCAAGTCAGACCAACAGCCCATTGAATACTGTCTACACAGAAGGGCAGCAACTCCCTAAAATGGGTTTCAGGCAGGCTTCTCATCCAGCCCTACCTGTAGATGCTGGGAATCAAATGGCCCTTCTCCCAAATGGTACAAAAGTGCCTTAAGTAATTAAATAAATAAAATATAAAAAAACCCTCCTTTCAAGCTATCATGCTGTAGGTTGGCAGGTGCCTCTGATTTCTCTCTGCTCTGGTTAACTTTCTGTCCAACACCAACCCATTCTTACCATCTCCACTTTCTCTTCTGATGGTGCAGCAGCTTTTTCTGCTTTCTGCTTGCATGAGGCCTCCCATTCTTCAAGAGATGGCATGCAGCTCCAAATGTCTGGCAAGAAGACCACTGTCCTCTCCTGATGAGATGGGTTTCCCTCACGCAGGTATCTGAACTCTGCAAACCGGAACCTGGTGAGCAGGGATTGGAGAGAGAATTGAGACACAACAGGACACAAAAAGGCCCCTTCTCCCACCAAGCTCTTCTGCTGCAGCTGGTATGCAGGCTCTTTACAGAATGGTTTCTTTCCTTGGTCACTGAGAGCAAGAGCCTTTTAGGTCTGTTCCAAGTCTATGCCTCTCCTGGTAGTCGCAAAAGGAAAGAGCTGGGTGCATCCCAAGTCAGTTACAGGTTCCTGCTAAACACTCTCCATCCCACCCATGGAGCCAAGGCCAAAGTAAATCAGGATCAGCCTCCTTGAGAGATCACACTAAATTCAAGAAGTAGAGTGGGGATGGCTTGATTGCACCAGCAAATGCAGAAAGTGTGTAGGGATGCAAGACTCCCACAGGAAGTTGCCTCATTCCTAGAGAAGCAGCAAAATACAGAATGATTTCTGAAAAATGCAGAAATGTCACAGCAATGAGCCAGTAAGTACCGTGAGGATTCCTTCCCCAAAGGTCACAAGGGGGGACTCAGACACTGAACTACACACACTAAGCTCTACAAAGTAGATAATGAGGATATACTTAAATAACCTGTGTATGTAATGCTATTTGCATTTCTCCCTTTTTGGAAAAAAAGAACCTACAGAATGGATTTGTCAGCCATCAGGATAGAGGAGGAGGAGGAGGAGGAGATGGGACTCCTGGGATATTGACTCATACCAGCCAGCAGCCAGCAATGCAGGGACTTTTTTGCCTGTCGTGTGGAGGAGAGCACCCTGCAGCTCTCAGCCTTATTTCAGGTGGGGGGAAAGGGAACGGCAGAAAGAGAGGGGAAAGGGGTGCTCCACTCCCTTCCACTCCCAACTACTGATTATCCCTGAAAGAACGAGGTCCACGTCAGAAAAACGGTTCCCCACCCTGGCTGTACTGTGTGGTCGGGCTCATTTGTTCCCATCATCTGACAATACTAAGGAGGTCACACACATTCCTGGACTCCCTTTCCTCAACAGCATCATCAATTCTGTTCTAAAAATACTGATATAGATTCAACATAGTCTCATAAGTGTTCATCTTTTGCTTTGGGGAAATATCTTTCAAAAGCTGATCTCTCCCCACTCCAAGCCCCATTACCACCACCAGTTTTTAAGCTGCACCTTAAAATGATTTTCAGTTCTTTTGAGTCTTCAATATATTCAGGGATCTGAACAATTTGTATCGTAGGCTACTTCACCCATTACACAACAGCAGGCGTGGGTTTGGCACCAAACACACACTCAATTGGCAGATTAACTCAAACCTCTGGAGAGGCCTCTCTCTATGCCAGCACATGTTCTCAGCATTCACACTTTACATGTACATGTATAACATGTTTGGCATTCACCTAAAGAAGAGAATTGTGTGTGCAGCGGCCATTAATCTAGCATACCACCTTCCCAAGTACAGACCAAACCAGCTTTTAAGATCTTCCAAGGAAACCCTGTTGGTTGTCCCTGCTGGGTTTGCTGCTTGGCAACAAGAAGGAAGTTGGCCTTCTTGGTGGTGGCATCCGCCTTTGGAATTTCCTCCCTCAGGCGGTTGCAGAAACAGAGGCAGTAAACAGCTTTAAATACATATATGCTTACCCAAGGTTCCCTGGACTCTGATTCCTAATGCTTATACTTTTTTTCTCTTTATGCACCACTCAGTTTTATCTATGGTATAAAATTACCTTCTGTTTTAGTTAGCTTTTTAAAAGTTTTATTTTATTGTATTTTTATAAGAATTGATACTGCCCCACCTCTGCAAGATACCTTTAAAGCAGTATCATTCCACTTTAAACAGCTGTGGGCTTCCCCCAAAGAATCGGGCGGGGGCATTAAAGTTGCGAGGAGATCCCTATTTCCCTCATAGGAATATATCATCAATTCCTTATAGCTTTGTGAGCGGAATCGTCTCCTAACAACTTTCAAGCTCCTTAACAAACTGCAGCTCCCACAGCCCTGTGGGAGAAGCCACAGGTGTTTAAAACGGAATGATACTGCCTTAAATGTATAGTGAACAGACCTCTATGTTGCAATATAGACAAGCTGAACAAAATAACACAACACGATGGCCAATAACAATGGCACTAAACACTATAGACTAATACAAATGATCAGAAATTGCAACCAAAGTCTCTAAATCTTCTTCACCGGTCGCGGTGGAATAATTCAAAAGTTCGATATATACATAATCTGTCACCAAATATCGCCGGAACAGAGTTTCCAGATAACCAATCTGTTTTGTTCAATGCTTCATCAGCCAATCTTGATCAATTCTTCATCACCCAGACTTGTAAGAATTAATATGAGAAGGATGCAGTTCAATTTCTTAACAAGATGTAAGTAAATATAAATGCTGTAGGAAATATGCTGTGGATCAGTGCTGATATGATACGGTAGTCACTGATGCTGGTAACAAATTGTAAAGAACATAATATAGTTAGCCACAAGTGAAACTAATATACTGTAAGGAAAATTAAAGACACAGCGCAACATTAACAGCAAGAATGCCTGACATAAGTAGATAAATAGGTACTGCTGCGGCAGGAAGGCACTAAACACCAGATGAAAACAGTACCCCATCCAGTCAGTGGATCATAATGCAATTAAATAAAACAATGAAAATCTAACTAGCATATTTCCTACAGCATTTATATTTACTTATATCTTGTTAAGAAACTGAACTGCATCCTTCTCATATTAATTCTTACAAGTCTGGGTGATGAAGAATTGAACAAAACAGATTGGTTATCCGGAAACTCTTTTCCGGTGATATTTGGTGACAGATTATGTATAGATCAAATTTTTGAATTATTCCACCGTGACCGGTGAAGATGATTTCGAGACTTTAGTTGCAATTTCTGATCATTTGTATTAGTCTATAAATAGTGTTTAGTGTCATTGCTATTGGCCATCGTGTTGTGTTATTTTGTTCAGCTTAAATGTATAGTGCACAGGTGGGGCCATTGGTTTACCATTATAATCCTTTCCCCCATAAGTCAGTTAAGTGATTTCTTTGTCTACTGTGGTATATACATTTTATGAATAAATAAGCTAGTGAGACAGCCAAACGCTACTGGAGAAGATCTACTTTCCATCCAAGTTGGCAACAGTTGCCCAATGAATACTGGCCCAGGACGGATTCCTTCCACAAAATCGGATTCCTTCCACAAAAAAACGAGTACTCCAACCGAAGACTGAATTCAACAGGTGGCAAAGCTTTAAAGGCCCAGAAGCTCCCATCTTCCTGCATCTGTTACTTCCCAAACAAGTCACATGTGCAGTCAGGTTTAAGCAAAATAAGATCTGTTGCCATGGTTACCCAGTGCAAGGAATCTATATATAGCCATGCTGCTACTAACCAAACCAATGTATTCCAAGTTCCGGCTTCTCCCCTCCGTGTCGATTGGCTGGAGGTCTGATCTTATGAAGTATTCACTGACTCCAAGGAGCTCATGTGCAAAAGCATCTGCTGGACTTTCAGGGAACCAGTGGCACACAGTTCTCAGTTAGGATGGCAGCACAAATGGGCTTTCCCTAGAAGTAGCTCCCCAAGCCCCAAGAACTGAGCAAAAGCCCTTGAGCCTGGGCAATGAGACCCGTATCCACCCATCTTTTCTGCAACTCCACCTATTCTGTGTATTGATGCTTCCCACCCACAAAGATGGCTCAAAAGGAGGCTGCCTTTGCTTCACTGCTACAGGTGAGAGGAAGGGGACCCGGAAGGTAAACAGAGGAGAGGATGCTCTCAGCTCACAAAGGGCAGAAACAACTTCATCATTAACTACAGAACTCTCCTCAGGTCTTTGATTCATGGGGTTATTTAAAGTACACACTAGCTCTTATCAATTTTTTTTTTTTAAGAAGCAGACTTGGAAAATGTGGTCATAATCCCAGACATTCCCATGCCAGACATGGGGAACCTCTGCCAGGCTATGGACCAGAATTAGGCCTGGCAGTTTCTAGACTGGCCCTTGAAGCAATTTTCTCCAAACCACAACCACCTGCCCCACAGGCAGGTAAAGACATGGCTGCAAAGGAGCAATGAGGAACTTAAAGCATGCTGCTGATGGTTTCTTGAAAAGCGGGAGTTACTGACAAGCCCTTTTGAAATTGTCTATCTGCAGGCTTGGTTTGAATTCAAACCACACCTGTAGGCATTTATCTTCTGAAGAAGCAACAGGTTTGTGGGACTGCAAAGGGAAAATGTTAAGTTTACAAATGGAAAAAACAGCACTAAGCTGCTGGTTGCTGCTGGCAAAGAGTTCCTTTGCATTTGGCCCTGAGGACAGGCTCTAGCCTCTGGCCAAAAAAGATTCCCAACCCCTGCCATAGCCATTTCAGTTCTGCCAAAAAAGAAATTAGTGCTGTAGGTATTTCTGAAAAATAGCCCTCTTACGTTGCAGCAATAAATTTCCAGAATAAAATCAACGTAATTTTGCATAGCACATGCATAAAGCTGAGACTCAACAAAACCGATTTGCTTGCTTTATCTCATTAAAAAGGCAGCCACCTAGTGGTCAAGCTAGCCAAGCAATAATGACATGCTGCTGTGCTTCTGAATGATAAAATGAGAAACAGGGAACGAATCCTGTAGCATCTGAAAAATGAACAGATTTGTGTTGTATCAATATTCATGGACTAAAAGTGCTCCTCACCAGATGCATTATTAGGCTTCTAGTCCAGGAAAGCTGATGCCACAGTTAAATCAGCCTCAAAGGTGCCACATAATCATTTTTTAAAATTTGTTCTAACAGACTAATATGACTAGTGGGCTTTTGTATTGCTTGGCAGTATGAACAGAAGCTTTACCCTCCACCCCACCAATCTGGTCTCCCATCACAGGAGAAGCAATGGTGGCAGATGGTAAGCAAAAAGGGCCCTGGGCCCCGGGGACAACAATCCTGTGCTCTGGCACATGTTCCTTTGTTGCTGCCCGCCATAATCTGCTCAATACTTCTTCTGATCGCAGAGTCTTCTGTAGTCCCTCAGCATGAAGCTGCATGCGCAGGCCGTCTGCTCCAAATCACAGATAAGTCCCTTTCTAACAATGACTTGTAGTTTCACTTTTTTTTCATTCTAGGCATTTATACCCAGCCTGTATTCATATGGTGCCCCAGGCAGCTTATGTAAAACCCTAAAAATATCAACATAAATAATGAACAATAAAAAATGAAAGTCGCAAGCCATAAAAGCAACACAGCAGCAACATTTAAAAGGGGAAAAGAAAAACAGAGATGAAAAGCTTGGAAACATAAAAAGGGGTTTGCATGGTGCCAAACAGACAGAAGAAGAGGCACTGGGGATATTCCCTGGAAAGGGGTTTCCAGCGCTGGGGAACACAACCAAGAAGGAACTTCTTCCAGTCTCCACCCACCTCACTTCTGAAGGCAGGGGGGACACCCAGAAAGTTTTATTTTATAATGTGTTTTATTTTTGGCCCCGTTTCGACTATAGGATATAGTATGCCAACAGCAAAAGAGGCATTTACTCTGCCTAAATGGGAAAGGGCCATAGCTCAGGGGAAGAACCCATGCTTTGCATGCAGAAAGTCTCAGGTTCAGTCTCGGGCATCTGCAGGTGGGCTGGAGGAAGGCTCCCTGCCTGAAACCCTGGAGCCACTGCTACAACAGCAGCAAGAGTTTTACTAGCAAAGTATTGGAAGACACAAGAACTACCCACGCTGGAAGAGTGGCAGACGAAGGTGATTGACTATATGGGACTGGCGGAGATGACGGGCAGAATCCGTGACCAAGGGAAAGAGAGGGTGGAAGAAGACTGGAAGAAATTTAAATTTTATCTTAAAAATTGTTGTAAAATTAGTGAGTGTTAAAATGTCATGGGTAAAGTATAGCAGATTTGCAGCGATAAATGATTGGATAAGAGAAAAAAAAGGGTTAAAGAAAGGGTTTTATAAGTAATTTAGATCAGGGGTTGCTGAAAAATTTTAAAACAGGGATGCAGAAAAGGGAGGCATGGGGAAGTCGGTGAAATTGGGTATAAGAAAAAAAGATTATGAAATTATACATGTTTATATGTTTGTTTGTTTTTGTAATGTCTTATAATATATGTTGAAAAACCAATAAAAATTTTATAAAAAAAAAAAAAGAAACCCTGGAGCCACGGCCAGTCAGCGTGGACACTCCTGAGCCAGATGGACCAATGGACTGACTCAGTATAAGGCAGCTGCATATGTTCCTACGACTATTAAAATCTACCTGGCAATTCAAAGATATGGTTACCAAGTACACCCCCCTTAACTCAATCAAACTGATCAGATCTACAGTGGTACCTCAGGTTGCAGACGCTTCAGGTTACAGACTCCGCTAACCCAGAAATAGTACCTCGGGTTAAGAACTTTGCTTCAGGATGAGAACAGAAATCGGCACGGCGGCAGCGGGAGGCCCCATTACTAAAGTGGTACCTCAGGTTAAGAACAGTTTCAGGTTAAAAACAGACTTCCAGAATGAATTAAGTTCTTAACCTGAGGTACCACTGTAATGATCATTCACCTGGGATCCCAGGTAAGAAGATTCTATTGATTTCACATTATCAGTTTTGATGTAAACTTCCTTGAACATATCATGTGGAAAGGCAATATATAAATAAATAGGGGCTGGCTGATAGTTTGCATGAATCTCTCTCCAAACCAGGGTGGCGAAACCTCAGGCCTGGCTCAGGGGCTGAATGTGGCTCTCAGGCCTCTCCCTGGGCGACTCCCCTTAGCAGCCCTGCTCCCCACCCTTGAGTGCTTTGGTCTGGCTAGAATTTGCCCCTGAACTGTGATAACACCTCTCGTTTCCTTGGATTGGGAGGTACATGTGCACTTTTGCAGAAAGGGAAGACGATGGGTAGGATATAAATAAAGCCATTGCCCCACCCACCACTGGCATGCAGCCCCCGAAAAGTTGCCCACAAGGGAATGCAACCCCTGGGCTGAAATGTTCCCCACCCCAGCTCTAAACAGACCCATAGTCTCCAGTCCCAACACCACTTAGACTCACCACTTAGTGCAAGCACTCAAGTCCAAACCAATCTGCGCTTTGGTGCAACGAATGGCTGTGTGAATCAGAGCCATAGGGTTTGCAGCTGGGTCAGGACCGTCCAGAGATGGGGACCACTCCCCTCCAATCAGCACTGCTTCGTCTGCTTTCTTTCCCAGCAAGAACTAAGGAAAGAGAGACTGTAAGGAGACATACTACCCAGATCTTGGAGGGTGACTGAGCTCAAGGGAGATGCCTTGATTACCCCCAACTCCTGCTACCCCAGCCCCCAACCACACCTGACTAATCAGCATGGCTCCTTACCCACTGAAAACTGGAAGAGACCAAAAGGCATCAAGTCTAACCTAATGCTTCATGGCTAGAATAGCCTCTTACAAACCACAACCTGTCCAATCCAAAATGAAGGGAACCACAAGCAGGGCAGAGAACATGTTACTGTCAGCATCAGCCTCCCAGCTATAGAAAAGGAACCTCATCTAGGTTGAGTGCGGGGAATGGGGCAAGGGATCTAAGGCACTTTGTACATCATCCAGCTAGAAGACCTTAAGGAAGCCCAACTGTACCTGCTCCTAGAGAAGGCAGCCAACATCCCACAGTAGTTTGTAGGTGGGGGTAAGTTTGCTGTTGACCCCAAATGTATGCTCTCAAAAGCAATACCTACATCATCTAAAATCTTTGTCTCTAGATATGGTATTCCCTGTACCACAGAGGAAAAGGTGGGAATAAAAGCCCTTTCACAGAAGAAAGTCGTTCCAGATCTCAATGGAACAGAAGTTCACTCCCACATAGGAAAAGAAATCGCAATATTCTGCCCATAAATTTGTAATCTATTCAAATTTATTGTTTTAAACCATAGGTCAGGGCACTAAAGAATATATTCATCAATGTATTTTCCCTGAATCACTCTTCAGTCTCCCACCTGACCCTGCTTCTCAAATTTTGCCCCTGTATAGTTCTAACGCCACCTTATTTTCTTATCTTTTTCATGGATATTCTTCCCAGTTATCTGAGTAGCTTCACCCTCCCTAGTTCTTGCACAAGGTTAAGAGTAAAGTCTGGCATCCCTCTAGGCCGCCCTCTCTTGAACCAGAAGATTCTCACCTTAATTTGCTTAGTTGGGTGCTCAGGACTCTCCCTCTGGTCACTGGGATCTTCAATATATAGTAAACAATTGCGGTAAAATTCTTCAATGCCCGGAGAAGAAAGCAGCAAAACCTACATTGGGGAGGGACCAATATCTTAGCAGCAGAAAGGAAGAAGCATTTCATGTAGAAAGCTGAAGGTTCAATCCCTGGTATCTCAAAAAGGGAAATACCTCTGTCCAGGGTTCTAGACAGCTACCATCACATCAGAGTGGCTCTCTGGAGAGGATGGTCTGACTTGGTATAATACAGCTTCATAGGTACTAGAGTGACCTCTCCTCACTCCCACCCCCTATTGCAGACAGGCTATTGCATGGTTGATCCTGAAAAGGGGTTAGCAAAATGTTATGCAACGGGTAAACTGTTCTTACATATTTTTATAGTTTTTAATTCATTGATACTGTTTTTAACTGCTGCTGCCTTGTATTTTTTTATGACCTTTTTAATAAAAAAAAACTGTAAGCCACGTCGAACATTTTAATGGAAAAACTGGATATAAATGTCTTAGATATATAAAACACCAAGAAGGGCCCAGATCTTTCTCCAAATCCGACAATGCCACAGAGCCGTATGCAGAATCTGAAGAAGAGGCTCCTAGCTAAAGGGAAGGTGAAGGAAGTGGCACCAAAGCTTATGGTTTCCATATGTCTGTTATCTTCAACAAACATATGTAGGCAGAATTTGATGTACAACAAAGAAGTCATCGTCTTTACCACCTCTCTCATTTTTCTTCTTTAAACACCAAGAGAGAGGTGCATATGCAAGTTCTGTTAGTTGAATGTGAATGTGTGGGAGCCCCAGGAATGCCAAGCAGTTCCCAGTACAGTCATACCTTGGGTTACAGGCACTTCAGGTTGTGCGTTTTCGGGTTGCGCACCACGCCGAACCCGGAAGTACCAGAACGGGTTACTTCCCAGTTTCGGCACTCACACATGTGCAGAAGCACTAAATCGCGCTTTGTGCACGCGCAGAAGCACCAAATCGCGACCTGCACGTGCGCAGATGCGGCGCTGCAGGTTGCAAACACTTTGGGTTGCAAACGTGCCTCCCGCACAGATCACGTTCGCAACCTGAGCATCCACTGTGTTCCCTTTATGTTGGGCACCAGCCATGTATGGGCAAAAAGAATCAGTTAATCCCAGGACACCTAGTCAGCCTCAGCTGAATCTGTACTGTACTGTAGTGCTGTACTCAGCATGGATAGCATGGTCAAAGCAACACTGGGCTTTAGCTGAGTCTGCAAGGGGAAAGTAGTTTGATGCCCTAGTATGGACTCTCACAGGTATGATGGGATGAAGCATTAGTAACAGAGAAGGTGAAGCTCAACAGGTGCGCAAATAAGCTTGAAGTTCAGCCTGACTCAAACATTAAAACTATTTGCAGCACCTGGTTTTCACCCACTACGTCTGCCAGTTCTTGGTCCAGCCCCCATTTGGTTTGTGTTAACAGAACAGCCACCAAATCCTTACCTTGGCACTGTATGCAGAGTTGGCATCTTCTGGCTGAGCTTCCTGCGTTGTGCCTTCATCACCCTGAGGTGCCTCTTCAGCAGTACTGGCTACCTGGATGCGGCTGGGGTGCCGGAGAGTCAGTGGTTGAGTGAGTGGAAAGGTGTCCAACCAGCTGAGGCGCACATCATAGAACTCCTTGGGCAGCTGGATACTGCAGTAACGCCTCAAGATTTCCATGGCATCGCAGAAGGGGCTGGAGAAAACAAACAGATGCCAACGCCAACCCCCAAAAGTGTGTAGTTTGAATTATAGTTCTCAAGATTAAGGAGCAGGTTTTGTGCATGTTTGGATACAAGATGGCGGAATGAGCCTTCCAAAACTGCATTGATTTTAACTATACTGATTTGTGAGTTTCTAATTCCCAAGCCACATCAGCTAAAGGTTGAGAATAATGAAGACGGTGACATTTATATACTTCCTTTCTGCCAAGGAAGTTAGTTGTTGAGCATAAAAAGCTCCTATTCCTGACACGAGAGGGTTCATTCAGCAATTCCCTCCCCAAAAGGGGCCCCTTGGTTTCCTGGCCTTACCTGTTCACAGCATAGCAGGCCAACTGGACTCGGTACTGGGGTGGTTCGTGCCGTAGTTTTTTCACTCCCCATGGCTCATTACCTTTCTGCTTCCGTTTCTTGGAGTCAAAGTCATCCCTAAAAACATGGCAGCACAGCAGCTAAGACAGCAATAGCAACGAGATGCCAGATCCTCCAAGCTTCAGTTCTTAGCAATACACAGCCCTGCAAAGGCCCTAAACTTAGGAAAGAGAGGGGGCACGAGACACCCAGGCTGATTACCAAAATTATGGTCTGACAAACTTATATCCCTACCCTGGAAGAAATGGTGTGGAACCTGTAATTACTGCAGTCACTCAGATTTATAACCTTGTGTTTTATCCAAAGATGTCAGGGCCTTCTGCTCTAAGATTCACTGCATCAATCAACCCTCCCATGCAATGTGCGACCAGGATTGATTCTGCTTAGCCACTGACCTATGACAACCCCAACAAATATCGCAGAAGACCATAAAGGAGTGTATATGTTATCTAGCACTCTGTTTCTGAAAGCAGTCAGCCAAATTCTTCCAGGAAGCCCACAACCGGCACACAAAGGCATTGACAGGCCTCCCCACACTTGCCCACCAGTATCACGTATCCATTGGCACACCGCCTCTGAACCATTCTATTTAGCCATCATGGCTAACTGTGGCACAAGAATCCTTGAGGGGCAGGAGAAAGGCTGAGAGAATTTTGCAGCTGCCACCCTGCAATACTACAAGCACAACTGAAACTAAAAGCAGCAGCACGAGACTGAAAGGGAAAAGCCTGGAGCCAGGGTCCACCCCCCCCCCGGTCATCTCCCGTTAAAAAGGATTGAGTAGCAGTTACTGGGGGACAGGACTTCCCCCTGCCTGAGACCCTGGGGAGCCACCGTAATCAATACTAGCAGACAAGACTAGGCTAAGGGGACAAACAGTCTGACCTGGTATGAAGCAGGTTTCCTAGATATGAATTTTTTGCTGAATAGAAAGAGGCAGTGTGAGCACAAGGAAAATACTGAATCTCAATGTGGGGCGGGGTGCACAGAGAACAGGTGCAAACCTTCCAGTTGTGGAAAAAACAAGCATATGTGTCAAGGGCTCTTCAGGATAACTCTCTTTGGAAGCTTGCACTATTTGCAATCCAAAAAGGAGGAAGACCAGAAAGGGACTTTGTGCCAGCACAGAGGACGCCTACAGTCCTTACCATCTGCCTGAGTCTTGCCTGCCCTTTGGACCCCGACCAGTATATCTGCCAAGATGGCTCAAGTGCAGCGATGGAGATGTCTGGAAAAGGCTCATTGCTGAGGAAGAAAGACATGCAGTCTTATTTCTGCCTTTTGGACAATTCATTGGCCTCCCTGTGCTGCCCCCCCCCAATTCACTCACAATTGTTATCATCAGCTGGTTCCAATTCATATACTAATTCCATCTCAGACTGAAAATCTAGCTCCCCACCTTGGCCACATATATACCACCCTAGAGATCCTTCACAGAGCTGCAACACAGGTCCTATCCACCCGTCTCTTATCAAATAAATTATAGTCTTTTCCCATGGCCCAGTGAAGAGGGCTTATTGAAGACTTAGGCGCCATACTACCATCCTAAAAGAGGATCTTGCCTCAGTTTTTTCCATGGTTTCCAAAAGAGATCTGTCTCAAATTCCATCACAAGACATACCACCCCAAATTGTATATTTGCAATGCTTAGTATGTCTAACCATTCCATTTCTCCACCAGCAAACACAAGATGCAGCAGCAACACTTACGCTTCTGGGGAAAGAGAGGTGGGATACGGTGAGGCTGAAACAGCAGCTGTGGCTGGGCTCCCAGGATGCCTTGCTTCTGCCCCAAAGAAGCCACATGGAGCAGAGGGGTGGGGGGCTTCAGAAGAGGCTGTGGTACAAGCAGAGGCTATGAACCTGAAATACAACCCTTCTTACCCTACTAGTTCCCATATTTAAGAATGCAGACCTCATTGCGAAGAATCAGGAGGGAACTCCCCATTTCTCCACAATGTCAACTGTATTGGCAATGCAGAGACCCAAAGTGGAATGTGCCTATGCCAGAAAAGCACCACAGAATACCAGATAGCCCGGCCAAGAAATAAACCAGAAACATACATGCACACCATTTTCTTCTGCATGGCATATACATCATCAGCAACAGAAAAGCTACACTATGGACTTCATATTAATATCTCACATCTATCATTCCAGAATGCAAAGTGCCTGGGATGGATAATCAACGATGCTTTTCCAAATCTAGAGTGCCCAAAAATTTGAAGTAATAATGAAAGGAACAACCGTCACTATTAATGTACCCATTCTCTTGCCAATTTAGTATTTATTACACTTTGGCAAGAGGGGCTCAAAACAAGATTTTATCTTCCAAGATACACCATTCCCCTCACCACCCACCAATCTAAATCCCCACTACAACACGCAGAATTGTGCACCTAAAGAGTATGATCAGTCTTCACAGAGTTGTTTTAGGGTCGTTGGGCTTTTTCCCACCTAAAGTTTTTTTGTACTTCTGCAGATACGCCACTGCCTCTCTTGCTTCTTCATGGCCCCGTTTTGGCTACAACCCTGTTAGCACTCGCTAGCTGAGTTTGATATTAAAGGGAGCAAGACACTACAAGAAACTGAGAGATTTTCAAAGATACTATGCTTAACAGCTTCAGGCCAATCTATTATTCATTTGCTAGCACCTGATGTTAGCTACTTTAGGGACATCAGATTTTAGGTTGTTAAAATGACTCCAAAAAGTTACCAATATGCACTGTGTAATCTCTTGCAGATGGTGATACAGTATATCAAACCCCCAATGCCAAGAGCATGCTCTGCCACCCACGTATGGCCAGTGTCTCTACAATGCCAATCAATGCCAGATAATATCCAGTGTTTCCCATTTTCCATGTTTGGCTTGTCACAGTTTTTACATTTCATCCCACTTTTTTGCAATGTAGAAAGGAACTATTAATTATAGAAAGCTTGGGATTCTTTCTGTATAAATAAAGAATTCCAATCTAGCTGTATGGGATAAAGCTGTTTTTCAATGGCATAAGACAAGACAAGAAAGGACGCTGATAACTCCCATAACTTTGGTTTGCAATGCAGAAAGGAATCCAGCACAAGGCAACACAGATTTCTGAAGAGAATGGCCAGGGCAAAGTCACTATATAGAAACTGAAAACTGGCTGGTTTGAAATCTGGATCTTCCAGAAGCCACTGCAAACACGTTACATTTTATAGTTTCCTTTTTTATGTTGATGGTTGATATGTTTCTTTGGTTTCACACTGTAAATCTAATGGATTGAGGTTGAATCCTGACAAGATAGAAGTACTGTTTTGGGGGGACAGGAGGCGGGCGGGTGTGGGGGACTCCCTGGTCCTGAATGGGTTAACTGCCCCTAAAAGACCAGGTACACAGCCTGGGAGTCAATTTGGACTCACAGCTGTCCATGGAGGTGAAGGCCAATTCTGTGTCCAGGGCAGCTGTCTACCAGCTCCATCTGGTAAGCAGGAAGCGACCCTACCTGCCCACGGACTGTCTCGCCAGAGTGGTGCATGTTCTAGTTATCTCCCGCTTGGACTACTGCAATGCGTTCTCCGTGGGGCCACCTTTGAAGGTGACCTGGAAACTACAACTAATCCAGAATGTGGCAGCTAGACTGGTGACTGGGAGCTGCCGCCGAGACCACATAACACCAGTCTTGGAAGACCTACATTGGCTCCCAGTACATTTCCAAGCACAATTCAAAGTGTTGGTGCTGACCTTTAAAGCCCTAAATGGTCTCAGCCCAATATACCTGAAGGAGCATCTCCACCCCCATCTTTCAACCCAGACACTGAGGTCCAGCGCTGAGGGCCTTCTGGCGGTTCCCTCCCTACGAGAAGCAAAGATACAGGGAACCAGGCAGAGGGCCTTCTTGGTAGTGGTGCCCACCCTGTGCCACACCATCCCATCAGATGTCAAACAGATAAACTACTATATGATTTTTAGAAAACATCTAAAGGCAGCCCTGTATAGGGAATTTTTTTATGTTTGGTGTTTTATTGTGTTATTATAGTTTGCTGGAAGGTACCCAGCATGGCTGGAACAAACCAATCAGATGGATGGCATATAAGTAATAAAATTATCAATAATATCACTTCTTTGGCTCTGTGTGAAGCAGGTCTCTTAGTTCTGACTTGCAATTCCATTCAGGAGATTCAGAAGCTATCTGGGCCTTTCTGATGTCTCTGGTGAAAGACCCACTTTTCATGTTAGTTGTGAATTTCACTGCTTCATTGTACGATATGAAGTAGCACTGAATAAAGTGTGCCACCTTAGTAGAAGAAAGGTAACTCATCTCCGTGCATGAGATCAAAGCGAACACAAGCAAAGTAACTCAAACTCTATATGGGACAAAAGAATCCCCCTACACACTTGGAGAATGAAACACTGAAGTACCTGATTTGACAATGTCTGGACCTTCAAGGCATTCCAGGGCACTGACTGGCTAGGGTTGTAGACAGCTTTCACCAGCACCTTTTCGCCAATCTGTGGGATCCGACCTTTGACAACACTGTAACAAAACAGAAGAGACAAAAACACATGTCTTATTTCTGCTGGTGCTGAGTTTCTAATGGGCACCTCCAAAGCTCATAACTGAAGGTCCAGCTTCACCAGCCAGGCCCTGTCCTGTGCAGACAGCAGAGTCAGGAGTCTACGTTTTCTGACTGTACTTCACAGGAAACATACAAAGTTGCCTTATATCAGGGTCCGGCTAATTATGCATTTAGCAAAGTATTGTCAACTCTGACATGCAGCCACTCTCCAGGATCCCAGACAGATATTTACCACCACCTGCAGTCCAATTCTTTTTTTAAAAAATGGATATATCAGGAATTGAACCGGGGACCTTCTGAAGGCAAACCATGTGCTCCACCACTGAGCTCTGCTTCCTCTGCTAAAGACTGCACGTGAGGAAATCAGATTTTTCGTTATCTGTTGCATAAAGAAAAAAATCTCTGCAAGTCTTAAGCTAGAACGGCAGTAACTGGCTGGAATTGTTTCTCCACAATTCAAAGTGTTGCCTCAGGATTGCAATACCCCAAGAAACACCTCTCTACATACGAATAAGCCTGGACCCGGTGGTCTTCATCAGAGGCCTTTCTGTGTGTGCCCTACCCAATGGAGGTATGGAGGGTGGCCATACGAGAACAGGCCTTTTCAGCGGTGCCCCCCCCCCATCTAGGAAATGCTCTTTTCCAGGGAAACTCACCTGACACCATCTTTGTCAGTTTCTAGGTGCCAAACCTTTCTGTTTACCTAGACTTTGGTTAATTAATGTTGCCTCGTATGATTATGCTCATCTTACGGTGGGGTGGGTAGGACTTAGTCCTTTTTGATATGTCGCTGGAAGAGAATTTTAAGTATTTTCAACTGCTTTAAAATTTTCTGGTTTTAAATCATTTTTATGTTTTATTTTGTCAAGTTCAATTTTATTATGAAATTTATTTTTATTATTTAAAATGTGTTGGGCTGTGGTATATTACACCGGTAAAATTAGCAAAAATGTATAAGACGTGCAATAAGTGTTGGAAATGCAAAGAAAAAGAAGGTACGTTTTATCAAATGTGGTGGGAGTGTAAGAAAGTGAAGGGTTTCTGGGAGATGATTTATAATGAAATGAAAAAGATGTTAAAATATACATTTGTAAAGAAACCAGAGACCTTTCTTTAGGAATTACAGGGAATGAAATACCGTATTTTTCGCACCATAGGATGCACCGGACAATAGGATGCACCTTGTTTTAGAGGGGGGAGAACAAGGGGAAAAAATTCTTCCGCTCTCTGCCCAGCACCCCTTCAGCGAAGCGGCAGGAGGCGCTGCGCAGAGAGTGGGAGAATTTTCCCCCTCTTGTTTTCCCGCTCTAAAACAAGGTGCCGTTTAAGGTGCATTCAGGTGGCTACCTTGGAAGGTTCCTTTCGACCTGCTCTTTGGGGCTGGCGGGGGGAAGCCCACCACCAGCCCCAAAGAGCAGGTCAGGGAGCAGCGGAAAGGCGCAGCGGAGAGGCTGCTGCCATAGTCACGCGTCACTTCTCCAGCTGGGAGAGGGTCGCGGGGCTATGGCTTCTTTAGCCCCGCACGCTCTCTCCCGGCTGGAGAGGTGGCGCACGGCTATAGAGGCTCCTGCCATAGCCGCGCGTCACCTCTCCAGCCGGGAGAGGGTCACGGGGCTATGGCATCTTCGCTCCATAGGACGCACACACATTTCCCCTTCATTTTTGAAGGGGAAAAAGTGCGTCCTATAGAGCAAAAAATACGGTAAGAAGAAAAGACTGTAAACATTTTCAATATGCAGTTACAGCAGCAAGAATTCTACTGGCCCAGAAATGGAAAGAGGAAATACCGACGATAGAAGCTGACAGAATATTCAGAATTGGACAGACTAACCGGGAAAATCAGATATCTTCGAGCCCAAAAGTTCATCGAGGACTGGGGGAAATTTGTTGAATATCTGAAAAGAATATGTGATGTGCAAACAACGCTGGCGGGGTTTCAAGAAGCACTGTGAAAGCAGTTGAAAATACTTAAAATTCTCTTCCAGCGACATATCAAAAAGGACTAAGTTGTTAAAAAGAAATAGAAGTGGGAGGGAAGTTTAATGGCAATATAATCAGAGAAATGCGTAATTGAGAGGTAAATATGGATGATTGCCAGAGAAGCCGAAGGAAGTTCAAAAAGAACTAAATTTGTGGAAATTTCGATAAGATTGTATACTTGTGTTGGAAAATTAATAAAAATTATTTATAAAAAAAAAATCCATAAAATGTGTTGGGCTGTTTATTGGGTTGTTTTTGTTTTTATTTTGATTATGTATTTAGTGGCTTTAAATTCTGATTTTATCGTGTGAACCACTTTGAGACCTGCAAAAGAAACGATTGGCAATTAAAATTGATGGAATACGCAGAGATGGCGAAACTTACCAGAAGATTAAGAGATCAGGATGATAAACTCTTTGTAGCAGAATGGAAGAAATTTATTGAATATATGAAAACAAACTGCAAACAATTAAAAACATTAGCAGGATTGATATAAACACAAGGATTCTAAGGGAATTAAAAAGGATAAATGAGTAAAAAGGACAAATTAAAATATGAAGTAAGAATTTGAAAGAAAAATAAGAAACCATAGAAGAGGAGGGATGGAAGTTGAAGAAAACACTACTGGATTTGTGTGTGATTTATTGTTGAATATATATTTATTATTGAATGCTTCTTTATTGTTGAACATTGTAAAATGGAAAAATGGGGTGGGGGATTTAAATAGCATCTTCCAGCTGCAATCTAAAGTAGCAGAAAGGGCTATACAAGGTCAGGCTTCCTCATTCTTCCCAAGTGTAGATCAGGCTTTGGTGCAATTCAAGAAGATAGAAGGAAACACAAGTCTGCTGGATGGCAAGGGGAAAATGCTATTAGTAGCCACTTGCTGTCCTCTTGTCTCTGCTGCCATCCTAATGGCTCTCTACTCACCTTAATTGAAAGAAAACTTCATCATCCACCACTCCAAAGTAATCGTGGAGGCTGGTGACTATTCCAGTAAAAACTCGTTGTTTCTCTCCCCCCTGAAAAGCAAAGGCCCAGGGAAATCACTATAATGACATAATGAAAGGTTACACACTAATCACCGGTGTCACAAATCTGGTCATCTGCATACCCAATCCCCAGGCTCAGTCAACAGGTACAATCATAACAGACTGCAGGTGCGACCTATTCACAAGCAGTCTAATTCTCTCTCTTTGTCAGTCACTGGAGTTCTAGACAGTTCACAATATTTCTTAATACTGAGGCCATATCAAGTCCTGGCTACTCTCAAGTTCTTTCATCTGCCAAAGGAGGAATTTGCCATTTATTGATTTCTAAATCCTTTAACACTGGATGCAATATCACTATTGATGTCAAGCAGTAACCAACTCTCTTTCAAACTGAACAATTATGTTCCATCCTAATCCAACTGAACCCTGAAAAACTATTCTGTAATATGAGCCTCTTCAGACATCAGCAGGCCCTACATGCGGTAGAGCCTGGAACTCAGGATCAGTATGCCTGTACTAGAGAAAGGAAAGCACTACTGACTTGGGCACTCAGGCAGAAACTGGGCAAATAGGATATACACCTGTAAAACAGATTACTTACTTCATAGGGCAGAATGCATGTGACCATGAGAGCCGCGAAACAAGAGGTTGCCAGGCCCACTAACATTTGAAGCAAACTTCAGGAAACCGGGGAATCACAGAAAGGCCCTCATCATAAATTTCTACCCTACTTCATCAAAGTAGTTACTACAAACACACACCAACTGTGACTTAGAAGAATAGAAGAAGAATTGAAGAATTGCCTTCCTCAATAGCAGGTATGGGAAATTTCTGGCCCTCCAAATGTTGCTGAACTACATCTGCCATCATCATTGGCCATGTATGGTGGACCTCAGGCAGTTGTAGCTCTGCAACAACAGGAGGGCCAAAGGTTCCCCACATCTGCTCTATACTGAGTTATTCAACTGCTCAACTAAATGCCAGTTGCTCTGCAAAGAAGCACTCTCTGGCTCCATGCATCAGCCACAGGACACAACAGACTCTCGGAGGTTGCTTGCCCTGCTTCTAAGAACACAAAAATAAATAGAAGACCACCCCCAGCCAGAGGAAAAGCTGTACAGAGCTTGCTCCCCACCAACTCTCTGCTGGAAAGAATATTGTGCTCCAGGAACTAGTTGCCCTGGGTACTAAAAGGGAGCAAATTCCATTGGTTAGGACCAAAGGCCACATAGTTTAAATGTGACTTTTATTGTGTCACCGGCTGGAAGCTGTCTTGAATACCTTTTCATCAAAAGACAGGAAATAAATAAATAAATAAATAAATAAATAAATAAATAATAATAATAATTATTATTATTATTATTATTATTATTATTATTATTATTAATACCCCGCCCACCCTGCCCAGAGCCGGGCTCAGGGCGGCTAACACCAGAAAATTTACAGTAAAAATGTAATGGGGATGGGGACCAATTTAAAATACAGGTTAAAATGCAATTTAAAATGCAGTCTCATTTTAAAAGTAGCCCATAGATCAAAACCATAAGGGGAGGGAAACATAAGGGTCAGACTGAGTCCAAACCAAAGGCCAGGCAGAACAGCTCTGTCTTGCAGGCCCTGCGGAAAGATATCAAGTCCCGCAGGGCCCTAGTCTCTTGTGACAGAGCATTCCACCAAGTCGGGGCCAGTACTGAGAAAGCCCTGGCCCTAGTTGAGACCAATCTAACCACCTTGCAACTTGGGACCTCCAAAATGTTGTCATTTGTGGACCTTAAGGTCCTCCACAGGGCATACCAGGAGAGGTGGTCCCCTAGGTACGCATAGGGCTTTAAAGGTCAAAACCAGCACCTTAAATCTGTCCCTGTACTCCACCGGGAGCCAGCACAGTTGGTAAAGCACTGGATGAATGTGATCCCGTGGCAAGGACCCTGTAAGGAGCCTTGCTGCGGGATTCTGCACCCGCTGGAGTTTCTGGGTGAGTGTCAAGGGCAGCCCTGCGTAGAGCGAGTTACAATAATCAAGCCTGGAGGTGACCGTCGCATGGATCACTGTGGCCAGATCAGGGCGAAAAAGGAAAGGGACCAACTGCTTAATACGGCAGAGATGTAAAAAGGCCACCTTTGCTGTGGCTGCAACATACGTAAATAAAAATAAGAGTCTGCAGTGATAGTCACAAGGTAGATACAGAGATGCAGTGTACCTACGCTCCAGCAAAGGCAAACTGTAAACTAGGATGAACAGGTTGATCTATGGCACTGTGGCAGGGGGACTAATTTAAGAATACCATAGAGCCATCATCTACGGTTCTGTAACCATCTACAATATATACTTAGTCCAATTGAGAAGGAAATGGGAGATACTAATTATCCTAGATCTGTTACGACTACAAGTGAATTTGAAACTCTGTGTCAGGCAGATCCTCGTCAAGGCTACTGTTTTTCTGACAGCCATTCACACTGCGCAGTATTACATATGAGTTCTTAAGCAGCATGGCTTAACATTTTCTTTATTTTCCCCCCAAATTTCTAGCCTTCCCACTCAACGTGAAGAGCTTCGCTGTTGCAATCAGAGTTATGACCACTTACATGACCTTAAGCCAAATTTGATGGTTTGAAGGAAGGCGGCAGTGTGTAAAGCCTAACACATACTTGCTATCTCCAAGGATCTGAAATACATATTTCCAACCCCTCCTCCAATGGCTTTGAGCCAAACTGGCACAGAGCACGCAGCTCTGGTTTCATTAAATGCAAAGAGTTTGAAGCCAGATGCCAAAGACATCAGGAGAGCCACACAGACCTTCTTCACCTGACCTCTGGCTGAGATTCCATCTGAGACACATCATAAACCACTTGCCTGCCTCTAGAATACATAGCTGCTGGCACATGCCCAGGGAGTTGACTAGAACTGCCTTGAAACTTGTTCATAGAGCTCTCCAGTGGAAGTAGAATCCCTTAACTGTTTTCTCGGGAGAATGAAAAAACACCAGAATTTCACTGACACCTACAAGGAAAAACCAATCATCTCCCACAGACCTGAAGATGGCGTGCCGCCTGAATAATCTCTGCTGAGATAGGAGGATTTAAGAGGCCAGGTGCAGGTCCCAATAAAGAGGCTGGTTGGGTTCCTAGTGAAAAGGAGCAAATAATTTTAAACACTAGAAAATCATTGAATGGTCAGATAGAAGTGCATTTATGTACAATTTCATTCATTAGATAGATGGCACTTAGCAAAAATTTTAATGCATTCATTTCTTTACAACCATGAGATTAGCTCCTTACTATTCCCATTAAGATTCAAAAGATTATAGTAAATGAAGTGTGGTGACAAGGATGAGACTAAAGCACCCATAGCTAAGAACTGAACAAAAATAATGCTCATATTTTTGTATGCTGATTTTCTATTAAATACACACACAGAGCATTAACAAAAACCAGTAAAGCAGAAATCTCTTTCCCTCTAAAGAATTTAAAAAACAAACCCATCACATATCCCTCATGAAGAAGGGTTTAAAGAAACAGCAGAGATACTACCCACCCAGCATGGCCTAAACAACAGCATGGATAGATCAGAGGCAAACTTTACAACATCCTTATCTGACTAACCTGAGAAGGACCTGGCTCCCTGAAGATTGCTGGCTCTCAGCTGCTTCTGACGCTTGAACTGTGCCATTTTGAAGGGTTCTTTTCTAGAATAATGTAATGAGAGAGACACAAGAGTTACAGAGATCCCACAATGGATGCGGGGAAAGAGTCGAACCCTTTCAGCTGTCAGAACCACACCGACAAGCCAGCGGTGCTCTGCCACAACTTCCCCCCAGAACTGCAGCTGCTCCGTGACTCACCCTGCCAGGTTTCCACAGCAAGGGGGACAGAGTGGCTCTCCCCCCCCCCCAGACCCAGCCAGCCCTGCAAGCGGCAACCCGGGTTCCTTCGGTGGCGCCCAGATTCCTATTCAGCAGCAAAGCAGCTCATCTTCGGCTAGAAGAAGAAACAGGCAGAGTTAAGCAGGGAGAGAGAACAACACCCGGGCAGGCCAGGAAAGGAAGGGGGCGGGGGGGGGGGCGAAGGCGCTGAAACTTTTTGAGAGGGAGGGAGAAAGGGATTCCAGCTGCGGCGGCCTGGACGGCGGGGTCCTCGCGGCCCCTCCCCGCAGCGCCAACTTCCCCAGGGGCCGGCGGGGGCCTCGGCTAACGGGCGCTCGAGGGCAGCCCCCCCCCGGGCTTCTCCGCCTCTCCCCTCTCGGCCGGGCGGGGCGGGGGGAGGCGCCCACCTGAGGGCGGCGCGGGGGAAGAAGAAGAAAGGAGCCCGGCGGCGGCGGCGGCGGCGGCGTCGCCAGGGACAAAGGGACCCGGAAGCTCCGCCCGGATGTGCGCCTCAACGGAAACGCCTCCCGCGCGCCAGCCCCCCCGCCGCGCCTCCCAGGCCCCGGAAGTGCTTCTGCCCGGAGTGAAGCTCTGCCCGGAAGTGGTTGGAGAGAGGCGGGAGAGAGGGCGCGCGCTTTCCTTCCGAGTTCCGCGAGGCCGCGTGTGGGCGAGTCTCCCCGGGAGGGGATTCTGGCGGAGGAAGAGGCGCCGCGAGGCCGCCGCTGCCCTCGAGGGGTCCGGGGGCCGCCGCCGCGGGCTGCCTGCAGGACTGCGCGTGGCCGCCACGCGGCGCTCTCGTCGCAGGAGCCTCCGGCCGCAGAGGAGCTGCGCTACTTCGGGGGGGGGGCCTCCTCGCGCCTTGGCAGAGTCCGCAGGGCCAGCGCTGCCCCGAGGCCGCCCGGGCCACATGCAAACCCGCTTCCGTCCTGCCTTATAGAATCCGGACCATGTTTCACTTTAACCATGTCTACATCTATTTTTGAAAATTGAAACTGGCAAGAGGTGTGTGAAAGTAGTCTGTACATAGTGCTGTTGCTAGCCTAGTCAAGTGAAAGCTCTTCATATGCATTGTCAAATTATAAATAAGGCTTCGCGTGTATCAACACTGCAAGCTGAGTCAGTATTATTATTCCCATATTGCAGACGGAGGGGCTGAGGCTGCGAGAGCGTGGCTTCCCTAAGGCCACCTAGTAAGTTCATGCCACAGACAAGATTCAGACTGGTTGCTTTCTAATTTGTAGCTCGGTGTCTTGGGCCACATTCCTATCATAACTTACCTGGGAATAAGCCCCATCAAACTCAATAGGATTTACTTCTGGATAGACATGTGTAGGATTGCACCAGGGGCAGGCAGACCACAGGTTTGCAGGAACTTACTTCTTATTACTATACCCCAAGATCCACCAATGATTATGTTCATAATTAAGAATTAAACCATTCTGTACCCAGGCATTTCATTTTTTTGCCAACTGGGAGTCAGAAAAGTGTAACCAAAATGATAAAAGGGATGCAGCAGCTAACTCCCCCATGTTGCAGCATTTGGAACTTCTTAGTTTAGAGAAAAGGCAAGTGAGAGGATATTGCAGAAGTGTATAAAATTATGCACAGAATGAGAGAAGTGTCAAGTTTTTCTCCTGCTCCCATAACACTAGAACTCCAGTGACATCCAATGAAGCCGAATGTTGGAGAATTCAGGACAGACAAAATAAAGGACTTCTTCACACAGCACACCCCAGGTATAATCCACAGGCAGAGCAGGGAGAGGACCCTGCCTGACACCCTGGATAATCGTCACCAGTCAGTAGAGGGATGGATGGATCAATGGCCTGGCTAAGTGTAAGGCAGCTTCCTATGTTCCCAACCAATTTTACATAATTGCTACAGGGAGGTTACTGTTAAGAATTCCTGCTCCATGATCGCAGTCATAGGATTGTTGTCTTCCACATGACGGTGTATGTTTTGACTCCACTTGGTTCAGCACCCCAGGAGGGAGGGAACATGCCAGCCAGGCATGTGTCTCTGCCAGAGTCCTACTCGAGTGTAGGCTGAATTCTTGACAGTTACAGCCCTTTATTATCTTGATCAACCACCACCAACTCTGTATGTTGATGTAACTCAAGACTTCCTTGCTGTTCCTTGCTTTTAATGACGCATCAGAGGGCTACGGACAGAGTCCGTGCAACAGGCACCAGATGTCCAGTGCTTTTCTTTTGTTTGGGAAAAAGTCTTTGATCTATCAGGCCAAATCTAACTCTCTGTTCTTCCTCTCCAAGCTGTGCACAGGAGGGCAAATCCAACAAGCCATGTTGTTGATTGTTACATCAAAGGGAAAGCAGTGGGGGAGGGAAAAGGAAGAGAAGAAAAGATCCTTCTCTAGTGAAACCCCAAAGGGGGGGGGGCTTGTTTGCTGCCAACAAATCACAAAGAACTTCAAAAGTATAAGTCCTCATTGAATCCTGTTCAAGGCATTCAGCAACTAATAAATAAATAATAAGGTGGAATTAGGAATTTGCCATATACAGTAGTACCTCCAGTTACGAACGTAATTTGTTACTGAGGTCCGTTTGTAACCTGAAACTGTTCTTAACCTTTGGCTAATGGCCGCTGCGCCACCGGTGCACGACTTCCACTCGCATCCCAGGACAAAGTTCGCAACAAGGGGCATCTACTTCCGGGTTAGCAGAGCTCGTTACCCAAAGCGTTCGTAAGGAGGGCGGGATGTAACACAAGGTTCCACTGGACAAGGTCAGGCCACTGGTCCAGCTAGCTCAGTAGCATCTGCACTGGCTGGCAGCAGCTCTCCAGGCCAGGTTTCCCAGGCAGGAGTCTTCAAGCCCTGCTTGGCGGGATTCATGGAAGTATCTGCTTGGCTCTGTGGAACAGTGTGGTGAACTAGAGGGACCCCAAGTCTCATCTAGCAAGGCTTTCCGTATGTTCTCACAACATGCTACGCATGTAGGGAATTCCTCCATACACACCCCATGGAGGTCCTTTCACATATGCAATATCCCCCACCCCAGGCTGAAGTGGCACAATTCACAGCATTCTGTTGAACTTTCAGATAACTTTCTTCCAACATAATTTCAAAGGTAGAATGTAAAAAAGTCTGCAAATAGTTTTATTTTCCTCACTTTTATATAACTTGTGAATATATCAATTTCCATCTATATACACATACATGCGTGACCATTAGGCCATATAAATATATACAGGGCTCACTCCATATGTGAAGTTATATAGCTGTATGTGAGGACATACAAAAAGATGTGGAGTGTCAGTCATTTGTTTCATAAGGAAAATCATAATTAAAGGCAGGGCCAATAAGTTATTTCACATTCTGCCATGTAGGGATTTCCTAGTGAAGACTGGGAGAAGAGAGGGCTATCCTCTCCCCTCAGAGCCATCGTCCTCACCTAGTAACCACGCACATGAGATTTTATGCCCACGCTCCTAATCAATGAGACAGCAGCCTAAAATCTTAGGAGAGTTGGCAATGATGGGAAAGGATCTTTCTAACAGAATATGGTGATGTTTGGTGGTGTGTACGAGACAGACCTAAAACCTGTGTTCTCCAGAGGACCAGCCTCAGGGAGATCTGTCCCGAAGACTGTATAAAAATAAAAAGAAGGGCAGGCTAAAGAAAATTAGGCTATGTGCCAATGTAAAACTGGCTCTCTGTAGACTGTGGTTTGTAAATAGAGACCCAACACAATACATGTGCTGATACAAATCATGGTTACGGTAATTTATACCAGGTCCCCTAACCATGGTTTACAAAGCCCATGTTGATGCATAGTTTACGTTACTGCACTGGTGCATATGTAATGTGAAAACAATAAAACAGGACAGAAGGGGTAAACTGCAAGAGGAGGAAGCATTTGCTCACAAGGCTGGCTTCGAATTTGCAGACTGTGGCTTGCAGTGAGCAGTTATGTTTCCACTTGGTTGGAAGGTTTCATAGAAGAGAATCATTTTGCTAGGTGGAGCTTTTGTGTCTCCATTCTTTATCTGAAAGTCTCTTCTCTCTTCCACTGGAGGGGGATTTGAAGCTCACCGTCAAAGTGGGTGGAGCATTTCAGCTCCCAATAAGCTCACAGGGAAGGGAAGGAGAGTCCATGTGCATGACAGCACTGACTTGGGGGCCCCAGACCTGTCATGCCTCCAAGAGAACCTGTGGCTCACCGCATGGAAAGGTCTTTCGATCTGTGCTTTTTTGCACCCAGAGTGGGCAGGAAACGCCACCTGGGTTGGGATTCTTCTTTGTCCAATATGGTATATGTTCTGTAAGGAAAATAAAAAGGAATGAGGGAGATCTGATAGGAGGCACCCACTCAATAGGTTGCTTGCAACACAGGTTGCTACAATATCCAAATTACCTGGCGTTAGTAAAAGTTTCTTTGCATGAGGCAGCTGGAAATATGAGCTCCATTTTCTCAATGTAATATATAAGAGCTGGAAGACGGCTCATGCCCAATGCCACTACACCAAGTCTGACTGGGGAGTCCCCACTGGCACACCCCAAAAGTAGCAAAGTGTTGTGTTTTTACTATTTTTTCTTGGGAGCCCAGAGTGGCTGGGGCAACTGTTGGGGGTACTTGGTCATTCATTTTCAGAACAATGTCTTCATGAGTTTCTGCATTTAAGATGAAACTCTGGCTGTGAAGCTAGATTGTTTACACAGGTTCAAAGATAAGACAGTGAAGTCATGGACATGTGCAATACGTTATGTGAGTGTGACTAAGAGAGACTTTTGGTTTTGATCTGCTGAGAGGATGCAAGCCAATCTGTCGCTGTGGGAATCCACAGCAATCTCTGTAAACAGCAACCATTAAGCTTGATGACAGGCAATAAAGTAATCTGCCTAGAACAATTCTGTGTTGGTCATCAATCAAGACTAGGGGCCAATTTCTTCATGCTTCACTGCAGACTGTATTTCAACTCTGTTAAAAGCCTGGTCAGAAGCATGCTGGGTGAATCTGTTTATAGCAGCTATCACACCATAAACAGCCACAGCAACCCTGTCAGATGAGTGGCATATAATTTTTTTAATAATCGTCATCTTACCTACACTGACTGCTGCTGGGGGCAGGCTCACCAGATGAGATTGGTTCATTGGCCCGCACAGATTTCCTCGTAATCCTGCTGATCAGCCCTTTGACTTTGCCCCAGTGAGAGTGGTCCTGAGAGAAAGAGGACACAATGTGAAGAGACTGGGTCTATCCCAGGGTACATGACATTTATACCAGCCATAATCCCAACATCGCAGAAATGAAACCAACAGCCAGGAATCTTTGATCCCTTCTTTGCCATTTTACTGTTAGTCTTGTGTCTGCTGCCAAGAGGATTATAGATCACCTGTGGGTGACCTGAGTGCTACCCAGTTGGTGCTGAGCCATGCGACAGTGCCTTTTTGGTGGTGGAACACCTCCTCTCTCACTCTCTCCCTCAAGTGTGCCTTCTGTTAAGTTGTGGGTGAACATATCGGACGACACAGCGATTCTTCAATCAGCTCTTGTTTATTCACAGGCCAGAACAGAACTGAACTGAAGGGTTCAGCTAGCCTGTTTATATAGAGCTCCACTAGAACGCAACAAGTAACCACTTTCTGTAACTATCCAATCACTGAACGTCACTTTCAATCCCTCATTTGCATATGTGGACCTGAGTGAAAACTATCTACAGTATCCCCCTGCTGCCCCAGGGTGAGAACTTCAGTACATAGCACCTTCCCTCATTGTTAACATTATGGGGGAATTTAAAACATCCCTATTTGAAACAATTCAGGAATTTGATTTCTGAAAGATACTGTTTGTGGAAACCTTGAAAGTTTATAAGCTTTGAGGACAAGTTTTTGGAGGTTCTTGTAGTTTGTTGTCTTGGGCTCCTTTAAGAGGAAAGGTGGGAGTGAATAATCACCAGGTCCTAAACCCTATTTATGTAAAAACGTAAGAAGAGTCTGACTGCAGGATCAGACCAAAGTTCCATCTAGTCCTGTTTCCCACAACAGCCGATCAGATGCCTCTTGGGAAGCCCAGGACCCTCCCAATGCTGCTGCTTAGCAACTGGTCCTCAGGGGCCATGAGCCCACATCTGGGCCTTGAACACCTTTTGGAGTTTGTCAAAAAGTGTCTTCTCCCCGCATGGTGAGGGCAGACCTCGGAGAACACAGGGCTGGTGTCACTTAAGGGCAAACTAACTTGCATTAAAATCTTTTATGTCACCCTGATGTACTTAACTTGACCAAACTCAGGGTAGATCTTTCCATGTTTACAATGAGGGGGATTGTTGCCCTTCCAACCACCTTCCCCCTGCTCCCCAGCAAAATTTAGCTCCAATTTATTTTAAACTTCCAACTTATAAAAACAATATACTATGGCAGTGTACCAAATAATCATCAAAATAATATAACATTTAATAAACAAAAACAAATGACCAACACTGAATCAAACTGATTTTCTAAAAATGCTTGGCAAAAAATGGCTTTTTTTAGAAGGCAATGAAATGTCAGATGTGTAGCTGAAATCAGACACCTAATTTTGAAAGGAATGGCATTCCAAATTACTGGCACCACTAGCCTTCGTTCACACATAAACTAAATGAATGTGAGGTGGGGCGGTCAAGAAGACTTCTCCAGAAGACCACCATGAACTGGCTGGTGTGTAAGACTTATGGGGGCTCCTCTTCCTCTGAAAGATGCATGGAAGGGCAAGAACAGCAACTGCTTTCCACAGCACTGGGAAGTTCGGGGGGGGGGGTGGCATGTGTTCCATTACTGCTAGTCATCCATTTTTCAAAGGAAGGTGGTGGAAACCCTCATGATAAACTCTTCCTGATTTTTTTTAAGAATGGAACTATGGAATAGTGTTCCCCACCTTCTCATAGATCAAGTTACCATAGAATATGATTGTAATTTATTCTTACAAAAAAAATTCTACCATAGTACTCAAAAGTACTGTACAATAAAGCTTTTTAAGTAAAATGATGTAGCCTTGCTTTTATTATTTCTGACACTTCTATCTTGCCTTGGAGGAGCTCAAGGTGGCAGACACGGTCCTCTCTCCCCCCCAACCCCCGCTGCAATTTTTAAATTTAGGTCTCAATCCTGTGAGGTAGATTAAGCCAATCACACATACATGTAAGTGGCTCAAGATCGCCCAGTGAATTTCATGGCTGAGTGAGGATTCAAACTGAGGTCTCCCCAGTGGAAATTCAGCACTCTAACCCAGAGACAGCCAACACAATGCCTTCCAGATGTTGCTGGACTACATCACCCATCCTACCCTTGACCCTGACCCTGGGGCTGATGGAGTCAGAGAGTCCACCAACATCTGGAAGGCACCACCTTGGCTACCCACGCTCTAGAGTCTAGACACTATACCACACTGCCTCTTTGTGCCATCAGTCACACCTCTCCAGATTTAATTCAAATCCTACACATGGCAAGTTTTTTGATTCCCCCCCCCCCTAATGGAACATGGCAGACCTACCTTGAGCTTCATGCCTGGTGGCAAGGTGTGTGAGCCCCCATCTAGCTGATCCAGCAAACTGGGAGAACTGGCAGAGTGGGCTGTTGACTTCTGAGGGCAACCATCCTTGTTCCCTATGGCAGCAGAAGTGTATGTTAGCCCAACACAATCAAATCATAAGAACATAAGAATAGCCCTGCTGGATCTGACCAAAGGCCCATCTAGTCCAGCATCCAGTTTTTAATTTATTTATTACATTTATATCCCCACCTTTCCTCCAAGGAGCTCAAGGTGGCAGATATGCTTCTCTTCCTTCTCCTTTTAGCCTCACAGCGGCCCTGTGAGGGAGGTTAGGCCGAGAGACCAGGAGGAGCTTATGGTCATCCAGTGAGGTACATCCAGTGGTCCGACCCTCTAACCCAGGGCTTGTCCACCTGGTCCCTACCACCCACTAGTGGGCGCTTCAGGATTCTAGGGGGACGGTAGTGGGTTCTACGGCCCAAGCTGAATCCTCCATCCATCGAGCACCGGTGGGCAGTAAGGAAATTTTACCATCAAGAAAGATGCATTAGTGGGCAGTAGGTATAAAAAGGTTGACTACCCCTGCTCTAACCACTACATCACACTGGAACATAATTTAACTGTGAAGAGAGCACTTCATGAACCCAGTGTGCTAAAAGGACTGCCTGAATCAAGGCTCAGTCTCATTTGAGAACGTGTTCAATCAGAAGGTGGAATCTTGTTTCCTTCTGGCTTTTCAGCTTGTTGCCAATTTGCCTCCATGTCTAAATTCATTATATTTTCTCAGATAGACATCTCCCAAGAGCCTGTTCTGAATGTAACACCTAAAGCGCTCCACTCATTTTTGTTCTCGATGACAGTTCTAAACGTCGTACAGTGTGACAGATCACTTTTCTTATGTGTGTTAAAATTTCCAATAAAAAAAAAACCTGAAGGACCTGGAAATCTGTTTATACTTATTCTACTGATCTGAATAAGTTAATTGCAACTTTGAAGCTACCCAGCTCAACTGGTATTATATCCCTTTGCTACGTTGACAAATTTTATGAAGCAATGCATTTTTAGGAACAGAAACAACTTCACACACACAAAAAGGTAGCAACAGAAAATTTCTTGGAATTTTCTGAGAAGTTTCTGCTCCACCACATCACAACTTTCAACCTTTTTCAAACAAATAGTTTCAAACAACCTAGTTTCAAAATGACAGTTCAGTGTTATCAAACTCCAGCTATAAATTACCTCAGATTAATAAGAATTAATAAGGGATGCGGGTGGCGCTGTGGTCTAAACCACAGAGCCTAGGACTTGCTGATCAGAAGGTCGGCGGTTCGAATCCCCGTGACGGGGTGAGCTCCCATTGCTCAGTCCCAGCTTCTGCCCACCTAGCAGTTCGAAAGCACATCAAAGTGCTTCTCTGGCGGGAAGGTAAATGGTGTTTCCATGCGCTGCTCTGGTTCGCCAGAAGTAGCTATACACCGGCTATACACCGGCCAGTAAGGCGAGATGAGCGCCGCAACCCCAGAGTCATTCACAACTGGACCTAACAGTCAGGGGTCCCTTTACCTTTACCTTTAATAAGAATTACTTAAGATATACCCACAAGAGAAAAAAGTGACTACCAATGTTGGTAGTCTTATGTTAAAGCCCTGACCTTTTCATAACTTATTTTAAAAGCTATCAGCAATATTCTCAGAAAACAACTGAACCTGGATCCAGAATGTTTTGTTAACATTTCTAAAAGGGAAAAGGGTCTAAAGATAAGAATTCTATATGTCATGTGATCACAGTGGATGAGTATGTTGCCTCAGTACTGGAAACGTTTGCATGCTCTGGCTAAGATACTCTAGTACTCGGGATCAGGGCCAATGGCTTGCCTTTAAACCAAGAGTCAAGAGCTCACCCAGGTTACGGGCTGGGCTCCGTAGCGCCCGCGTGTCCGAGGCAGAGCGGGCCCGGAAGTGGTGGGGGTGCCAGGAGTCAGCCGACTTGAGATGCTCCTCTTCTGCCACCTTCTCCATGGTTGCTGGAACCTCAGCCTGCATTTCAAGTGTCATCAGCCCAGGGCCATCTGGCACATCTTCAGAAAAGCCTTCCTGTCAGACAAAATGGTACCAGAGTTGAAGAAAAACCATTCTAGAAACACATCTCTGGGGGACATATTTCAGGTTCAACAGTTGAAATGGGGCTAAGATTAAAGAATGTGGAGATTAGTGATCCCAGGACTATGGATCCAATTGCAAAAGAGCCAGTCTGGTTAGAGTGCATACCTATGACCTGTGAGAACAAATCCCCTATAGGCACAAAGCTTGCCAAGTGCCCCTGGGCTGCCTCTCTCAGCCTACCTCCCAGGGTCGTTGGAGGGGGGGAATGTTGCTCTCTGCTTCTTATGTGTGATTTGAAAGGAAGTAATTAAATAAAACGAGCCCCTACAGTTCACAGAGTGTGTTTGTGAATACTGCTGATTGGTGATGTTGGTTTTCAATATGCATAGGGTAATTTGCATTACAAAATTTTCAGTTAAGCATCAGAAAATGTGAGATAATAGAAAAAGATCTAATTTTTATTTGCTTGTATTTGGTTTAAAAAAAAAAGTCCACTACCAAACTTGCCTAATACTGTATTTGCAATTGGCTCCTGTTCATTCTTGCTAATGAATGTATGAAACTAAAATTTTCCACAGAAAAATAAAGCACTAAAAAATGTCTGCCCCACATACTGCTGCTGGCCCACTGATGAGTCAAGTCCAACACATGAAAGCAGCTCATCTTTTTGGCAAACGAAATTAATGGACTATGCCGAGCTGGCGAGATTAACAGGGAAAATTCAAAACCAGCAGGACCAGATTTTCTGAAGGACTGGAAGAAATTTATGTTATATTTGAAAGACAACTGTAATTATTTAACATCGCTAGTAGGGTTACAGAAGTTTTGTAGGGGGGGGTTATAAATTATTGTGAAGATGACTGAGATATGGATGTAAGATTTGAATTATAGCAATAAGTATAGTAATACAATTCAGAATGAGAACGGAATTTAGAAAACTATTAGAAGGGGTTGAAGGAAGTCTCAGGTGATAATAGCCAAAGATTTGCCATGTTGTTTTGTAAGTTGTTATGTTGGAAAATATGTGCAAAAAGTAATAAAAATTAGATTAAAAGGAAGAAAGGAGCTCATCTCTGCCCACCACCACTTCCTGCCCCCAATGTCCGAACTGCCATCTCCTTCCTGCAACAAATTTACTCAAAATCACCATGAACTTGTTTCAATAACCCTCTAATAAACAGCCCTCAGCCCTTTCTCTCACGTTCTCAGATTCCTGGACCCGCACCCGGCACTCCATGATCTGCTGCTGATGCTGAAGTCGAAGGTTGGCCTGCTGCAGGCGGGCGATCTTCTCCAGCATCTGGCAAATGTGCTCCAAGTACCGTAAGCCCTGTCCAGGCATGGTCAGCAAAGTCTCGTGCACCTAAGAAAGGAGCCAGCATGGGCCGTCAGGGATATGAGCTCACTTGCACGTTCCGTATACAGCAGACAGCAAACAGCCCCAGAGAGAAGCAGTCTAAAGCGGAGGAGGAGGCAAGCAGCTCCTGGAACAGCCCTGCAGCATCGTGCCAAAGGCTCATCTCCCAGTGGCTGAGCAGATGCCCATGGGAAGCCTGCAAGCAGGACCTGGGCTAACAGCCCCCCCCCCCCCGGCCGCTTGTGATTCCCAGCATCTGATATTCAGGGGAATACTGCCTTCAATAACAGAAGCAGAAGATCGTTGTCATTGAGTCACTGATATCCATATCCTCCATGAATGGGTCTCATCCTCTTTTGAATCCATCCAAGTTGCATCCAAGTTCCATAGTTTAACTATGCACTGTATGAAGAAATACTTATTTTTGTCAGTCCTGGACCTTTCACCTAAGTTGAGTTAGCCATTATGAGCGGGGAAGGGGAAAGAAATATAGGATTTCCAAGATCTGCCTTAAGGAAACAGATGGTGCTGGCTCTGAACAGATTGTAGTATCAAAATTTCACATTTATTACAATAGGATGGATTTCAGTGCAGACACTGAACTCACTTGGGAATGTAACTGGAAACATCTCTAAGCAAAGGGCATCAGATGTAGGAGCACAAACTGACGTGGCCTGTCTTTTCATCCAAACTATTCAACATTGCTTAGCAAGACCAAAACCTCAGTGTCATATATGAAAAATAGCTGTCATTTCCCACAATACAGTGGTACCTCGGGTTAAGAACTTGGGTTAATTAGTTCTGGAGGTCTGTTCTTAACCTGAAACTGTTCTTAACCTGAAGCACTTTAGCTAATGGGACCTCCTGCTGCTGCTGCGCTGCCGCCGCACAATTTCCGTTCTCATCCTGAAGCAAAGTTCTTAACCCGAGGTACTATTTCTGGGTTAGCGGAGTCTGTAACCTGAAGCCTATGTAACCCGAGGTAACACTGTACAAAAAAGCTTGTGCCTGGCTGTTTTTGAACAGATGGATTCAATAGCTGAACTAGGGAAGAGCTTTATGGGTGAAAGAGTCCAAGTTGGCTTATGTGAGGCAGCCATGCTAGAGGATTGGTTTCTGGAATGCCAGCTTTATTCTGATATTAGGGAACAACAACCACACAGATACACATACCACTGTTTGTATACTCTAACATGCAGTTTAGATGTATTTTACTTTGTTCTCTTTTGCTATGGTCTATGGACTAATTCAGTAACTTTTATGTATGTATGCATCTAGCTCAAACTCAGGTGAATCAAGACTGGAAGGCCAAGTAAGTTCTCAAGTGTCCCAGCACCTTCCTCCTAAAAACCGGGTCAGGAAAGAGCAGCGTGTGCACGTTATGTTATGTCATCAGAGGGCAAGGACCTTGCCACATTCCAGCAAGAGGCAATTAGGCAAGGTATCGTCATCAGGTGGAATGGAGAGCATTTCCCATACGAAACTGCCCCACCTAGCTAGTGGGAGGAGAGACTGGGATACAGCAGGAGAGGATGCAAGCTATCACACAATCCTGGGTCACTAAAACTCTGCCAGCCAGTCATAAAAGCCGCCTTTCCAGCCATCTATAGACCTGTTTCCCAGCACACGGCTGTTCCTTCTCCAAACAGAAGACTAGCTTGGCAGAAATAAAAACCCACTGCAAAGGAACCTAGAAAAGGAAGAGCAGCTTTTGGCCAAACCATGCTTAAAACTGGAAAAGCTGCTGCAAAGGAGCCTGGGAAAGAGGACCTGTGCTTGGCTTGGCTTAAAACAGCAGAGTAGTGCACCTTTCTCCCCACTTACCTGTCCTTGTGGGCTCCATTCCTCTGGAGTGCTGTTGCCAGACAGCATAGGAATCAATTCCCCTGCAGCAGCATCCACATTCTCGTTGACGCTTGCTGCCCGGTGCAAACGATAGGAATTCAGGCCCTCCAAGTCCACTGGGCTACGGGGCCTCTGACCCAGCCGCCCGGGGGATCGGCGAGGCACCTGGTGCTTCTGAGACCGCTGGACCACCTGGGCCAACTTCTTGCTGGCAGAGAGATTCCGGCAGTAGGCACGATCCTGGATGGGACCCAGGTCCTCCTGCTCTTCACCTTTGGGGAAGCCTTGGCAGGGAGCTGCAGAAAGTGGTGGAGAGTCTTCCATCGAAGGCTGGAAGACATCAAGACAGTCCAAACAGAAGCTTTTCTCTGAGCCCTCCGGGCTGGAGGGAGAGTGATCATTGCTGGTCATTTCAACACCAGAATCCTCCGATTCAGATTTGAGGAACCTCCCGCTGATAGGCAAGAAGCCTAGCTGGTGGGGAATGGGTTCTGCTAGGGAGCCAGCCTCATCCAATCGATCCACCCGGCTGATTTTCTTGCCATCCAGCTCCATGTCAAGGGGGCACTGGAGTTGAGGTTCCTGTAGACTCTGAAACATGCTGACTGAGGTCAACACCACGCAGTTCTCTACGGGGCTCCAGGCACTAGCTGAGATTTAGAAGGGAAGAAGACATTGTTGAGACAGAGGCCAACCCTGCTCCACAGATCATGAAAAGCCCAACACCTGGATCCAAGTAAATATAGTGCCTTCCCAACAGATAACTCCGCCCTGGCCACTCTCCTCCCCCCAAAGCTCCTTTGGATGAGGAAATGTGTGTGCTTGCAACATATGCATTCCAAGAATATTCCTCATGCACCTGAATCATGCTGGCCTTTGCTTCAGACAAGGCGTGGCAGAGGAGGAGGAGCTGAAGACGGTGCTAAGGAAATAAATCTTGGGGGAATAGCTTCGGCACAAGTATTATTGCACATGGACCATGAATGGTGTGTGCCACCCTACTGCCAAGACTTGCCCACCTGTCTTCAGTCTCTCAATCGGACTGTTCAAAAAATTATGTAACTGGGGCTACAAGAGAGGTCTTGTGCAAATTTTGTGGCCCCAGCAACTTTCACACATTCTACTTAATTTGATGGCAGGGTTCTTGCTGTTAGCCTGTAGAAGAACAGGTGGGCAATCTATGGCAGGGGTCGGCAAACTGCGGCCCATGGGGGCAGTTTAACTAGCTCACGAGCAGCCCCCAAACCGAGTTGCCCACTCAGAGTCATCACACGCACGCGATCCAACCCACGGAGACATCTCTGCGGGACTTGACCGGCCCAGGCAGACCAATACCTTGCCGCCCCCTGATCTGTGGCCTCTGCCTAATTTCCCATGCGAGTGGGGAGAGCCCAGAGGGAGAGAAAAACATCACACTGTGTGCAAAGGAGGTTATATAAAACAAATACTAAGCAGTTAGACAACACTTTCAGAGCGTGTTTGCAGCCACCTCACAGACATTGTTTCAGTAACAGCCCTCTAAGGTAGACCAAACAGCCCTCTAAGGTAGACCAATATTATCTATAATTATTGTACCAAGGAGGCCTAGAGAACTCAGCTCGCCTAAGGTTATCCAACAAGCTCTTAGTAAACGGAGACATCTGAACCGGCGGCGTCCCAGTTCACAGATTATTCCTTTTTACAATATGCTGGTGACACTCAGGTCTGCTTCTCAAGATCTAAATTGGAGAGACCAGTTTCTGGATGCTGCGGTGGGATGGATACGGGGAAATAAATTTTGCTTGAATTCTGGCAAGTGGTTCTCTTTCCCAATAAATTGGTCCACTGCCTGAGTGGATGGGGGTGACGAACACCCTCTGAAGCAGCAGATACACAGCTTTGGGGTGGCTCCTGGGTCCAGCTGTGTCACTGGAGCCCCAAGTGAACTGCTCTGAGTTACAACGGATTCAATTAATCCTCATCATCATGGCGAGGAGTGCCTTTAGCAGACTTCTGCTGCTAAGACAACTGTGCCTGTTCCTGGACTGGAACAACTTAACAGGCACTGTTAACCATGAGGCTGAAATGCACTCTATGTGAGGCTTTCCTTGCACTTGGTCCAGAAACTGCAGTTAGTGTAAAATGCTGCAGCATATTAGCTAAACAGGAGAGAGTATCTTTGTGCCTGCACTCCAAGAACTGCCCGTTTGCTACCAGACTGAGTTCAAGGTGCTATTATTGGATCAAGGCCTTACCCCAGATGTGCCAACTCAATCACTTCATTATCTGCAGAACTGGCACTTCTATAAGAGCCACAAAACATCTGTTCTGCACTTGTAAGTTGTTCCTTTAGTGCGGGATCACCTGCATTGCACCAGGCAGGTACCATCCCTGAAACCTTTTAGACATCCGCTGAAAACTCTTCTGTTTCGGCAAGCCTAACCAGACATATGATTTGGTTGCATCTGTTCTTGGGTTTTTTAACTGTTTTAAAATGTTTTAAGTATGTTTTTTCTTAACTCTATTTTTTGTTAAAGAAGTGTTTGTCACCCTGGACTCCTCTGGATAAAAGTTTCAAAAATAAATACTCCTGTAAACTTGCTAAGGCCTTCCATGCCTCTTTTAGCCCTGCTGATGCTGCAGTGAGCCCTGGGAGATGCAGAGCACCTGAGTGACAGGTGCCTCTTCCTTCCCCCAGCCCCATCTCCACCCCCAATACAGCTACTCTACTGTGGCCAGCAGGACTCCCAATTTTTATCCCACAGGAAGGTTGGGAGAGGAGGGTGGGCAAAAAGGCCAGCAAAGAAGGAAATGCAATCTGTCTCCTGGAATTTCTGGAGGCGTTACAGGATCTTTAGGTTGCAATCTGGCAAACAGGTAAAGTTGGCATTTCAGTGGCACCTGCAAGAATTCCCTCTTCTGTGTAAACCACTTGGTAGGGTATTTTGGGTTTATCCAATGCTAATTCTATTCAAGAGTTGAAATTAATGAACCTATGTTATACATGTCCATTAATGTCAATGGATTTACTCTGAGTAGGAACCCCACTGAATACAATCCTTTCTGTTTCAGAATTAACTGATTAGTTTAATTTCTATTCCTCCTTTCCTGGAGACAGTGCTCTCCCTGACCAAAATAAAATCCTCAGCCTCCTTTCTAGGCACTGACCAGACCAAGACCTGCTTAACTTCAGGAAGGTGATTGCATTGCAGTTAGACAAGTTATGCTAATTGCATCATTGGAATGTTTGCTTCTGAGCTGCAGCTTCAGCAGCAACAGGAGTTTCCTCCATCCATGCATGCAATTTAAGCCAAAAAAGGTAATTCCTAAGCCTTTGTGTTTACAACAACATTGATGGTTTTTATTTTTGACTCCCTTTACTGACTAGCACAAAGATAACTCTGGAGGTATCTCTTAACACTTGGATTAAATAAATACCAAAGAATTTATATTTCATAAATACAGCGAACAGAAATGTGGTAACTGCTAAGATACACCTGCATGTCAAATAAAGCTTAGGTTTTATAAGTCAGGATTGCAATTTTTTTAAATTTCCCCAAATTTCCATTTTTAACATTTATATATATAATTTTTTTATAAATTTTTATTGATTTTCCAACATAAATTATAACACATTACAACTTACAATACAAAGACAAACAAACATATAAACATGTATAATTTCATAACCTTTTTTTCTTAAACCCAATTTCAACGACTTCCCCATGCCTCCCTTTTCTGCATCCCTGTTTTAAACTTTTTCAGCAACCCCTAATCTCAATTACTTATAATTCACTTTCTTTAACCTTTTTCTCTTACCCAATCATTTATCGCTGCAAATCTGCTTTGCCTTACCCATGACATTTTAGCACTCAATAATTTTACAACTGTTCTTGAGGTAAAGTTTAAATTTCTTCCAATCTTCTTCCACCGTCTCTTTTCCTTGGTCACGGATTCTGCCCGTCATCTCAGCCAATCCCATATAGTCAATCACCTTCGTCTGCCACTCTTCCAGCGTGGGTAGTTCTTGTGTCTTCCAATACTTTGCTAGAAGAACTCTTGCTGCTGTTGTAGCGTACATGAAAAACGTCCTATCTTTCCTTGACACCAATTGGCCTACCATGCCCAGGAGAAAAGCCTCTGGTTTCTTATGAAAGGTACACTTAAGAACCTTCTTAATTTCATTATAGATCATCTCCCAGAAGACCTTAATCCTTGGGCACGTCCACCAAAGGTGATAGAAAGTACCTTCCGTTTCATTACATTTCCAGCATTTGTTATTGGGCAAATGATAAATTTTTGCAAGCTTGACTGGGGTCATGTACCACCTATAAATCATTTTCATAATATTCTCTCTTAAGGTATTACATGCCGTGAACTTTATACCGGTGGTCCATAACTGCTCCCAGTCAGCAAACATAATGTCATGACCAATGTCTTGTGCCCATTTAATCATAGCTGATTTAACCATTTCATCCTGTGTATTCCATTTCAACAGCAAGTTGTACATTCTTGACAAATTCTTAGTATTGGGTTCTAACAATTCTGTTTCTAATTTTGATCTTTCCACCTGGAAGCCAATTTTCCTGTCCTGTTTGAATACTTCATTTATCTGGTAATAGTGAAGCCAATCTCTTACTTTAGACTTCAGTTTCTCATAACTCTGTAATTTCACTTTTTTCCCCTCTTGTTCTATAATTTCCCAATATTTTGGCCATTTGGATTCCATATTAAGTTTTTTCACTTCCTTTGCTTCCATTGGTGACAACCACCTGGGGGTTTTATTTTCCAGCAAGTCTTTATACCGAATCCAGACATTATATAGTGCTTTCCTAACAATATGATTCTTGAAACCTTTATGAGTCTTTACCTTGTCATACCATATATATGCATGCCAACCAAACCTGTTATTGAACCCTTCCAAGTCCAAAATATCTGTGTTCTCAAGAAGTAGCCAGTCTTTCAGCCAGCAAAAAGCCGCTGATTCATAATACAGTTTTAAGTCTGGCAGGGCAAACCCCCCTCTTTCTTTTGCATCAGTTAATATCTTAAATTTTATTCTGGGCTTTTTGCCCTGCCAGACAAATCTAGATATATCTTTCTGCCACCTCTTGAAACAATCCACTTTGTCCACAATCTGCAATGTTTGAAACAAAAATAACATTCTCGGCAAGACATTCATCTTAATAACAGCAATTCGACCTAACAAGGAAAGTCTCAGGCTTGACCATATTTCTAAGTCTTTCTTAATTTCTGTCCAACATTTCTCATAATTATCTTTAAATAAGTTTACATTTTTAGATGTTAAATTGATCCCCAAATATTTCACTTTCTTTGCTACCATTAGTCCAGTTTCCCTATGAAACCTCTCTCTTTCCTCTGCTGTTAGATTTTTTTCCAATACCTTCGTTTTTTGTTTATTCAACTTAAAACCTGCTACTTGACCAAATACTTGTATTAGCTCTAAAACTCTTTTTGTGCTAGTGTCTGGCTCTTGTAAAGTTAATACTAGATCATCTGCAAACGCTCTCAATTTATATTGTTTGGCTCCGACCTGAATCCCTTTAACCATCTGGTCCCCTCTAATCATCTTTAGTAAAACCTCCAAGACAGATATAAAAAGTAATGGGGATATTGGGCACCCGAATCGTGGAAAGAAGCGTATATTACACTTATACCAAAATCTGAGACTGAGAAGAACTCGATCAAGAAGAAGAAGAAGAAGAGGAGTTTGGATTTGATATCCCGCCTTTCACTCCCCTTCAGGAGTCTCAAAGCGGCTAACAATCTCCTTTCCCTTCCTCCCCCACAACAAACACTCTGTGAGGTGAGTGGGGCTGAGAGACTTCAGAGAAGTGTGACTGGCCCAAGGTCACCCAGCAGCTGCATGTGGAGGAGCGGAGACGCGAACCCGGTTCCCCAGATTACGTGACTACCGCTCTTAACCACTATACCGCCCTATATCGTTACTCAATGTGGATTACAAAATTTTTGCAGACATTTTGGCAAAAAGATTGAAGAAGGTTTTGGTGGGGGAGATTCATAAAGACCAGGCCGGTTTTCTTCCAGGAAGACATTTATCTGACAATGTAAGAAACATAATAGACATTATGGAATTACTAGAAGCTAAGGCAGTATTGATATTTGTGGACGCGGAGAAAGCCTTTGACAATATCTCTTGGAGCTTCATGAAAAAGAATCTGAAAGGGATGGGGGTAGGCCAAGGTTTTGAGAATGGTATAGGTGCAATTTATTCTGAACAAAAAGCAAAATTAATTGTAAATAATATGGTTACTGAAGAATTTGCTATTGAAAAAGGGACACGACAGGGGTGCCCAATATCCCCATTACTTTTTATATCTGTCTTGGAGGTTTTACTAAACATGATTAGAGGGGATCATTTTAAACATTTATAGCAGAGAATGAAATATATGCAGCACAAAAAGGAAAAACCGAGGGATATCAACTGTGAAAAAACGTGGTGGAAAATCTTTTTTTAGCCCAAGGACCAGGCAACCTTCTGGGGGCCACACGGTGACGGCGGACAGCCTGGACCAGAGGCAAAAGCAGACAGGATAAAGAAAGTCAACTTCCCATAGCACAAGAGGCTCGTTTCTATACATACCCTTTTCTATCCACCATCCAGACAAGAAAGAGGCACCATTAGAGTTCAATAACACATTCTAGCCAAGAAAACATACTCAAAAAGGGTATGATCCACAGCAGTTCCTGGACCAGGATAGCTTGGCCTTGGTAAACCATCCTAGTGACTTCCTGTCTGGACTGCTGCAATGCATTCCACATAGGGCTACCCTTGAAGATGGCCTTGAAGCTGAAGTTAGTGCAGAATGCAGCCGCCAGGTTGGAGGGTGGGGCAATTCAGAGGGACCATGTGTTAGCAGTCCTGGAAGTGTGGCACTGGATGCCAGTGAACTACTGGGCCCCATCCAAGGTGCTAGTGCTAGCATACACAGTTGTAAACAGCCCAGGACCCAAGGAACTAAGGGACAGGCCTTACAGCTGAAAGGAGAGGTCCTGTTGTGATTCCGCTGCTGGGTGCTGCTCTGCTGGCACTGACCCATAACACAGCCATGTTACTTTCTTGGTAGCAGTCCCTGCTTATGGAATGAAATATATGAATATGAGTTGTGGGGATATTTGGTTTGCTTTCAGAAGTTCCCAGAATTCATTTTATATTGCATTGTTTTTATCATTTTGCTGTTTGCTGCTGTGGGCTCCTTTAGGATGGGAGAAAAATAAAGTAAATAACTCCTGATTCCCTCTGCCAATCAAAACTTTAATTTCAGGTGCCTAATTTAGAAGAGAAAAGACAGTATTTTTGTTGTGTTGCTGAAAAGTGGGAGCCTACTGCAGATGGCCTGTCTGCTTTCCGTTCTGGATGAGGCCTCCCCATTCCCTCTCCTCGCATTCCGGTTGTAGAGTCACCCAGACCAGTGGTGGGACACTTGAGTCAAAGTCATGATGACTTCTGCCGCTCTTTTAGTACTAGTACTGTGCCATTCTTATCTAAATGAGCCACACAACAAGCTAGGCATTCCCAACAAGGAATCCTACATTTAATTTATTGAATTTTTATTGCACTAGCCAAAAACCATGGCAACATCCAAAGAAGGAAAAGGAAAGGAAAACAAAAACAAAACAAACAAAAAACACAGCAGTTGCTACATATGCAGTAAAACCATGGTCAAATCCACCAAAATTTCTTTATACACAGAATAAAGGGTAATTCTCAAATAAAATGTGCACATTAGATCTCAGAGTCCCCTTTGCAATTGACCACTAGCCCACCCACTTCTTTCCTCCTAACCCTCCTACCAGTGGCCGGGGTATAGAGAGCCTCCTTAGAAGTCCCAGAGTCATCAGTATCACTCAGCAGCCATTTCACCCTCTCCGCCCCGGTTAGACTAGTTTCCAACAAAGAATCCGGAATCAGGGGCCCAGTGTCTAGAAACACAGGATCACCCCCTTGACTCTAGAAGCCTCTCTCGACTGGAACAAAGTGGCCTCAAACATGCAGGGTGAATCAGATGCGGTAGGGGAGGAAAAGGAGCCCTTTTTTGGATGGGGGTGGAGGCACTTTGGCAGTCTGGCACAGGAATTTAGATTTCTGCATCCAACTCACATTCTGTAAATAGAAATGAATTGAGTAAGATAATGAGCCAGAACCTATTCAAAGAATGTGTTGCTTTTGTCCACTGCGTCCACAGGAGAGTTTTTAGAGGGCAGGATGTTTGAGCCAAGCTCTGGAATTATTAGAATTACAGCGCTAACAGTACATGGCAGAAGTAAATAATAATAATAATGGGGGCCACAGAGCCCTATCTTCCAAAAGACAATGTGGCATAGAATTCTGAAGGCTGCAACTGATTCCAGAATAAATACGTTGAAGTTTTTTTGGCCAGGTCCATGACTTGTGTGTTAATTGGGGGGGATTGGATTTTGGCAGTGCTCAGAAGCAATCTCCCCTTTTGCCTAGAAGCTGGTGTGGACGTTAAAATGCTTAAGTTAAGACCTCAGTCTCAGGTGACATCTTTATAGCAAGCACTCATGCATCTACACCACCAGCACAGGTGAGCACAGACACCATCACTGTCTGTTTTTAGGTGCCAGGCAAAAACATCCTCTTTCTACCCAGGCTTAGGGTTTTTAATTGGAAAGGTAGTTCCTTGTTATGCCCATCTTTTAAGTGGGGAGTCGCCCAGGTAGAGTACAGAATAGGACTTGCTCCTTTAAAATATTGTCAGATGAGCATTTCAGTTTTTGTGCGTTGCTGCTTTCATCTGACTTTGTTGTTTTATTTTACTGTGTAAGTTACTCTGAGGCACTTGAATGCAAAAAAGGAACAATCTGATTTTCTGAGAAAATGAAGTCATTCTGCAACAATGCCAGTTAAGTATTCCTTCCCCATCCATGTGCACCAAGAGCTAATTCTGCATGCAGCAACCTTCCTCTGGACTGCCCAGACCCATCAGATGCAAGACCACAGGCAGAATGAATGGCCAGGGCTCAACCCACACCATTCCCAAGTACAGGCAGAAGGTGGGGGACACAGAAGAGAAACAAGGGGCCCATTGGTGTTCATCCCAGACTTGCCAAAGAGCCAAATTCCTTCACTAACTGAAACAATCATATTATTTGTTTAAACCACAGTTTCCTAAATTGACCCCATGGGGGTCAGTGGGATTTTGCAGGGGGTGGGTGGAAAATAAGTTTATGAGGTATGCTGCAAGAAACACAAAAATAATTAGGAACTTCAAGCTGCAGAAATAAAGGGCACTGGGCATGTACAGAACGCACATCCTTTGTCAGCGAGGAACCTCTGTATTTAACAATATGATTCCACAGTCCAGCAGCATTCCATATTTTTAAATTGTTATGAATTCCAGTAAGGGAGACTGAGGAATAAATGTTGATTATATAGTCATACTTACACTGCTAACAATTTGGGTTAGAGTCAAGGACAGCTGGACTAGCTCATCAGGGGAGTCAATGAACTCACACCTTTGGGAAACCCGGATTTAAACCCTTCCTCCTCCACTGCCTCTTCTGTCGGGACCCAGGCCTGCCCTCTGGTACTCTGCCCAGCACCTGGTGCCCCACCCCCACTATATAAGCAAACAAATAAACAACATTGCATCGTGGAGGCAGTGGTAGGATCCTATGTAATGGCTGCTCCTCCTATCCAACTCACTCTCCCTCCCCCCTGACAAGCAGAGCCCAATAACGAAGATCCATCATTATTTCTCCCTCTCTTTTTCTGGCATCCTGAGAGCATAAACACAAGCATATCTCCGTCTTTCATCAGCCTGGCTGGACTTTGCAGTTCCACTGAAGTGTGGAAGAATGCGCAGCCCCAAGAGGGCCCTGCAGGGAAACAGCAGAGCTGTTTGCTGAGGATCTGCCATCACCTTGCAATCTGAAGCAATCATTTCAACCAGCGAAACCAGCACAGCTCCATCAAGAGCTGTCAGCCCCACTGGTCCTGCTACAGAGACCTCCACTCTCTTGAGCCAGCCAAATGCTTAAGGTAGAAGGGTGGGGTGGGGAGGGGGGAGAAGCAGGAGGAGGAACAGGTACTGGAAGAAATGAGAGATGAGCCGTTTGATCTACATGGTCTGAAGTCTCTCCAGGTGGAATGGATCCAAACCTTCACCTTCTCTCCTTCCAACTGTACCTATTTAGTAATACCAGTACCTGCTTTCTGAATAATAGTATTGGCAACTTGTGAGTAATGAAACCAAACTACACTGATCCAGGAGGAAATTACATTAAACTTCGAAAGCCTTGGGCTCCCACTTGTTCTGCATCCAGTGAGCTGGTTTGGAAAGCAGTGCAAACTCAACAATATCCTGTCGTTTCTTACTGCTTCCCGACCCAGCCTAGCTGTGCTTAAAGCCAGTCATGGGACTGCTGCCTTACTTCCAATATTTGGGAAATGGGGTTGCTGAGTTTTGAAATTTGAAAAAGTGCACCGAGTTTTGAAATTTGCTACAGGGAAATGCGACGTTTCTAAAAATGTGCTTGGGAAGCAGAACCTTGCATTAACAAGGATAGTTGGTGGACTCCCACTTCCATCACCACAGATAGCTCAGCCGATAGAGCATAAGAGTCAGAGTAGTCGGTTTGAGCTGTACACCAGGCAAAAAATTCCTGCATGACAACGGGCTGAGCTAGATGACCCTTGTGCGTCCTTCCAACTTTATGATTGTCTGATCTGATTCAATATAGGATGGCGATGGGAGTTGTAGCCCAGCTACATCTGAAGCATCCGTTGCTCTGTCCCTGCTCCCGCCAACCTAGCAGTTCGAAAGCAAGTCAAAGTGCAAGTAAACAAATAGGTACTGCTCTGACGGGAAGGTAAACGGCGTTTCCGTCCGCTGCTCTGGTTCACCAGAAGCGGCTTAGTCATGCTGGCCACATGACCCAGAAGCTGTACGCCGGCTCCCTCGGCCAATAAAGCGAGATGAGCGCTGCAACCCCAGAGTCGGTCACGACTGGACCTAATGGTCAGGGGTCCCTTTACCTTTTTTACATCTAAAGAGTCACAAGTTCTCCATCCCTGTTGGGACAAAATTATGGGCCAGTTCACACGAGTCAGTGTGGCATAGTGGTTAGACGGGGACTGAGGAAACCCAGGATCAAATGCCACCTCAGACATGAAGGCACTGGCTGGCAAAAGGCTACTCACCATACCTCACTGTGCTGTAGTGAGAATGAAATTGAAGAGCCATGTATTCCACCTTAAACTACTTGGTGGAAATACCGGTAATTGTTCATGATGAGCATATGCATGGATAGCAGGCCCAGGACCTAGTCCAGCTTTACAGCAGATGGGTTCTGTCTCACAGAAACATTGCTAGGTCTAATGTACTATTTTTCCATTCCTTGGAATGTATAATTCTTATCTGCAGACTGCAAAGAACTGGGACACTTAAGTTAGGTAGCCAATAATGGGAGCAGATAAAGAAATAGAAGGCCCACACTATCTGCCTTTTCAGCTGAAGACATTTTGTTCTAATGAGCTTTCCCATCCCAGAAGAATGAATGAATCTTCGCCATCAATCTATTCTGTACAGCTTTTGTTTTGTTTAGTTTTGACTACGTATATCTTCTGTCTTTGTGTTTTGTTGTTTTTATTGTACATCACCTTGAGACTATCGTTCACAACAATGGCCATGGATCACGAAAGTCTCTGATCTGAGCTTTTGCCAATGGCTGATCACAAGCTTTTCTCTACAGCCGTGAGGACTAGAAACTTATATCAAAGTCGAGTTTCCAAATGTTGTGCAAGACACAATATTCCACACTTGCATAATAAACTGGGACACATACCTGCAAACACCCAAGTCCTTTTAACAGAGCAACAGTTCAAATGCTCCACAAATCTCACTGTTGCTCAACCAGTTGAATTTCTGAATATGAATCTGTCATTTATGGCAAAGTGAGCAAAGCTAATGGTTCAGCTCTGCTCATGGTTGAGCACAGAGAAACCAGTTCTGAAATGTAGTTCTGCAAACTGGACAAGAAGGTAAATCTGCCACATTTAGTACACATTCAGACTTACTTCTCAGTAAACAAATAAATGAGCAACCTTATGTACACTCAGAAGTTCTACTATATTCAATGGTGATTACTCTGAAGAAAGTGAACACAGGATTGGAGTCTAAATCATCCAGGACATCTATGCAACCTCTTGTATGGATGGGGATTGGACCTCAACTTTTCTTAAGCTTTACAGTGTGGGCATATTCAAGTCTAGGGGCCTACATGGAAGCAGTGAAGAAAAGGGATCTCTATTGCATCACTCCAATCTCTAGTACAGTACTCCAATACCAATTACTCCAATACCAATTTTTATTTATTTAAAATTGTATTAATCACATTCATACCCCATCTGTCCTAGAAGCAACTTAGGGTGATGTTCTTTGAAGTTATCCTGTTTTATTCTAATAAACATGCAAAAGAGGTTAGGCTCAAAAAACAGACACTTTGACCCAGTCCCCCTTAGCTTTATGACTGAGTGGAAATTTGAACCCAAATCTCCCCAGGCCAGAGTCCTACAGAAACTCTACCAAGTAAACCACAAAAGCTAAACAAACAACAGAAAGTTTTTCCCATCGCCTGGAGGGAAGCATTCAGGCACTGGAATGAAGCTCGTCTTCTCAGTCTGGTCCCCAGCTTGTATGTTATCCTAACTTTTCCTCCCAGAAAATAACACACACATTTTGCAAGGCCATTGTGTTAAAAACAAGATAATCACATCCTAAATAAAAGAAAGACAAGGGACCAGATGGCCAGGCCAACTTCTTTCAAGGTCTCCTACATTTGTGTGCACACAAAACTTTCTTTACCAAGGGCATAAAATACATCTTTGAGCCTGTCTTGCAGTTATGCAAACTTGTGACTATCACAAATGTGACATAGAAAGAAGAACGCACCCAATTTAAGTGCCACCCCCAATACCTTAATATGCCTTTCTGTTTTGGGCATCGATGCATCCTGCAATATAAAAGCAAAACGAATTTTGGCAGGAAATATATGCATGCAATTTAAAATTTAAACAGACGTACTGCTTTTCTGTTTATCAAAACTGCAGGACAGGCAACATTACTCTTAAAAGCCCTGGCACGTTCATCAGAGAAAAGCACAAATACATCCTGTGCGTGTCCACCTTTATGCTCAATAAGTCTCAGACGAAATACACTGAGGTCAGCATGCAATTCAACAGCCGTTTGCACGTCCACTTGCGCTGGAATCCTACGCACACTAACCAGCGGTAAACCCCACGAAGCTCGGTGAGGCTTACTTTTGAGTAAGGGTTCCTAAGACTGCATTGGTAAAGGCATTCACGAGCAGCGTCGTGCAAAACAGCCCTCGAAAGCGAGACTAGAGGCTTTCTTTAACCTAACTCCGGAGACCCGAAGGGGCCGCGGGACGGGTCGCCCGGGAATTCGCAAGCCAGGCTGGGGGGCCGCGCAGAAACCCACCTCCGCGCCCCCGAGGCGCCACCGAGAAGACGCGCCGCCTGCGCAGCATCTCGCGGCCGGAGAGGAGGAGCAGCAGCAGCAGCGCGGCCGAGTCCGCCGCGCCAGAGATTTATACGCGGAGGGAGGGCGCCGTGACGCCGCCCGGACCTCCCCGGGGCAGCCAGGGACCCCCCTCCCGAGCCCGGGGAGGCAGCCTCTCTTCTTACGACGAAAGCCTTCGTGGACCTGAAGATGAAGTGAACGGGAGTCCCCCAAAGCCTCTAACCCTCTCCCCAAAAGTGTGGGCCTTCGTTTTATTTTAAAAGTATTCATTTCTTTATTTGCAGAATACCGTAAATATATATACAGTACTGCCAACGTTCAGAAGAAAACAATGGACACCGAAAAAAACAGCAATAAAATAATTATTACTGCATTTGTTAGTCACTTTAAGCGTCAAGGTAAAATGCAAAGAAGCAAAACCAAGTAAAAGCTGATTTAAAAACAAAATGTTCCTAAAACGTTCCACCCTTGTTAAAAGATGAGGACAGCCTTTGCTTTGCTAGCCTTGAACTTTTCCTGGAAATGCCGTATTTATTATTCCCACATCCCCGTTCCCAGGATGGTGAAGTATAAGATACAGTGAGCAACCACAGACATGCCCATTTTACTCGTGCAACGAAATCAGCTTTCTTGTTTTTGTTTGCTCTAAAAATGCGCCCGGAGCAGTCTTTGCCAAGCTGTTTTAGCGGCAACTCCTGTCGCCTCCCGCCAGCACATCCCCTTGACTTCGGTGTGACATGCTCACAGGTGTGGGAGATTGTGGTTTTACAGTGCAATCCGATACATGTCTACACACAAGTAAGCCCCCTTGGGTGCCATGGAATTTACTCCCAAGCAAGTGCAGCACTTCAACTGTATAGAGTAAGTTCCTCTGAACTGAATAGGACTTTTCTGAGTATAGCCCTGTGAAGGCATACCCTGTGAACAACACATCGCGTATTTTGACATACCTCCATTCTTCCTGGAAGTGACAAGGATGCTCTCAGGCCAGTGGCCCATCTAGTCCAACGTTCTGTTCAACCAGGCACTGCTTCTGTTCTCTGTCTTGAAGCTTCAGCATTCAGCTTAACCACATACCCGCAAGTTTATGAGAGAGGGAGAAAACTTCTCTATCCAGTTTCTACATAGGGTTTTGCAGAGTTTTATTGTGTCATCATCTTACTCGCCTTTTCTCTAAGAGTCCCCAGATGCTGTAAGCTTTCCTTACTTCCACCCTTTGATAATTTTCATAGCCCTTTTCTGAACGTTTTCCGACACTACGATACCATTTTTGAAGTGAGGTAACCAGAATGGGACACAGTCCTCCAAATGTGGTTGCACCATATGATGACATTATGATAACGGAATATTTATTTTCAGTTCCTTTCCTAATGATCCCTAGTGCCTTTCACAGCGGCTGCACAGCATCTTCACCAAGCTCTCCACTAGGACCCCAAGATCACATTCCTAGCCAGCCACCTCCAGTTCAGACTCTATGAATGTCTATGTGAAATTTTAAAAAATTGCCCTGATAAGCAGCATTTGACACTTGTTTACATTGAATTGCATTTGCTATTTTACTACCCATTCACTCTGTTTGGAGAAGTTCATCATTGTGAATGGTTCCTATTTCCATAACAAAGCATGCATAATGTCTGCCTCAAGCAAACCATTTTGCTGATACCAGTCACTGGGCTTGACTGCATACAGCATCTTTCCTTCTACTCCTCACCCCACCCAGGGTGCTGGGAACTGTAGTTCTGATAGATGTAAACAACACTTACCAGGATTCTATAGGGCAGGAATGTCCAAAGGCCATTTTGGGGGCCTAATCTGGCCCACTGGTCGGTTTAATCTGGCCCCCACAGGCAGTTCCTTCCTGTGGTTCAACAATTCTGGGGTAAAATCCTAAAAAAGGGGGGGGAATCAACTTTGGGGTAAAATCCTTAAAAAAAGGTGAACAACTTCAACCCTAAAAAAAGGTGAACAACTGGGGGGGGGGATGCCTTCATGCATGTTCACTTCTTCAAATCTGGCCCTCTGAAAAAAGTCTGGACACCCCTGTTAGGGGATGCCCATGCTTTCAACATATGGTGTGGATCTTACCTTAACAGGGCTGCCCTCCTGGAAACATTCGCCTGGTGCCTCTGCAACCTTGCAAAGGGTTCTAAGGAGCACCTTTTAGACTGCAAGCTGCTTCCTTGTAGGGTAGCTAGAACATGACCAGCCTCCTGCATTTGAGCTGCAGCAATCATGGTTAACTGTGTGCCATTAAACAGTTTCACCTGCTGATTTTTCCACAGCAACTATCCTGTTAAACCTAGACCAGGGAGGTGTTTTTCTGGCCAGCTAGCAACAGGACTCCTGTCCGATGGACTACATGGAACTGGCTGAGATGACTGGCAGAATCCGAGACCAAGGAGAAGAGTCGGTGGAAGAAGAGTGGAAGAAATTTAAAGTCTATCTACAGAAATATTGTAAGATTAAGGAATGTTAGAAAGATGTTGGAATTGAGCTATGTGGTTTTAGCAGAAAAGATATAAAGGATTAAGTAAAGAGGAATTGATAACAGGTGAAAATGTAAAGTTACAATATATTAAGATAAAATTTTAAGATAAAAGCAGAAAGGGTAAGGATTTGCTGAAACAACTACTGAACTAGAATACAAAAAAGGGAGGTGAGAGGAGGTCAGGGAAATAAGTAAATGAAAGATAAGTGATGGAAAGACTGATTTGTTTTTAACTGTTTTTATTTTTTTGTATTTTGTATTTTTTGTTCTTTTTCTTATTTTTTCTTTTCTTTTTTTTTACTTTTGTAATTTCTTTGAAACTTTAATAAATACTATACAATTCAGCAACAGGACTCCTGTCTGTCGCTAAAACTACCACCCCTTGAAATTACTGCATGGGTTGCTTGTGCAGGATGGCAGTTGTTGCTTCTGAAGCCTACTCTGTGTAATCCCCTTGATCCTGCTCAGTCTTGGGGCAAGTAGTTATGAGTGTTGGACAAAGAGCAGCAGGAACTGGGTTCAAATCCACACTAGGCATTGAACCTCTCATGTTATCTGATCAACCCAGCCTACCTCACAGGATGTTGAAAGAATAAAGCAGTGGGATTGTGGGAGGGTTGCAGCCCACCCCATAAATCTCTCTAGAGGTTATATATGCGCAAACAAATTTATTTGGAAGCAAAATGCCAATGTGCTGCTACCCTCCCCCCCCCCCCGTTCCTCCTTCACAACCTGCCTGTTGCTGAATAAATATGAGCTGCCTTTTATGGTGGAGAAGTAGAGAGAGAAATAAATACACCAGCACAAAATTGCTAGCAGGATCCTGCTCTCCCTTTCCTTTATTCAGACCATGGCTGATGCTACCAAAAATACTAAGTTGTAGCCCATGCTGGTTCTACTCAAAATATACCCAGTGGAATAATTTGGTTTTATTCATTTCAATGGATCTAATCTTAGCAGAACCTGTTGCTTTATGGGAAATCAAAGGATCCTCAAAAGGCTTGGTGAAGGCCGAGCCACAGCTGGGGGTTGGGGGGTTGGGGTATGTGTACACAAATGCAGATGGGGGGGTGCCAAACTGGGTCTCTGACCCAGGTGAAATAAAGCCTAGTTTCACTAGGATCAAAGCAACAAAGCCATTTTTGCTAGCGGGGTTAGCCAGCAGACAGAAGGAGGATGTAGCTGGAGGTGCCTCTCTTCCTCCCTCAGCTTTGATTGCTTTTTAACCAGCAAGCTGAATTGAGGCAAATGCCATTAACCATTTAATTGCTCACAATTTCACTGCAGAGAGAGGACCCATTTAAGCACACTATAATTTGACTAAGAGTAAGTACAGCCTTTGAGCCAATGTAGGGCTTGCCTTTCATTGGGGATCCCTCCATGCCACTATTCCATTTAGGCTGCTGTTTTCCTAAGCTCAGCAAGAGAAATCACAAAAATGAGTGAAATGCAGATCTGTGTAGTGGTGCCAGCAGCACCCCCAGACACTGTCAGAAGTAATTTCAGCAATAATGGAACTTTGCAGTGGGGCATTTTGGAAGGCGTGGAGCTCCACAGCAGTCCTGTGTTAGTTTCATCCTGTCCAATATTCTCAGATACCTTCAGGACTTACTGTAGATGTTGACTTGGCTTTTGAACTGGCAGGGGGCCCATGACCCCAGTGACACCACCATTTGACACGGCATCTTCCAAGCTAGGGAGGTCCAAAGCTGCTAAAGACTCCAAAAAACCCCGGAGCCAGCACTGTGGCATGCTCAGGACGAAAGGGAGAAACAAGCTAAGAGGAAGGCACATTTGGCAAAGAGGAAGGCTTTGGTAAATTTTCACTGTGATCAACTCCTGCCCGGAAACCTATGTCCCCCCGCCCCCGCAGAAGGACATGTGGATCCAGAATTGGCCTCCACAGTGGCTACAAGTGATCGCCAGTGAAAGAAGAAAGAAGGCTCTCTATGGACTCAGAGGTCTTTCCTAGATAAAAGGACCAAAGGCATGTCTAGTTCAGCAGCCTGTTCATAGTGGCAGCCAGATGCCCACTGAAAGCCTGCAAGAGCACTCTGTGACTATTTCCCCTCCTTAACTGATATCCAGAGAAGTATCCTCCTTCCAATCTGGAGACAGCCACATCGTAACTCATCGCCCTGCAAGTAGCCTTATGGTTTTGTCTCTTTCCCTGTTAAATCCATCCAGGCTGGTGAACTTCACTGCCTCTTGTGGGAGCTGTTTCCATAATGGAATAATGTGCTGTGTGGAGGAGGACTTTCTTTTGTCTGCCCTGAATCTCCCAACATTCAGCTTCATTGGAGGACCCAAGTTCCAGTATTATGAAAGCAGGGGGGGAATTACCTATTCCCTTTCTCCACACCATACAGAATTGTATACACCTCTGTCATGGGGCTCTCTCTCAGCTCGAGAGTAGACAAGTGACTTGACAACAGCAAACACCAACATGGGCAGCAAGCAAGTGAGCATCCAAGGCCAGCCTTGCAAGAGGAGGCTTCAAGGAGAGGCCCCAAGGAAGGGTCAGGCAAGAGGCAAAGCAGGGCCAGCCCAATACCCGTTGGCACCTGAGGTGGACCCCACATGGCGCCTCCTTGCCAGGGATGAAGGGGTGAGGGAAGATCTACATTTGGAAGAAGCGGGGGAACATTTACATTGGGATCTGCTGCGCTTGTAGATTCTGCCACCTGAGATGGTTGCCTCACCTTGCCAGATGCGTGGGCCAGTCCTGAGGCAAAGTCAGGCCAAGCTGAGGCCTAGACAGCCTGTCTACAGAGGCATTTTTCTAGCAGCTCTTCCAATGCAGCTGGAGCTGCTGGAGCCACTCCCCAACCTCAGCTGAGGCCCTTAATGCAGAGGTCTCCTTGAGAGGAGGGTCTTACTCCCAGGGAGTCCTTGCCTGTGGCTGGGCACTTATCTGGATGGGCTGGCTTTCCACCTGGCCTTTGAGGCACCACTTCTCCCTTGCACTGGGACCTGTTCAGCCTTGAGTTCAGGGGCCAAACTCACCCTGGGTGTGGACAGCCTCTTCTTGGGTTCCTTGCAGGATCCTGGCTCCCCGCCCCGAGGCGGAGCCTGACCCAGGGCTTGGAGGACGGCCGAGGGCTCCCCCAGCTGAGGCACCCCCCTTATAACAAGTCAGTCCCTTATCCATCCAGTTCAGTACTGCCCACAGTGACTGGCAGCAGTTCTCTGGTGACAAAGAGCAGCCTTTCCCACCCCTTCCTGGAGAGGCCAGCGATTGAACATGTGGCCTTCTGCACCCAAGGCATGCAGCGGCGTAGCTAGCCGCTCAGGTGCCCAATGTCGCGCACGCATCCTGCAGCAGGGGTGCATGGGGGTGGGGCAAGCTGCCCATGGGGGGGGGGCCGCTGCGTGGAGCCTCTCCACTGCCTCCCCTCAGCTATAGGGCAGCTGAGGGAGAGGCGGGGGGGCAGACGCAAGCCCCACATGGCCGTTTCAGGTAGCACGGAGCCTGCAGGCACCCAAGCCACCATGTCACTCCCAGGACATGGCACGCTGCAGGCCCCGCGGTTAAGTGCCAGCCCCTGCGGTGTGGCGCCCAGTGCCAGGCGCGCTTCTTTACAGTTATTGACTGAACTAAAAAGTTTTGTGAGCGCACTTTTTAAAAAAAAAACCTCACATTTTTGTCATTTTGTCAAACGCACCCCCCCCCCCAGTGATGACACCCGGGGCAGCCCACACACCCCTTCCTCTGCCACTGAAGGCATGTGCTCCACCACACAGCTATGGGTCTTTTCTACTTGAGTTCAAGTCTTGGCTAAATGCACTTAATGGCCAGTCTGTCTACACCACCGTGCCCTCCTTCTCCTTAGGGAATAATAACATGTAGCATTTATGCAGCAATTTAAACATGTTAACTTGTTGCAATCCCACCTGGTGCCCTCCAGATGTTGCAGGAGGACCACACCTCCGATCACTGTGGACCACTAGCCACATAGACTTGAGTTGTGGAGGCCACCACAGTGGGTATCTCTGCCTTACAACAACCCTGTAAGGTAGGACAGGTCTCCCCATCTCCATATTGCAGACAGGGAAGAGACTGAGTGAGAATTTCTTGCCTGGAGATATAGCCAAGCTGAGGTTGAAACCAAGGAGCACCCCAAAGAGCTCATTCTCTTCACTATGGCTAGAACTACTCTGCAATCTTTTCCACTATCTGTAACAGCCTGACTCTGAATTGGTGGTGTTGTCTGGCAGAGGCCAGCCCAAGTTTCAGGAAACCCCCAGGCCATGGACCAACCTGGGCCCACCAGGGGGTCCAGTTTGGCTTGCCAGACCCTTCCTTCCCCAAACCATGCCACCTGTAAATCAGCTGAGGTGGTGGAGTTCAATCCTTCACCAGTACATTTCCTGCAAAGAATCTTGGTGGGGCAGACCCAGGACCTGTCCACATATTAACGCCAGGTGAGGTGACTCCCTCAGGCGCAGGATCACAGGGGCAGCAGAATTGGATGTAGTTATTTCTCCCTTCCCCCTTTGTTCCAGATGTTGATCTCCACTCACTCCTTCCCTGGAGTGGAGGGGGCACCATTTTGTGGTTTGCCTCAGGTGCCAAAATGTTTTGGGCCAGCCCTGGGCAGACCCAACCCAACTTTGACAGGTGAATGGGGCAGCCCACTTATCAGTCACTTGATAATAAATGTCATGGGGGATAAAGGTCTGGCCCACTAGGCCAGAAAAGGTTCTCCACCCCTATTTTAGCTAGAAAGAGTTTGTTTGTTATTTTTAAACCAGGCTCTTGAATTGGATCCTAAACTACTTAGAAACGTTAGTAGCCCAAAAGAGGGAGGAGAGGGACCCCCCCAGATGCAATAAAGAGAGCTCTTGCAGATGGAAAGGAGGAGCATTTTGGGGAGAGCAAGGAGAGGCAGAGAGACAAATGTTTCATCCCCATAGTGATTGTTTCCTGAAAACTTTTTGGGCCAGTGTCTCCAATGACAGGTTTAACCCCATCCTGACTAGGTCACACCTCCCTCTTGTCCCCTTGGTTTGGCAACACCAGCATAACTTGTCCTGGAGGGACAGAGCCAGAGGAAGGCAGGGCAGATTTCCATTTCAATGCAGCCAGTGCAAGTTCTTTGCTCAAGGGGGGGGGGGAGTTTCAAAGTCAACTCCTGGGGCTGATAGGAGCTGAGGTCCAAAATACCTGGAGGGCGCTAGATTGGCCAAAGCCATCTTGTAAAGGAACCTCTGGAAGAACCTAAGGATGTCCTAACAATAGGAGCAAAAGCTTGGGAATAATTTTTGCACAGTTGCAGTAATAAACAATATGTCCAAGGTATCCTGAAAAGAAACTTGAGTTACATAGTCTCTAAGCCAGACATTAATTTCTCACAAATGGGGATCAGTCCGTGCATTTTTCTTCTGAAATTGTAGGTGTGGAACCTGATACCTGTAACTCCCAGGACGGGCTTATTCAGCCTACAATCTCCTCCGGTTGTCACCCTGCAATTAGCATTTAGTAGTGTACTGGGACTCAGGTGGCGCTGTGGTCTAAACCACTGAGCCTCTTGGGCTTGCTGATCCGAAGGTCGACGGTTCGAATCCCCAAGACGGGGTGAGCGCCCGTTGCTCAGTCCCAGCTCTTGCCAACCTAGCAGTTTGAAAGCACGCCAGCGCAGGTAGATAAATAGGTACTGCTCCGGTGGGAAGGTAAACAGTGTTTACATGCACTCTGGCACTCATCATGGTCCTCCATACACCAGAAGTGGTTTAGTCATGCTGGCCACATGACCCGGAAAACTGTCTGTGGACAAACACCGGCTTCCTCAGCCTGAAAGCGAGATGAGCGCCGCAACCCCATAGTGCCTTTGACTGGACTTAACTGTCCAGGGGTCCTTTACCTTTACCTTTATTTTTAGTAGTGTACTGCCATTAAGTGTGACATTTCCATATGGCTGTCATGATTACTAGCCACCAATTGACTTTTCCTTCTCTGTTAATGGTCTAATCCCTTTTTAAAGCTACCTAAGTTCATTGCCACCACAGCTTCTTGTGGCAGTGAGTTCCACAAACAAATTAAGTGATAGTGTTGAAACTGGGCTTTGATCAATATTTCAAATTCTTGTCTCACTTCCCATCTTTCTTCTTCTTCTTCCTTTCCTGCTGCATCCATGTACGTGCTTTGTTTTTTATTGTCAGCCCTTTAAGGAAAGAAAGAGAGGGAGGGAGGGATGACAGACTGCTGATGGTTGGCTTGAGCCTGTGGGACAAGGCAGGGTATATATCTACTCTAGGGGTCAGCAACCTTTTTCAGCCTCAGATCTTGGGGGGTGCAGACTATTTTTTTGGGGGGGAGGAAGAATTCCTATGCCCCACAAATAACCCAGAGATGCATTTTAAATAAAAGGACACATTCTACTCATGTAATAACATGCTGATTCCTGTGGGCCGGACTGAGAAGGCAATTGGGCCACATCCGGCCCCCGGGCCTTAGGTTGCCTACCCCTGAGCTATTCTAATCAGTGCATTTTTAAAAACTTTTCCATCTGCCACAGATTCATTATGAAACTTTATAACAAGACACTCACTATGCCTTAACACCAGTACTTCATCCGTAAAATGAAATATTAATGACCAACAACACAGCAAATTAATTCTCAAGGAAAAGTTATTTTGAAAATGAAAATTAGCACTTTGTAGCCTTTTTGGCATCTACTGAAGACTTTCCTTTTTCAACAAGCCTTTTAAGTGGAGATCTTTATACCAACCTACATCTGTACAGTGGTACCTCGGGTTAAGTACTTAATTCGTTCCGGAGGCCTGTACTTAACCTGAAACTGTTCTTAACCTGAAGCACTTTAGCTAATGGGGCCTCCTGCTGCTGCGCCGGAGCACAATTTCTGTTCTCACCCTGAAGCAAAGTTCTTAACCCGAGGTACTATTTCTGGGTTAGCAGAGTCTGTAACCTGAAGCGTATGTAACCCCAGGTACCACTGTTTACACATGACAGTGTGTTTATAATTGCTTTTATATAT